>NC_058134.1:110044361-110242536 GCF_016433145.1 Gracilinanus agilis
AGAGAGAGAGAGAGAGAGAGAGAGAGAGAGAGAGAGAGAGAGAGAGAGAGAGAGAGAGAGAGGGGGGTATAAAACAGAGTGCTAAAGGGACTTTGGCCTGGGAACTAGTCCCTCAAGAAGTTTTTTCCAATGAAGAAATCCAGTTTTAGCTGATTATTTGTCCCAGAACATAATGTTATTGCGGTTTTTTCAGCTGCATTAAATTTTTTAGGCAAAGACTTTCTTTCCCTTTAGTGATCTTTCTCCCTCTTAATTCAGAGGTTTTATTTTTATTTTACTATTTTATGATTTTAACTTTTAAAAAATTACATTTTACCTTATCCCACTTGTTCATTTTATTGAAGCACAAATTGACAGTTATCTTCTTATTCTCACTATCTACTTCCTCCATATTTCCTCCTAGTCTTACATTGCTCTTTCATCCTGGCATGGAAATGACCCTCAGTTCTTGAAGGGTATGCCAGCCAGAGGAGTGTGGAAGCCCTGACAGGCCCTTCCAAGCTGGAAAGAATATGGACCTGGTATCAGAAGTTCATCAGAAACTCAGTCTTGCTAAATTTGGAAAGACTTCACCGTAAGCTTGGCCACTGAGCAATTTTAATATTTTGGCCACAGTTACTCATAAAACCAATTGCCTCACAGAATCATAGAATTGTAGGTGCAAGAGACTTCTGAGGCCATTGAGTTCAAATCCCTCACTTTCAAGATGAGGAAATTTAAACCCAGAGAGATTTAATGATTTGTCCAAGGTCAGATAGGTAGTGAGCATCAAAGATAGGATTTGAATCCATGCCCTTTGACTCCAAATTGGACTTTCCCACTGCCTCAGGGATTATGATCTACCTCTACTTCTTTGGTAACGTTCACACTATGGATATCATGGCTTAAATTAACTATTGAAGTATAAATTTGTGCTACAATTGTTCTGGAGGATTTCTTCACTCCAGAAGAAATCCATAGTAATGAAATTAGATGTTTCACTCCAATCCCCTATTCCTACTTTTCATATAGAAGTATCTTGGTATGGTGGCTAGAAAGCTAGCTTTTGAGTCAGGAAGCTCTAGGCCAGTGCTGGCGAACCTATGGCATGGGTGTCAAAGATGGCACACAGAGCACTCTCTGTGGGCACTCAGCTGCCCTCCCCCTTCCATTCCAGAGTTTGTTACTAGGAAAGCAAAAGGACTTGAACAGAGCTGCTCTCTTCCTCCTCCCCATTGTGGCTGATGACATTTTTTTCACATCACCCGCCCCTCTGCCCAGCAACCCAATGTGAGTGCTTGCTTCCTCCCTCCCCTGTGTGGGATACAAGTGGGGGCAGGGCACATCTGACACAATGTGGGGGTGGGCATAGTACTCTGTCTTGGGTGGTGGGTGGTAGGATGGGGGCAGGGTTTGGCACTCCATCTCTAAAAGTTTACCATCACTGCTCTAGGCTAAAGTTCCACCTCTGATCTGTCCTGGCCATGAGATAACTTCTTTATGTTCTCATACAACTCCCCATTGCTGTTCTGCATTGGGTTTTTGTTGTGGATCAGTTATTCAATCATATCTGACTCTTCATGGCTCCCAAAGCATTGCACTCCAGGCCCTTCTATCTTCCACTATCTCTCCAAACTCATGTTTGTTGTTTCCATGTCATTATCTATCCATCTCACCTGTCATCTCCTTCTCCTTTTGCCTTTAATCTTTCCCAGCATCAGAGTCCCAGCAAGGTGACAGATCAATCTACATTGGGAGAAGGTATTCTCTCACCAGGAAGTTCCCTAGAAATCCCTAGAAGGCATTTCCTCACCAAGAATTCACTAGAAATCCGAGGTATGGAACCCCCGGCCATCTCTTCCCCCCCATCAATTGTTATTATTTTAAATGAAGAATAGGAAATTTCAGTGTAAAGGGGACAGCCTGGCAGATAACATGTTCTCTTGACAAGGGAATCTAGGTGCTTTTTCTTCCAATTAACTCCACTGAGATCTTTTCAGCTCTCCCACTCTGGTCTCAAAAAATGCTTTGATCTAACTAAAGGACCCCCTTTAAAGGAACTTGATAACACAATACCAAAATCACTATTTCTGCTAACTCAGGAGAATTATTACCAACTGGGATAACCGATCATCCAAAAAGCAGATAAGACATGCCTTTAAATTTATTATGCAGTATTAATACTTCCTCTATCACTTTCTTAAGTCTAGACAATCAGTGAAATAACAGATTAAACCTTGCTTTGTAGCCTTCTCTGGTTTCTGAAGTGTAAATGTTCACCCTGAAAATTTAATAATCATTCAGAGCTCATTAGTCCTGGCTTTATTATACCTCTGGTGATAGGATAAAATCTGCTTCTCTTTCCTCAAAGGTAGTTATGAGATCAGGACCAACGGTAGCTCAGGAGAGCTACTCAGTGATGCCATTATACATAGGAGCATCAGGCAAGTCAATTAATATTTTTTAAACACCTAATATATGCTATGTATTGTGTTGTGCATTTGGACTATAAATGAAGGCAAAAACCCACCACTGTTTGCCTTCAAGACCTCCCAATCTAATGGAAGATAAATAACTATATATAAACAAGTTATATGCAGTACAAATTGGAGATAATTTCAGAGGAAAGACACTAAGGATAAGGAGGATCAAGAAAGGCTTCTTGCAGAAGGTGGGACTTTAGAAAGCCAGGGAAGTCACAAGGTAGAGATAAGGAAGGAGAGAGGTCCAACAAGAGGGCATTTTCAAGCTGAAAGCTAAAAGCCATGGTCTCTAGCTTCTGTAACTAGATAATACTGATGAAACCCCATAATCTAAACATTGAGCTTTGAACTTCTGAAGGTTGTTAGTAGGAAGTCACACGCAGGGCTCCCTCCTTGTAACTCAATCCCTTCATAGATTTACTTTTAGAAAATAACTAAGTAGTTGTCAGGACCCCCTGAGCCACAAGATGGAGGACTAGGCATTTCTCTGTAATCCCCATGATGTCTCAAACTTCTCCAAAACATAAAATTACACACCAAAGATAAAGCAACTTCAGCTATATCCATGGTCCAGGACACCCAGAATCCAAAATAAAGCAAGCCCACAAAACCCTCCCTAGGAACTGATGCTCATTGACCCTGAGCTCACTCAGCATTCCTTATTGGTCTCCCATACTAGTGGGAGCAAGGATGTACTACCAAACCAAAGAACGCTATACAAGCATATTGAAACCTACGCCTATAACCTAGTACCCCCTCCTTCTTTCTAGTGCTGTGGAAAGTCCAATTCCAGGCTGGGGTAGTTTGCTCCAATCGGCTTGGCCATAGCCTTTCAGGAGCAAAGGCCTCCTGGGGGCTGCAGCCTAGAAGCACAAGTGCTGCAAAGGTCTGAACTATTTGTGTTGAGCCAGAGAGCAGAGAAACAGAAAGATGGGACAGAGCATCAGAACAAAACATTGCACATGTGGGAGCTGTGGAGCACTCCACCAAGCCCAAGGTGAAGAGCACAGCATCATCTGGGGCCAGTTCTGACCACCCAAAAGTCAGCTGGGGCAGAAATAGGCTGCTGAACCATGAATTGCCCAGTGGGAGAAGAGGCTGAGACACTTTGAAATCCAGTCCTCATGAAAACAATAATCAGAGGGGAAGGGGTCAGGAAGGAGTGATAAGGAAAATAAGAGGGAAGGAAGGCTGAAAGTAGCAAAGATTTTGGAAGAAAGAAAACTCAAAGACCTTGAACATAAACAGATAAATTAACAGAAAAAAACCCAGTAACAATAGACTGAAATATGACCTGGAGACCTTGTAAATGAGTTCAGCAATATATGAATAAATACTGCAAAAGAAAGATAAAATGATCCAACACTTGATGAGACAGAGGGCCCTGTGGAATTTGAAGAGAACATGGAATTACAATATACTATTCCTGAATGGTTTAAAAGAGAAATAAGAATTATGAGAGTAGAATTTATGTCCTGCACAGCAAAAATAATGAACAGAATAGAAAAACTTGAATCTCACCAAAAAAACAAAAGAGAGGAAAATAGATTGGAAATGCAAATACACAGAAATGAAAGACAACCTAGAAAAAGAGAAGCAAAAAACAATAACTCTAAAAGAAAATATGCTCACTATACAAGCAAGACATAATGAACCCAAAGACAGAATGTGCAGAAACAACTAAGGATCATAGGTCTCTTGGAAGAAAATGACAGGAAAAACAAAAAACCTTAATGCTTCAATGAAGGAAAAAATACAAGAGAACTGTCCAGACTTCTGAACATAGAAAATGAAATTCCAATCGAAAGAAATCACAGATCACCTAAAAAAATAATTCAAAGCTACAAAATCCAAGGAACATTAGTGTTTAAATTTAACAGTTTAATTCAGAAATAAGAAGTCTTTGAGCCATCAGGAGGAAAACCTTCAAATATAAAGGAATTGACATTTGAATAATGCAAGACTAATCCCCACCCACTAAGAAAAGGAGGAGGGAATGAAATAATGTGTTCTGAAGAGCCATGGAGCTCAGGATGCAGCCCAGGGTGACCCATCTTGTAAATCTGAACTTAAGCATATAGGATAAAAGATAAATGTTCAATAATTGAAAAGAATTTGAAATATTTTAGAAGAAAAACAGAACTGAAGAGATTATTTGCTTCTCCAACACTCTGAACAACAGAACTTCAGAAGTAGTGAATAAATTTAGCAGGCAAGGACAATGACAGCAACAGTAACAGAGAGACCAGTAAGAGACTTCTTTCTAAATTTACATAAACAGGTAGGAGTGAAGGAAGAAATTTAGTAGAGGTAACAATGGAGAGGTGACTAGGACAGAATCTTACAACACCTTGCCTGAAGGGAGCAGGGCTGAGAGGGAGAGCCAATGGGAACAGGGCTGCTTTATAAAATATTAAAGTAAAATAACTGAAGGAACAAAATATATTTACAACAGAAGAGGAAACTTGAAACTGAAAAGCTTCTACACAGATGGCTTTAATGCATCTGGGACAGTGATGGTGAACCTATGGAACTGGTGCCAAAGATGGCACGCAGAGCACTCTCTGTGGGCACATGAGGTGCCCCCCCACACCTAGTTCTTAATATAACAATAATAGAGAGCCAGCTGACCAATGTGTGAAAGAGGGGGAGATAGAGTCTATGAGGTAAGATGCTCTTCTAGCTCTCCCCTCCCGCTGTATATACACTTTGGGAGACTTTGAGGGGGTATCACCCCGAAACTGGGTGACCTAGATGGTCATGCCACCCCACAGGAGTTGGGGGCAAGGCTTCCCTATAAGAGGAGGTATGGGAGGCCCCAATCCAATTCTGAATGAGGATGGGGTTCATGCAAGCCTCCTCTGAGATCAGCCAATTTCATAGCGGGTGGTCTGGCTTTAAGATGGAGGCAGCCAGACCAAGCTGTGATTCCCCTTTCCCTTGTTGTCTCTCAGGTACTCTGGAATGCTATCTGACTAATGAATAGCTTTTATTAATCTCAATTTAGGGATTGGGGAAAGGGGTGAAGGGCAGAGGGATTTGGGGGTACCCTCTTTATTTCTATGGGGTCCATCACTCGGGTGGGAACCTTTGGGGTTCCCACTCCTAAATGTCTCCCCTCGTCCCTTCTCCTTCAGTTTATATTTTTATTTCCTATTTCTATCCTTTTCTATAATTGTAAGTTTGACCAGAAAGGGTCTCTCAGCAAGGTTGGGTAATGAGAGAAGGAGCCTAAGAGATTGCTCCCAAAATGGAGTCCAGACACTTAGCTAACTCTATGGTCGAAGTCTTGCTGGGTGAGATGCGATGGAATCTTTGACCAGGGAATCAGGGTTTTGATGTCCAAGGAAAGATCCTCAGGAAGCCCTCAGGCCTGGATCTGAGCTGGGATGTCCTCCTCCTTTCTCCTTCCAGTCCTTCTGGAATTTCTCCCCTCTCCTTCCTCTGGAGAATTACCCAGAATCCTCTGGTCTCAACTGTCACCCACTGTCAGCCTCTGGATCCATTCGTCCCACTCCCTTTGCACAAATCCCATCCTTACATTAACTAAAAAGGCAGAGGGACTTGGGCAGAGCTGCTCCCCTCCACCTCTCTACTGTGCCTGTACATGTTTCTTCACAGTACCAGTTTCCCTGCCCAGAAGCCCAATAGAAGTGCACAGTGAATAAGGTGGGTAGCTCAGAGGCATCAGAAATGGATGAGAACAGAGCTCTCAGTTCACTCCCCTGCCCTTCTTCACCAGCATCAAGGACATTTTTTCACTTTATCTGCCCCTCCACTCAGCAGCCCAATGGGAGTGCTTCCTTCCTTCCTTCCCTGTCTGGGGCAAGGGGTAGGGCAGGGGGTAAGGTGGGGGGATATGGCACTCTCTCTCTATGGGAGGAGCAGGCATAGCACTCAGCCTTGATAAGAAAAAAAGTCTCTATATATTCCAAAATACTGATAGTCAGCATATTTTGTGGTAGGTAAAAATGGAAAACAAAGTAGATGCTCATTTTTGGGGGGATGACTAAGAAATGTAATGCATTTGAATACAATTAAATATTATTGTGCTGTAAAAAATGATGTGTATGATAAATACAGAGAAACATAGAAAGAACTATAGAAAAGTGATGCAGAATGAAGAAAGCAGAGCCAAGAAAACAATATATACCTTAGCCACAATGTAAATGGAAAGAACAATGGCGCCCCCCACTCAAAAGTAAATATTACAGGGGGGCAGCTGGGTAGCTCAGTGGATTGAGAGCCAGGCCTAGAGATGGGAGGTCCTGGGTTCAAATCTGACCTCAGACACTTCCCAGCAGTATGATCCTGGGCAAGTCACTTGACCCCCATTGCCCACCCTTACCACTCTTCTACCTAGGAGTCAATACACAGAAGTTAAGGGTTTAAAAATGTAAAAAAAAAAAAAAAAAGTAAATATAACAAAATTACAAAGATCAAATGGCACTCAAATGAAGAAATATGAGAAGACACCCTTAAAGTATCCCTTTGTGGAGGTGGGAGGTCCACAGGTGTTACACATTGCACATGTTTTTCAGACTTTTTCAATGTCTCCATTATTTATGTTGACTTTTTTTGTTCTCTCTAAAAAACATTATTTGTCAAATGAGATAGTTCTCTGGGAAGGGAAGGGGAAAGGATATAGGGGATTCTGTAGTGATGTAAGAAATAGAAATTGTCAATAAAAGTTTATTTAAAAAAAAGAAAATAACCAAATAGTCACAAATATTTCCATGAAAAAAAAAAAAGAAACATTTACTAATGGCTTACAAAATACTATAAACTGTGCAAGTCACTGAAGGAGATATAAAGTTAAATTAAGCAGCTTCATAAAAGAGACAACCTGTTGGAAGGAGCACTTTGGAGATTTTGTCACTGATGACCCATGTTACTTTGGGCAAGTTACTTAAGCTCCATGGGATTCATCATCTGTAAAATGAGGGTGCTACACTAGATGTCCTCTGAAGCCCCTTCCATCTTTAGATTTATAATCCTGTCATCTCATACTATAAATTTTTATGGAAGGCAGATACTTAATAGAATCCCTTCATATTGGCTAGTTTATAATAATGATAATAATCATGGAACTTGAGAGTTGAAAAAGGCCTTAGTGACCATTGAATCCAACTCCTACCTGAAAAGAGATCCCTGCTACAATATACTTGACAAATGGTCATCAAATTTCTGCTTAAAGATCTCCAGTGACATAAGGTTGGAGGGGAAGGAAGTAAGCAGTTCTTTAAGATCTACTATTTGCCAGGTTCTGTTCTAAGCACTTTACAAATATCTCATTTGAACCTTGTAGCAACTCTGGGAGATGGGTGTTCTTATTAACCCTATTTTACAGATGAAGAAACAAGCAGATAGAGATTACATGACTTGGCCAGGATCACACATTTAATGTGTCTGAGGCTGGATTTCAACTCAGGTCTTCCTGATTCTAGGGGGACCTATTACCTCCAGAAGTAGCCCCATTCCACTTTGGATGGCATTCATTTTTAGGAAGTTTTTCTTGCCATCAGTTCTCAATTTGCCATTTTGTGAGGTCCACTCATTGTTTCTGTTCTCTGTGGCCAAGCAAAACAAATCTAATCTGTCTTCCACAAGATAGCTTTTAAATACTTGAAGATATCTATCATATTCCCACTGAGTCTCTTTCTTGGGCTTTACATCTTCAGTTTCTTCAAATAAGCCTCATGGATTCAGGAACTTGCCCCTTCTGGTTACTCTCTTTTGGATCCTCTCCACCTTATTAACATCCTTTTAAAAACCATATTTTAAAATTCTCTGGCCACTGTTTAGAGACCAGAGCAACTATCCTCTCCTTTTTTTCTGGAATCCATGCCTCTAAGATCACATCAGCTTTTTTGCCTACCATATCACACAGCATACATATGCTGAGATTGCAGTCCACTAAAAAAAGAGACATCTTTTCCTGAAAACTGCTATCTAACCCTCCCTCCTCCTTTGTAACCCTGGGAATTGGACTTTTTGAACCTAAGCACAAGATTTTACATTTATACCTAATGAATTTCATCTCATTGACAAGGTGTCAAACATGTAGCATATGGCCAATAACAATGTGGCTGCGAAGAAGATTAAAATGCCTTGGTAAATATTTAACAAAATAAATAAAAATGCAATAAAGTGTAGATAATGTTACTATGTGGTTTTCTAAGTCAATAGGTGCCTTCTTTCTACTTGGAAAGTTGACTTTTTTTTTTTAACCTTAATCTAGGTCTTTACATTGATCTCTACTAACTTTTTCACCTTATTATATACTTGACCCATTATTCTAGTCTGTCAAGATTGTTTGGGATCCCAACCCTATATGTTAGTGAATCCTTCTAGCTTTGTGTCATTTGAATCTTTGAGAAGGATATTTGCCTTTGTCTAGGTCACTGATGAACATATTAGATTAGCCTCAGGTCAATTACAAATCCCTGGGGGCACTCCAATGAAGACCTATTTCCAAGTTAATCACCCTTTGGGTGTAGCCACAGAACCTTTTCCAAATTAACTTAATTGCATTATCATCTATTGCATGTAAGATCTGGTCCATAAGAACATTTTGAGAAAATTCCTTAAATATCTTTCTAAAAATCCAGATAAATGATGTCTGCCAAACTCTAATGATTTCAGAGACCTTTCAAAAAAGAAGAAATTAGATCAGCATGGCATGCCCAGTTCTTACCAAAGTCACACTAGCTTTTATTATTCACTGCTTCCCTTTCTAGATGCAGATTAGCCATATTTTAAATAATATGGTATAGAACAGGAGTTCCTGAAGTGACCCAACCATTCTGGAGGGCAATTTGGAACTATGCCCAAAGGGCTATAAAACTGTGTATACTTTTGATCTGATAATGCCACTACTAGGTCTGTATCCCAAAGAAATAATAAAAAAGGGGAAAGGACCTACTTATACAAAAATATTTACAGCTGCTCTTTTTGTAGTGGCAAAGAATTAGAAATTGAGGAAATGTCCATCAGCTGGGGAATGGCTGACCAAAGGTGGTACATGTTGATGATGGAATACTATTATGCTATAAAAAATGATAAGCAAGATGATTTCAGAAAAAGCTGGAAAGATCTGTGGGAACTGATGCAGAGAGAAATAAGCAGAACTGAGAGATTATTGTACACAGTAATAGCAATATTGGACGATGATTATCTGTGAAAACTTTGCTACTCCCAGCATTACAATGATCTGGGACAATCCTGAAAAATTTAGGACAGGGAATGCTATCCACCTCCAGAGACAGAACTGTTGGAGTTGTCTTTCACGTCAGGGTATTTATGGCTTTATTTTGGGGTTTTGGTGATGTCTGAGTTTGCTCTTACAACAATGATCACTATAAGCGTGTTTCGTATGACAATAAAAAAAAATGAAAAAAAAAAAAGAACAGGATTCCTTTGGCAGTTTGGTCAAGCCTATGGACTCCTTAGGATAATGTTTTCAAATAGTTGAAAGAAATAATAAATTTCAGTTGGAGGTCATTGAAAATACCAAAATATTTTTTCACATCCAAATTTTCCCCCTCGAAATTCACAGATCTCTTGAATTCTGTTCATGGTTGAGAACTGTGGTCTAGAATTTTGCCAGACTAAACTGGCTAAGGTTGGGATCATTCTCAACAAGGCCTTTATAGGAGTTATATTTCTGTAGGGTTTTCCCGCTTTGCAAATTACAGAGCTCCAAATCTTTTTCAACAATGAAGGCCTGACCAGAATTCTAAAGCCCTTAAAGAACAGGGAATCTGTTATACTCTATGACTGTGAGCTCCTGCTACCCACCGGGAAATTGTCTGCCTGCTGGGATCCAGTCCAAGAATATCTCTTCAACTCTTTGGCATTATCTTCTGAAGTTTAAATAGGAGGCTCTGATGGGCAGAGTTGATGTACTCCAAAGCAACCCGACCAACTTCCAGGTACAGTCCTTCATTCCAGTTGTCATCTGAGGGATAGCATTTGTAACAACTCAACTTCCTCTGCTGACTTCTCCGAAGCACTTTCCTTTTTGGGAAAAACCATGTCCCAACCAACAAGCGACATTAACCACTACCCTGGCCCTGCTGGTGATTCACCTTGTCAGGCTGATTCTCACCTAATTCCTCTCCTCAGCCATAGATCACTTCATGCATCTGGCTCACTGTGCCCTTGGCTCTTTCCTTCCTCGGGGCTGTGCTAAGAAGCCCATACATTTCCCCTCATGACAAGGAACTGGACTACTCTGTGACATGTTTGCCCAGATAAGCTACACTGGTCCATCCATTAATAATTTAGTAATTGGAATCATGTAATCTCAAGCCTCCGAAGGCACACGGATTCATTTTCTTTGACCCTGTGGGTGTATTCAGATATATTTCCGAGCAATGAAAAATCTCGTGCTGGAATGTGGCAGGACGGGAAGCAGATGCTGAGATCCTGAACTTCTCACCTTCCTCTCAGGCTTTAAACATCATTTGCTTTGAAAAAATATAGCCTTTAGAAAATGAATTCCCATTCAAGTCCCATCTTTGACAGATAAAATTCAGCGACCTTGAGGAAGTCACTTAACTCACAGGTGCCCTGGGAAGCTTCAAGATTATAAGCTACATAGTAGTCGCTGATCTATCTGTATTGGTGGGAGTTTTCTACACTGTATTTCTGATTGTACTTTCTTCATTGTCTTTGTTCATGCAGATTTCTCATTTTTTCCGCATAACACCACTTCATTCATTCCATTCAAAGTTGTTCAGCCATTCCCTTATCAATGGGCACCATTTTGTTTCCAGTGTTTTGCTACCATGCAAAAAATGGTGCGATGAATATTTAGTTACACATGGGACCTTTCTGTCTTTGGCCATCTGGGAATATGGGAATATATATGCCCAGGGATTGGATCTCTAAATAGAAGGCAATGATCAATTTAGTGACTTTTCTTGCATAATTATTGAGGTTCCATTTTATAGTTATCTTTGGGAAGGGAAGTAACTAAAAGTATGGAAAATATAATGGATAAGACTTTGTTCATTTTGAACCACCCAAGTGAAGACATTCTTGGTGAGGAAACTCTCCCTAGCATCTAGAATAGCAACTGCTCTGCCAGTTGTATTCCTCAAGAGTTTCCCAGAGTACTGAGAAATCCAATTGGTTATGGCTTTACTATAGCCCCAGACTCCTAATGTCAAGCAACCCACCTGCCAGATTCAGCCCTTTTGGCAGTAGAAATTATGGGCATGCACCAGCCTGCCGCACCCAGCGACAGGTGAGTTTTCATAAACATTTTTTTAAAGCCAACCATATCTTTATAGTTACACAATTAACTGGAAGGTACAGAGGAGACGTGATCCTGCTGCTGTTTTTATTGTGTTTGCAAAAAACACATTTAATTCAGTAGAGCAAAGTGTAATTCCACAAGCCCTTATCCAACCAGGAGTACACTATGCATTATCAAGCTCATATATGTTTCCTTGATAAAATAGTCAACCACAGCAAGAACTTTGGCCTGTGACCCTTCTTATGATCATTATCAAAAAAGGATCAAAACATGAGGCAGCTAGGTAGCATAGTGGATAGATAGAGAGCCAAGCCTGGAGTCAAGAAGAGTCAAGAGGGTTCAAATCTGGCCTCAGGCATTTCCTACCTGTGTGACTTTGGGCAAGTCACTAACCCTAATTGTCTAGCCCTTGCCACTCTTTTGTCTTAGAATTGATACTAGGACAGAAAGTTAGAATTTGAAAGGAAGGAAGGAAAAAAGGAAAGAAAACAAGCAAGAAAGGAAGGAAGGAAAGAAAGGAAGGAAAGGAAGGAAGGAAAGAAGGAAGAAAAGAAAGAAGGAAAGAAGGAAGAAAAGAAGGAAAGAAGGAATGAAAAAAAGCAGGAAGGAAGGAAGGATTACAACATGGAAGCATATTTATCAAGGGTGTTTGTTGCTCTCATGGTGGATAGAGGCATGGGATGCCATCATGGAGACATATCTTTGACCAAACTTATGCAGGGTCCAATTGTTTGGGGATTAGACACAATGACTGCTGGGGATCTCTCTAGGATTCTAAGTTTTTTGTAGTACAGGTGCAAAAAGTAGGGTAGCAGGGTGGCTAGTTGGCTCAGTAGATAGAGAGCAAGGTCTGAAGGCAGGAGGTCCTGGGTTCAAATTTGGCCTCTGACACTTCCTAGCTGTGTGACCCCGGGCAAGTCACTTAATCTCAATTGCCCAGCCCTTACTGTTCTTTAGCTGTGGAGCAGATACTTAGCTTTGATTCCAAGGTAAGGGATTAAAAAATTAAAAAAGGTAGGGCAGCTAGTAAGTCTGATAGCAGAGAACTAGTTCTATTTCCAAACAGTATGAACAAGGCTGTGTCCTAGTTTTACTTTGTTTAAATTTATATCTAAGTGTCTTGGTATAATAATAATTATTATTGTAACTAACATTTATATACCTTACTATGTGCCAGATACTGGGCTAATTGCTCCACAAATATTATCTCATCTGATCCTCACAACAACCCTGGGAGGTAGGTGCTATTATTTTACAGATGAGAAAATGGAGGGAAATAGGGTTAAGTAACGCAGCTAGTACGTATCTGAAGCTGGATCTGAACTCAGGAAGATGAGTCTTCCTGACTTCAGGGTTGGCACTCTCTCTGCTGCACTACTTAGCTGTCCCTCTTTCTCTGGATCCTTTTGTATATCAGTCTAGCCAGCTCATGAATTCCATTTTGAGTTCCCATCACCTCATAGCCTAGTTTATGAAAGTGTTCTGAGTAGAGATAGCCTTTCTTCATCCCAGAAAGATCTGAGGACAAGGCCTTATTGCACACCTTTTTCATGAATTAACTAGAGTCACAGCTACTTAAGAAGACAGCTAGATTGCTTAGTGAAGAAAGTGCTGGGTCTGAAGCTGGAAAGACCTGAGTTCAAATTTGGCCTCAGACATTTACCAGCTGTTCAACCCTGTCACTTAAGTCATTTCACCTTGGGTACCTCAGTTTCCTCATCTGAAAAATGAGGCGGAGAGGGAAATGGCAAACCCCTCTAGTATCTTTGCCAAGAAAACCTCAAGAAGAGTCAAAAACTGAACAATAACAGAGCTACTTAAAGTATTTGACAGAGAATTTCTCATGGAAATTCCTTGTGAAAAGCAGATCTTCTCTAATACTTGTTCATTTCTATACACCTTCTCATTAAGCTGAAACACCCTATTTGATTTATTGCTATTATAAAACTTAAAATAGACAATTGCAAGAGAAAGAAGCCTCCAGGGATTGAAAAGTATAAATTTAAATAATTGATGAAGAAAATCATTCCATATAATACATCATTTGATTTATGGTGCGTCCTAATTCCCAATATTAGGAATGAGTCAAAGAACAGTGACGATTTTACTTTGAAAGTCCTTATTTTAAATAAATGGGTAATGGTTTACTTTTTTCCCTTTCCCTTTTTAAACTACATTTTTGCTAGCTTTCTAGTTCTATGATTTAGAACTGGAAGCAGCCATAGACATAATCTACTGCAATGGTGTTCATGATCTCCCAGTAGGTATATGGATAGATTTCAGAGGGTTCTGAATTTGGATGGGAAAAATACCGACGTCATTTAAAATTATACTTTCCATAGTTTTCCTTTGTAATTCTACACATTTTATTTCATGCATTGCAAAACATTATTCTGAGAAGTGGAATTTAGGCTTCACCAAATTGTCAAGGGGATCCAGGATACAAAAAAGTGTTAAGAACTCCTGATATTCTATTACAAGCCAATCATTTTGCAGATGAGAAAACTGAGGTTTGCAAGATGAAATGATTATATCTGAGTTCACAGAACTAATAATTAGAAAAATTTGGCTATTGACCCAGGTTCTCTGATCCCAAAACAACATTCTTTCAACTATCACTGTTTTTTTTTTTAAATGTTAATTTTCTTGCTTTGGGTGACTTTGAAAATTGCCTAGTTCCTTTTTGGAAGCAGGCAGGGATTTAAATCATTTTTCTCATCTATGATATGAAAGGGGTTGGACCTGATGGTGTCTAAGGTTCCTTTCAGCTCTGATATTCTCCAACTATGGAATCATAAATAAAAGAAATGATTTATTAAAACATTTTGGATCTGAAACAGCTCAGAACGCATCTGGGTGGATTTTCTTTTTTTTTTTTAAGTGTCCGGTTCAGAACAGGAAGAAAGCTGATTTTTTCCCCCTAATCTTTTTAATAAGGTTTCTTTTTCCTGGTGTGTTTGTTTTATGGTTTCTACAGATCTGTCCCTAGCCTTGGTCCCAGCAGGAGAGCGAGTGGAGTTTAATTACATTCCACCTATAGGGAACATCCTAGGAATTAAGCTTTGAAAAACAACGTGTGCAGTTTTTTAAAAATCCAATTAAGCAAGTGAAAATCAGGCATTGCCTTTTCTGTCCTAGAGACATCATCTAAATATTTAAATTTGAAAGAAAGACATTTAAACACTTTGATTTGATAAACTCTCTATACTGAAATTCATAAGGGAAAACGCAAACCATATTTCTCAGCTGGACAAAGGGAGATATTATTTTCATATACGGCACACATAGCTCCATTGTGTGATATAATGCCTATCCATAGGGCAGGGGGGAAATAGATTTACCATCAAGACAATGCCAGAAGTAGAAATTCTGGCCCTATGAACAAAAATTTCAAAAAGACCAATGTGTTCCCTTCAACTAAAGCCCTCTGATTATGGCATGCCTAATGGTGGCTTTATTTATCTACTTTGAGAACAGAAGTATCAACACAGGTGTGGTCTATCGGTTTGTGGAGGGACCATCAGTAAATATTTGGAGGGCTGACTTGTGGAAGGGGCTTTAGAAGGCAGAGCTAGGACTAATGCTTTGGTGGAGGTTAAATGGGAGGCATGTTTTGCTAAAAGAACGAAAGAAAAAAAACCCACTTCCTAACAATTTGATCTAACTAACAATGGAAAGGGATACTTTGGGAAGTAATGTGCTCTCTGGGCCCAGGAATATTCAAGCCAAAACTGGATGGCTATTTGCCAAGGATACTATAGAAGAGATTCTTACTTGATGGAAAGTTGGAAAGATGGTGAAGCTCTAAGCTCTAACCCTTTCATTCAGGATTCTCTAAGTGAGTGACTAATTTGTTGTGTGACGAGGCAAATCACCTATATTTCTTTGGGCCTTAGTTCTAACATCTATAAAATGAGGCAGTTGGGTTGGACTAAAGATCTTTAAGATCCAGATCAATTCTCACAATACTTGAGTCTAAGTTTAGTGTTTATAGTTTAATTGAAAAGAATGCCTTAATCCAAAGAAGTGAAACCCTAATTGTGAGATATTTCAAGTGTCAATGATGGAGTCATTGAGGAATATAATTAGGATGTGATAGAGACGATCATTTGGGGGCCATGGGATTAGAGAACATGATTAGGCTGGACTGGATGAATTTGATTTTATGAGCTATTTCAAGAAATTGGGACCTTTTCAGTGTCACTCATATCATACTACATAGGGGTATCTTCTTTAGTCAAGTATTAAGCAAGCGACTTGATCAATTAGGTCCTCCACTTTCAATGACTCATTTGAAGTTTGCAAAGGCTTTTAGGTGGTCCATTGGAATAAAAAAGAACTAGGAAATCCATTACCAGATACTATAGATTTGCTCCTGGCATGAATTGTTTAGATACCTTTTCTCTGCCCATTCATTTATGTGGGCAAATGAGAGAAACTGAGAGTCATTTGAGAAGAGACCCAACTATGGAGGAAAAACTCAGCTCTTGAGTATATTCTAAACTCTTGAATACTTGCTTTCACCAATTTGTAAAGTGCCCAAGTGATGGGGAAGGAGATTCCTTTCTCCTTTTAGTGAGCTGCAGCATAAGCACATCACAGAAGACTTCAGAAGCCCTTCACCAAACTGGAGGTCTGAGTTGCCCCTCCACATAGTACTCCCATGCAGGGTCCTCATGCTCAATTTCCATATTTGCTCACTGTCTCTATTGATAGTGTGTGAAGGGAACCCTCTCCCAGGATATGTCATGCCACTGAGGGGGGGTCACCAGACAGTGACCTAGGCACCTGACTCAGAAATGATTGGGAAATTGTTCTGGGTTTAAAGGGAGAAAATAAAGTAGGGGGATCCAGGAAGTGGGCTCTCTCTATTCTCTTGAGCATGTAGCCAAAGGAAGGTGGCTAAGGGGTCCATCAGGAGACTGACCACATGGCAGGATAAAATGAGGCTTCTTTCTCTCTATCGCTCTGCCTTCTCCTGTTCAAGTAAATAATAATAAACTCTATAGAAATTAAGGACCAGAATTTAATTTAGTTATTACAATAATGCTTATCTTTGTGGAATAGTATGCTCTAGATCAGTGATGGCGAACCTTTTAGAGGGGTGGTTGATGTGAGTAATATCCTCAGGTGTGGGTGGAGAGAAGGAGGGGAACAGTCCAGACCCATGTCCCTCTGGCTTTCTGGTAATGAACTCTGGTGAACTCTGTGCTGGGGTGACATCATGCATGCCCACAGAGAGGGCTTTGAGTGCCCCCTCTGGCATATGTGCTATAGGTTTGCCATCATGGGCCTAGATTAATAGAGAAATGATCTAAATTCTCTTACTATGCTACCACAGTTAAATACCTTTGTCCCAAGTTGTTTCCTCTGTCTGATTACTGAAAGATAAACACATCAGTGGGGGCTTGGGAGCTAGAGTTTTAAGAATTTGGACCCACAGAGTACTTTGAACCAGGGGTAGTTATCTTCCAGGGCACCTGTGAATACAGGTTGGGGGAGATAGCCTCAAAGCACACTACACTTTTGTTCCTAACTCACATATGTTTATTCCTTTGTTCCTACTGCCAACCATTGTGTCATGTATGTTTTTAATAACCCTTTGATGTTCTAGAGGTCTTAGATAAGGGCAGTACATTAGTTACATAGACAAGCCATTAGGTTAAGAATAGAAATGTGTGCCAGGCTTACATATAGAAGAACATCCTGTCTCACCTGTGGAGCTAAGTTTCCAAAGTTTATTTTTTAATTCTCACTTCTCTAGATAGATGTGAACCTACCCTGTCAGCATATTTGCTTAGTAGAGCGTATTCCCTGTAGATGCCCAGATTTTAAATGTAAAATACTTTGAGATGCCACATGAAAGGCATCAAATGCAGGCTGATTGTTGTGGGTCATTCCCTGGAGTGGCATCTCTTGGCATCTCACCTCTTGCTTTGCTCAAACACAGAGCACTGGCCTGCAGGGACTCATGGGGGGACTCGGAGCAAAAACAGAATCAGATTCAAAGCTCTATACTTGATTAAGCTAAACACCCCTAGAGTCAACACTTCCTTTCTGGGACTTGCTTTGGGAATCATTTTATGCTGTTAAAGCTTTCTAAAGTAGTCCAGAGAGTTCCTAAGAGGCTGAGATATGCATGCAGGAGGGGAAGAAATCCTTTTCTTATGGGGTTCCAGACCAGGGCAGCAAGGAGGGACAAGAGAAGGGCAAAGAGGGGAAGAGATAGGAGAAAGGAAAGAGGAGGAAGGGAAAAAGAAAAAGAAAAAAACTAAAAAAAAAAGAAAAAGAAACAGGGCAGGATTATGGAGAAAGAGAGCAGAGGAGAAAAAAAAAGAAGAAAAGGAAAGCACTAATTAGACTCCTGGATGGTGATAATTCTGAGGCTGCTGAATGACAGCAATGTAGTTTCCTGGACCTAAGTGTAAGGAGCAGGAATTAGGGAGCAAGAAGGCTCAAAGGTATCTATCTGGGCCCATCATGCTCAATAGGGAATGGTTTTGGTTTCCCTATTAGTTCATGGAAGAAAGTTGGGGATAGAGAATGGTCATGGAACTACCCCTTCTTGAACATATCAAGCTCATATTTGCTTTCTCTTGCTACTCTGAAGTTTTATCTCAGCATAAAAGGTATGATAGTATTGGTTTGACACTTATTAGCTGGGTGACCAAATAACCCCTCTAACGCTCAGTTTCCTCATCTGTAAAATGGGGACAATGATACCTGCAGTCTACCTCACAGGATTGTGAGGAATATGGGTTAAGACTTGGAAGGAAGCTTCTCGCTGTTTCATTTTACTGTGTCTGACTTTTCCTGACCCCATCTGAGTTTTTTTTTTTTTTTTTTTTTTTTGGCAAAGATACTGAAGTAGTTTGCCATTTTCTTCTCCGGCTCATTTTACAGGTGAGGAAACTGAGGCAAACAGGGTTAAGTGACTTGACTAGGGTCACATAGCCAGTAAGCATCTGAGGCTGGATGTGACCTTAGGTTCTCCTGTTTTTAGGGCTGGCATTCTATCCACTGTGCCACCTAGCTACCCCCCCCCCCCAAGGGAACTTAGAAGCCATTCATTCCAGCATCTTCATTTTGCAAATTAGGAAACTGAGATAAGAAAGGACTTTATAAACTTTAAAGTACTAAATGTCACAATTATTGCTTTATTTATTGATTAGGTCTGTGAGTTAACTGATTTATGAGGAAACACCTTCTGCCAATGCAATTCACTTACTTTGCCATTATAGTCTGAAAGGGAGGTACCTAGAGCAGTGATATCAAAGGAAATAGAAATGAGGCTACCACACTCTAGCCAAGGATTCTTGGGGGCAGCAAATCAACTTAGAAAACCACATATGAGCACTATCTATGTTCTATTATATTTTTATTAATTTTGTTAAATAGGTCCCCATTACAGTTCATCTTAATCTTGTATGTTGATGGCCAAGCCCATTGTTTCTGATGGATGCCTCTGGCCTAGAGTTCTTAGAAGTGAAGTGAATTGCAGAAGGTCACATAGCCAGTATGGTTCAAAGGTAGGGTTTGAACTCAGACTTTCACCTCTCAGAGGTCAGTTCTTTGGCCACTATGCCTCCTCTATTTATTTGTCCAATCTTTTCCAATGGAAGATAGATCAGAAACAATCCTGGGACAAGTTTAAATCCTGCTTTTATAATTAATATTCTCCAAACTATTTTTGTGGTTGTTCAGTCATTTCTCAGTTGTGTCTGACTCTTCTTGAGCCCATTTGGAGTTTTCTTGGCAAAGATATTGGAGTTGTTTTCCATTTCCATTTCCATTTCAACTCTTTTTACAGATGAGGAAACTGGGGCAAACAGGGTTAAGTGATTTTCCTAGGGTCACACAGATAGTAAGTGTCTGGAGCTAGATTTGAACTCAGGATAATGAATTGTCCTGACTCCAGGCCTGTTACACTATCCACTGAGCCACCCAGTTGCCCCCCGCAAACTATCACCCACGTAGGTAAAACAACTGCTTATTTTAATTGAATTAAAATATTAGGCTATAAGCCCAACCTCAGCAGGTTCACTGAAAGCATCTTTGGCATAACTCCAGTAGTAAAGAGGACATCAGAGGTGATATGGACCTCATTCTGTTCCCACATGATTTTGACCTCGTCAGTGGGTCCTTTATACTTTGAAAACCCTTTTGTTCCAGGTGGCTGGAGATTATGAGTGTTTGGCATGACAACATCTACTAAAACCCTTGTTCTGAAGGTTTTTTCTTCAATGAATCATTGTTATGTCTAGTTGATTATGGGCAATCTTTTGGTCTCTGATAATAGTCTAGTTCCAGTACAGTTTCTTGGCTGCGTTCTCTAGCGTGTTTTGAGGTCTATATGTGAACTTGGAATCTGGCAGTTCATGAAAGCCAATGTATAATTCTGGCCATCAGATCTTGTGTTACTGTTTGGTAAGTACTAAATTTCTACAGCACTATTTCCACTGTCTCCTTGCATAATCTGCATTGATCACTAACTCTAGTTGCTGCTTCTGAATTGCCATCATTAACCTCTACATTTCCACAAATGAATCTACCTGACTCAGCCTTGGCCTCTGAGGATTCCTCCCAAGTCTGAATCGATGATCCTTTGATCTTCACAATAGTCCCGTAAGGTAGATCCTGAAGGTATTAGTATCCTTATTTTACAGATGAGAAAACTGAGGCTTGGAGGGGTTAAGTGGTTTGGCTACTGTCACAAAGCCAACAAATGTCTGAGTCACATTTGACTGAGCCTAACACACCATAGGTCTACTTTCTTGGATGTTATCATTTCCAGAAACTTTTCGTTCTGAATGATGACTTCATCTGGGAAACTCATACCTCCTTTCCTTTAATTGGAAAGGGTAGAGCTGTGTTGGTGAACCTATAGCACATGTGTCAGAGGGGGCTGCTCCCCTCCCCTTCTCCACCGTGCCTGAGGACATTTTTCCCATCACCGGCCCCTTGGCCCGGCAGCCCAATGGGAGCACTTCCTCCCTCCCCTGTCTGGGGTAAGGGAGTGGCTCACATGTGCTTGAGGGTTGCAGTTTGGGCAATCAGTCTCTAAAAGGTTCACCATCACTGGGGTAGAGGATGCAGATTAGAGAGCTCTTCTCAGATCCTCCAGTATTTATAAATGGTAGGCAGAGAGTTGTCATCTCTTCCCACCTGACCAATTTCTTGGATATCACCATCTCCAGAAACACATCATTCTGAAAGATGAAGTCAACTTGGAAACTCATATGTCCCCAGATAATTTTTGGCTCTAGCTTCATTACTTCCTTATGGCCTTTCCCTGCCCTTACTGGGTAAACTTCCTCTCCCCAATCTTTTCAGCTTCTTTTTATGTGTTGACTCTCCCATTAGAAGGGAGGGACAGTTTTAAGCCTCTCTGTATCCCCAGTGCTCAGCACAGTGCCCGGCACATAGTAGGTGCCTAATAAATGCCTACTGACCAACTCAGACTCTAGATCAGTGATTCCCAAAGTGGGCACCACTGTCCCCTGGTGGGTGCTGCAGTGATCCAGGGAGGTGGTGATGGCTACAGGTGCATTTATCTTTCCTATTAATTGCTATTAAAATTTAAAAAAAGTAATTTCCAGGGGGCTGAGTAATATTTTTTCTGGAAAGGGGGAAGTAGGCCCAAAAAGTTTAGGAATCACTGCTCTAAATAATCTGCTCCTCAAGCACATGTTCTTTCCATTAACTCATATCTTTCACTTTGATCAAATGAGATAATATAGCCCAATAATGAAGCACAATGTAAAAGCACTTTGCCAAAATTAAATCTCTCTGAAAATGCTGGCAATGATTAGCTGTTATGATCCAATATCTCTTCTCAGGGTACTCAAGCTGGGGCTATGTCCAGCAAAGGTAGGTAGCTCTTTGTTTGTTTGATACGTCTTTGTAGACAGATGATGGCTGACTACAGCAGGGTGTCACACATGGAAGACTTTTTGATTCCATTCTTGGATTTTAGTTTTTTCATGGAGGCAAGTCACTTACTAGGTTCATACCATACACACCTTTGGACTGGATGTAACTACATCAGGCATTATTATTGCTTGGTCAAGGGATGCCTACTTATTCAAAAGTATTTCTGGAAGTTTTTGGCCAACTTGTCATGTGCTATAAGAATGCATATCATCTCTCCTCCTTTTTGTTGTGGAAGTGTTCATCTTTCTAGTGCTGTCTTATATTCATGAAGGGGCAGCTGGGTGACTCAGTGGATTAAGAACCAGGCCTAGAGATAGGACGTTCAGGATTCAAATCTGACCCCAGACACTTCCTAACTCTGTGACCCTGGGCAAGTCACATAACCCCCATTGCCTAGTCCTTACTGCTTTTCTGCCTTGGAACCAATACATAGTATTGATTCTAAGATGGAAGGGAAGGGTTTTGTTTTTTAAAATTATAATGATGATGAGTGAATAGGGAGCACAATGGATAGGGTGCTGGAATAGAAGTCAGTCTCCATCACATGCTTACTAGTTATTCTATGTTGGGCAATCCCCTTAACCTCTGTCACATCTCTTTCCTGGGCTATAAAATAGGGATAATAATAACACCTACTTCCCAGAGTTGTTGAGAGGATCAAGTGTGATAATATACATAAAGTGCTTTGCAAACCTTAAAGCACAATATAAAAGTCAGCTGTAAATAATACAAATGAAAAGAAAATGGAGGTGACAATACTTGTATTTGCCATCTTGCAAAGTTGTGAAGAAAAGATTCATAAACCTTAAAGTTCTATATGAATGGGTAGTTATTGCTACAGAGCTGAAGAGCCAGGAAGAAATATAGAGGTCACCGAGGCTAATCCCGAAGTACAAATCCTGCCCTTAATATTCCCAACCTGTAAGGAGTCATCTAGTCTCCTCTTGAACAACTCCAGTGATGGGAACTCATCGACATCTGAGGCAGATGGGAAAGGATTGAAAGTGAGGGCCACTTTGCCCTGCTTTGTCAAATCTAGGATACTTGGTGGTTTTAGCCAAGGAGCCTAAGAAAGGAAACAGCTGCTCCCCTGGCCTTGGAGGAGTAGCAGGGCAATTTCTTTCTTCTGTAGTATGGGTGCCTAAGAGGACCAGGCACTACAGCTCCTCATACCCAGTGGGGAGACTTGTGTTGGCCCTGGCTTCCAGCAGAGGCTACAGAACCCTGTCTCCAAGATAAGGGTTGAGTGCTCCCACTTGGCAGACAGCCTAAACCTCCTGGTCCTGACCTTACCTGGCTGTGGTTCACACCAAAGGTGGACGAGCAAGTATATAGCTATGGTCAGGTATCTCCACAAAGGGAATGCCTTGCTACATTGCTCTAAATCCAAGCTAAGTTATGAGGAACTCGGGATATTGTTGCTCTCTGCCCCAGCTTTCTCTAAAAGTATAGATAGTACAGATTACCTGTCAAATCACTGGTCATACAGCTAATGAGAAAAGCCCCTGTGGGAGTCATTCAATATTGATCACAGTAGGTTGGCATTCCTCCCCAAGGGCAGAATGTAATGGAAAAACCAAAGACCATATGCTAGATGGGGCATAGGTCAAAGGGGAGTCACATGGCTAAAGTATCTATGTCAGTGGGTGTATATGATATGCCTCCAGACCAAATCCTAATATTATGAGAGGCTCTGGTAGCCCTAGGATAATAATAGCTAACATTTATATGGTGCTTTGATGTTTAAAAAGCCCTTATATATTTTCTGTGGGCACAATAAAAACACTGTGATGTAGAGAGTATACATTTCAGTACACTTATTTCCATTTTATAAAATGGGATAACTAAGACTCAAATTAATTGACTTGCCAATAGTCACATAGCTAATAAGTACAATAAGCAATATTTGAACACAACTCTTCCTTATAAGAATTATACTACCCACAAAATTAACCCAATTCCTGTTTATAGCCATGCTCTCCTAATTTCCTTGTCTTGTCTGCAACCAGACCAATCCTGGGAATCTGGCTTTGTTGAAGAACTGGACACATGAAATGAAGCCAATGTTCATGTACTGAAATAGAAAATGCTTCCAGTCAACAAATGATGCTACAGTCTCTTCTCTTGGCTGCTTCAATCAATTAATCTATCCAGCATTTATTAAGTGCTTAGGCTGTGCAGGACACTACCCTAGCTGCTGAGGAGACAAACACAACAATGAAACACTCCCTGCCCTCAAAGTAGTTTGAATTCTTTGAGGGAAACAACATATGCACATGGGAATAGAAATAAAATCTTCACAAAGTAAATTCAAAGTGATGGGGGAGTGGGGATGCCAGGAAAGGCTTCATGTAGAAGGTGGTAACTGAGCAGAACTTTGAAAAAGAGAATGACTAATTTGAAGAGATTTAGGTGATGAAAGAGGGTAGTTGAGGCAGTGATCAGTGCAAATGCACAGGGATAGGGGATGGAATGAAATCTGGAATGTTGTGTGTGGGGAACATGTAGGTGGTTGGTTTGGTTAGATCAGTGATTCCCAAAGTGGGTGCTATCGCCCCCTGGTGGGTGCTGCAGCAATCCAGGGAAGCGGTAATGGCTACAGGTGCATTTAACTTTCCTATTAATTGCTATTAAAATTAAAAAAAAATTAATTTCCAGGGGGCTAAGTAATATTTTTTTCTGGAAAGGGGGCAGTAGGCCAAAAAAGTCTGGGAACCATTGGGTTAGACCAAAGAATGTGTGAAGTGAGAGTAATGTCCAATGAGCCTAGAAAGGGAAGTTGAAATCGGATTGTGAAGGGTTTTAAATGCTAAACAGAGGAGTCTGTATTCTATCTTAGAGGCAATAGAAGCTTATTAAGCAGAGGAATGATGTGGGCAGACCTGTGCTTTAGGGATATCACTCTGGTGGCAGCTGTGTGGACTAAAGAGGGGGAGAGACACAAGCAGGAAAACTTATTAGGAGGAGGCTATTGAAATCATTCAGGTGAGAGGAGATTAGAGCTAACAGTTGTGGGGGTGGATAGACAAGGATGGATGGAAGAATGGGCATTCTGGAGATAGAATGGATAAAATCTGGCAACTTATGGGGAAAGGGAGAGTGATGAGTGGATGGTGACACCAAAGTTGTGCACCTGAGCAACTGGAAGGATGGGGATGCTTCTGATAGAAATAGGGAAGTTCAGGAAAGAAATGAATTTGATGGGAGAGTAAGTTCTACTTTGGACATATTGCATACTGAGATACCTTTGGGACAAAGTGAAAAAAACAAACAAACAACACAATAGAATTGGTGATGTGGCACAGGAATTCAGGAAAGAGACCGTGGCTGGCTGAAGATCTGGGAATAATTGTGTAGTGATAATAATTAAATACAAAGGATTTGATGAAATGGGAGGGGGAGGAAAAAGGGAAGAGGGAAGAGAGGAGGGCCCAGAACAGAGCCTTGTGGATTTAGATGATGATCTAGCAAAAGGAGACTGAGAAGGAGCAATCAAACAGATAGTAGAGCCAAGGAGAGTGAAGTCCTGAAAAGCCAGAGAGGAGAGTATGTAGGAGGAGATAATGATCCTCAGTGTTAAATGGGGCAGAGAGGTCAAGGAGGATAAAAATTGAGAAAAGGCCATTGGATTTGGCAATTATGAGATCATCTAGTAACTTTGGAGAGAGCAATTTCAGTTGATTGATGAAATTGGAAACTTATAGCAAGGGACTAAGATGGTGAGAGAAGAGGAAGTAGAGACAATAAGGTTAAGTGGATTCTTTTTTCTAGCTGTGAAAGGGAAAAGAAATTTAGGATACTAGCTTGAGGGGAAGGTAGGATTAAGTGAGGTATGTTTATTTAAAAGGGGGAAGATTTTGGTGTGTTTTTAAGCAATAGAGTCAGGAGATAGTGAGGGACTGAAGAGATGTGTGTATATATGTGGGAAGAAAGAGGGAAAAAGGGGGAGGGAGAAAAAGAGGCACTCAGTTGGCACTTAAATGGATTGCTTGCTAACAATTTTTTCACATGAATAATAATAGAATAGTCAGCATTTTATAAAATTTTATGGTTTGCAAAGGACTTAACATTTTATCTCATTGGTCCTCACAAAAGCCCTGAGAGGTAGGTGCTACTGTTTCCCCCATTTTAGAGCTGGGAAAGAGGTGAAGTGACTCTACACAGCTAGGAAGGGTCTGAGGCACACCCAACTTCAAGACCGTAATTCCTTGTTTACTTCTTCATCTTGACATGGGATCATAGATGGAAAGCTGGGAGTGGCTTCAGACGCCACTGTAGACCATTTTACAAATGGAGAAACCTGAGGCCCAGAGAGATTGTGACTAGTGTGAGGCATCAGAGGCAGAATTTGAGACCAGAGTGAGTGTCTCCAGAGTGAGTACTATTTCTGCTGTATTACATTGTATTATATAGTATATGCTGCCACATTATGTAATTCTTTACGACTATAAAACTCGGAAAAAATATTAAGTCTTGGTACAATTGGTGGATTGCTACATTAATTTGCCCAGAATCACATGGCTGGTAGTGCTAGGATTTGAACCCAGTCCCACTGGTGCCAGATCCAACCCTCTTTTCACTATACCTAGTCTTCCTTCTCTCAGGGCCCATTAACACTTAGGTTGTAGGCACTGGGGCCTCAGTAGCCTCTTGGGCACCTCCATAAACCCAGTTCCAGTTTGGTATGTGCTCCCAGGTGTTTATTCAGGCTTTGATTCTATGGTTGCCATGGAGAACAATGAGGCCAGCAGCAGCCTCAGCAGCAGGAGCAGCAGGAGCTCTCCAGCTGAAGGGAATGCAGGGAAGCAGGAAGGCGGGGCTCTCCATGCACAGCTGAGATGTAAAATGCACAAGTAGCCAGTGAATATACAATCATGTAAATGAGATGGATTGCTCCTTATCTAGCCAGCTCTGAGCCCTTGAACCTGGATTCCCCAGACCCTGAAGCTTTGCCTCTTCCCAGACTCATTGGACTTGGAGCCATCTTGGTGTTGCCTCCACTTCTCCCTCTGATGTGTTTAATACTGATCTATCACATCTACCTTTGACCTTGGCTTTTCCTTCAGACCCTGCTCTTGTCTCTCCTCTGGTGTACTTTGTCCTCAAACTCTGTATCCTGTGTCCGCCAGCCTCCAGCATCTGCTTGCACCAACGAGATCATCCTAGCTAGCTAAATTCTTACTCAACTTCCCTAGACGGGGAGACTTTATTTATTTTCTCCCTTTCCCCCCATCAGGAACTGGATTGGGTCATACACTGTGGGAACTTGTTTGCTCATCCTTTCTTTTGAGGTCTGATAAGGCTAACTTATATAGACAGAGGACAATCAGTAGGGTTTGGACTGTGCACTGGTTTGCCAGTCCTGGTAATGGATTTGTGCTAAGACTTCCACTTTCTTTTTTCAATCTCCCCTTTAACGAAGGGCCTATATTTATGAGACGACTTGCTGGAATTTAAAATGCTGCCTGGGACTATGGAATAGACTCTGAGAAGTCCACTGGCCCACCCCAGAAACATATCTGTAACTTTGATTCCCTTAGCTCAAGATTCTAAATCAAGCAAGCGAAGCTGTGCTGAATATCCCTTTTTAACAGGAGGAAGAGGAAAAGCTCAGCCAAATTTCAATACTAAACCTATGTTAGCTACAAGGTAATTTGGCAATAACCATCATAACAACAACAACAATACTGACATTTCCAAAGTGCTTTGTGGTTTACAAAGTCTGCTATAGATATTATTGTAGGTGATGTGTTCAACAATTCTCTAATGCTGATAATGCATTTGTTATCCTTATTTTACAAAGAAGGATTGGGAGGCTCAGGAAAGCGAATCATCTTGCCTAATGTCACACGGTTAATAAAGAACAGATTCAGAACTTGAACCCCCAGCCTCCTGACCACAAATCCAATGTTCTTTCTACTGTCCCAGAGCTGCTGCCAAGAGAAGTTTTTAGAGTTTTAAAAATGTGGCCTTTCTCAAAATGCATACCTTGTGGTCAAATTATTCTAAAGGAGAGACTGTGTATCAGTCCAAATGAGTTTGTGATTAATTTACAACTGGGCTCTGTAAGGCAGATTTATAATAACAATTAAGCCAAAGGAAAATGGACCATAAATTTTGACTGGGCACATCGAGCCCCACTGAAAAGAAATGAATAGAGTTTCGCCAGATCAAAAGTCAATAATTTCAGAATAAAGTTAACAGAGCAACGGGGGAGGTTGGCTTCCACGGATGGAAAGAGTTGGTGTTTTTCTTCTTTTATCTCTAAAATCCAAATTTAGCTATCAGTCTGAAATGCCGACATTTCAAGGGTTTTATGAATGATGAGACACATTTTCCTATTTTATAACCAGAGCAACAAAACTAGTTCCAATCCCTAATTATTTCTTTTAAAATGTATTCATTTCTCTTTCTCATGTTACCATGTTTGCATGTGCTTTGAGAAAGTAGAAAAAGAATCATCTAGGAGGCTTGCTTTCGGAATGTAGATTACAATGTTAGGACCATGTCTTGGACATTTTAGGTTTGCAGTAAATATTTGCTAAATGATTGAATGCAGGGATAAGTGAACGAGGTGGTTGTAGTTGTTTTAAATTGACTTTTGAGGGGAGAGGGTCAAAAAGACCCATTAATATTTTAAAGCTGGACTCTGTACTCTCTCTTACCTCACACATCCATTCCATTGACAAGTGTGTACTTCTGCAGCATTTTTACCATACATCTCCCTTTTCCCCATTCAGGCTGGTTCAGGCCTATATCAACTCTCACCTGAACTCATAGAGGAGCCCTCTAACTGGTTTCCCTGCTTCTAGTCTCTCCCCTCTCTATGCTATCCTTTACCCAGTTGCCAAAATAATCTTCATAGGATACAAGTCAGCCCATGTTACTCCCTTGTTTGATAACCTCCCAAGACTCCTTATTATCTTCTCTGGTATTTAAAGCCCTTCATAACCTGGCTCCAACCTGCCTCTCTCTGATTATTGAGCATCACTTCCCTTCATTCATTCATTCATTCACTCTTCGGTCTGGTCAATCTAGCCTATGTGTTGTTTCTAACATTCAACATTTATTTTGTGCCTACCGTATGCCAGGTGAAAGAAAGAACCCCTGCGTCCGGGAAGTTTATAGCCTAATAGGGGAAGACAACATATAAAAGGAAGCAGGAAAGCTGGGGGAGGGGTGTAATAGGAAGGGAACATGAGATATTCCATCTCCCATATCCATGACTCTAGAGGTAAAGACTGTCCCCCATGTCTGGATTAATTGATGCACGCCCTACAATAATAAAGAGAGCCAGCAACCAATGTTAATTCCATCCTTTCAGCCCTCTGTTTCTGTCTTTTAAAATCCTTATTTTCCTTCAAAGCTCAGTTCAAATGGTGTCTCCTAAATGAATTCTGTTCTTGTGTCCTCCCCCACCCCCATTCTAGTGGTTCTCCCTACCTCCAACCTCCCCTTTCACTTTATGTTTATTTTTATATACTGATATGGATACATGTTGTGTCCCCTGATAGAATGTAAGCTCCTTGAGGGCAGGACCTTTTTCCTTTTTCTCTTTGAATCCTTAGCCTTCGTAGTGCCCTGCAAATAGGAGGTAATGAATAAATGCTCAGATCCATCCATCAAATAGAAAAAAATAACATAAAATGAGATGTCAGTTCTGAGGTGAAATAAAAAAGAAAGTAGGTTATTCATCCTACTTGTGGCCTCAAGTGTTTATCCAATTCAATTAAACAAACATGTATTTAGCCCCAGTTTGTATTAAGTCTCTGTGTTAACTGAGCGCTAAACAAGATACTTAGCAAGACAAAAGAAATTGTCCTGGCCTTCCAGGAGATTACAATCTATTAGGAGGGCTATAGGTACACATAAGTATATACAAAGTAATTTCCAGGATAAAAAAGCAAATTAGGAAAGGCCTCAGGCAAGAGGGGAACAAAAATTGTAATAATTTGTACAGTAATTGTATAGTAATAACTGAGTGTGAGTAACAAAGTAAACTTGTAATTTAAATACAGGAATATAGACACAGAATCACAAGTGTCAATAAAACTTGGAGAGATGGGACTCTTGGCTAGGTTATGGCAATTGGAAGGAATCTATTTTTCAAAAGAAAGAGAGGCATAAGCACCATTATAAAGAAGATACCTACTTTTATGGAAATCCATGAACCTGATGCAAAGTGCATTTGGATGAGGAAAAATGAGAGAGAAACAGAACTAGAAGCTGTAATTGTTGTGAGAGCATACTACATGCTACCCGGATAGAAAGTAGCTATCAATGATAGGTTGGAACCACTAACATGGTAACTTCCACAGAGGCAAGATACAAAAGTGAATCAACTATATTGATGTGTATAAGAAATGTAATTTTATTAAAGAAGAACAGTTTAAATTCTTGATTTCCCTAGCTGACTATATCATCTCTCCTGGAAGAGGAAGTTACGTAAAAAAATTCCTTTTCTGGGGACTAATGTTGACCAATAAGGAAGAACTATTTGGTGATATGGAAATGACAGGGACTTTTAGAACAGTGACTCTATTTTGGAATTCATAGGTTATAGGAAAAAGAATATTAGATATTATAATTGATTTTAAAATGCTCAGAAGAGAGCAAAAAATTATCCAGTGGCTACAAAAGGGAATAATGGTTTAAAAGAGATTGGGAGTGCTAAAGAAATAAGCAAATAAAGTGAGGAAGAAAAGAGAGAGGTATCTAGGAAAACTGACATGGTGACACAGCTACCTCTCTGACCACTTAAAAAAAACAACAACCCTTACTTTCTATGTTAGAATCAATATTAAATATTGGTTCCAAGACAGAAGAATGATAAAGGTAAAGACAAGGCAATTAGGGTTAAGTGACTTGCCCAGGGTCACACAGCTAGAAGAGTGAGGTCAAATTTGAACCCAAGACCTCCCATCTCTGAGCCTGGCTCTCTATCCACTGAGTCCCCTCAGCTGCCTCTTACTGGTCTTTTTCAAAGGATATGTGTGGAAGGGGAAAGGAAAGGGTACATAAATAAACACTGCAAAAGGATAGTGTGAAACAATCAGAATAGCAATGGGAAGATAAAAATCAGAACAAGCTGAGATGTGGAAAAATGCCAGCTACACCAAAGAGGACTTTAAAAATGTTTTTAGAAATAAGAAAAAGCAAAGGAAAGTTCCTCATTCTACTAGAGGATGATGGTCTGATGTTAGCAGATGACAGGGAGATGGCAGAACTACTCAACCCTAATTATGTTTCCATATGCCCCTTCAGGGAGAATTATTGTTCAAGTAGGAAAAGTAGAATGAACAATGTAGAGATTGGTAAGGAGATGGAAAGCAACTTAGACACTTTAAATGAGTTCACATTTTAAGCTGTGAGAAATTACATTCTAGGAAGCTGAAAGAACATGCAGATGCGACTTTCTGGCTAATGGTAGGTGATCTGAAAACCCAGGGAGAAGGATAATGGCACTTGAATATTGGAAGAGGAAAATAATGTTCTAATTTTCCAAGATTAGAAAAGACAGATTCTGGAAATTAAAGATAGATAAATTTGATATTGATCCCCAAGAAAATTTCAAAGCAGATCATTAAACAAATGGCTTTTTAACATTAGAAAAAGGTGTAATTACTGGACACGAACATGACTTTTCGAAATACAAATCATGCCAATCTTAACCCATTTCTTATTTTGATAATTACTCTGTTGGCATATTGGGGCAATTATGCAAATATTTTGCATCTTGATAGATCCATGACTTCACCATTGTGATGTTCCTTCCAAAGATGTAGACTACAATGCATTCTGTGGAATTTTCGCCTATGCCCTCTCATAATGTGACCCATTCAAATGTGCTAGGGACCTTCCTCACTTACCCCCAATACTGGTAAGATATGAGTAGTATCATTCACTGGTTACCCTTTGCTCTCATCATGTAGCCAGCTCATCTTTATTTCTGATTTGCCATCTTCATGTCTTTCCTCCTTTGCACTGAAGTCACTTAGTAGCAAAATGTCGGTTTAATTTGAAGCATCTTCTCACAAGTTGTTCACAGATCTCTACCTCTATCTCTTCATCCTCTGCAAAAACTGCAGGTGGTATTTCTGTGAGCAAAGGTACTACAATAAGATGACCAAATATCCCATGAAATAATGTTTCTTAATTGCTTGCGGGAGCACTCTAAAACCAACACTGCCAACTCCATCATTTCTCTCTCCCAGAGGAACCTGTGAGTCATCCTTCCATTTAGTTGCAAATTTTTGCTTTCTTCGGGTTTCATTTAGAGGGTGAATGTCAAGATTGATGTGATTCCATTCCTAGAGTAGCATGTCCACTGATTGGTTATTGGACAAATATCTCACATTTACTAAGGCAAAATGCATAGATCATTTAAAACTGATTCTTAGGACTTCGATCCCTTTTTCTGTTGCTTTGCTACCATGATTGCAGAAGCAGAAGAGACTGCCCAGGACTGAGGATTATTTTGTATTTTCCTTTGTTTTTTATGGGTTGCTGTGGCCAAAGCATTTGTCAACAAGCGGTCAGCCTACTGGTAATGAGCCTTTTCGTATTTAGTCAAACTGCTCCATAGAAAACAGACTCAGTCTGTTGCTAGGGCCATACACAGAGTCTTTCCAGCATGATAGAACTGGCCAGAGCTTATTCTTCACTGGAATCGCCTTCAAGAAACCAGTCTATCTCCATGCCAGGAAATAGCATTTGAATGGGGCTTTCTTGAGTAATTCTACTATAGTGTCTAAAAAGAATTACCAGGCTACCCTTATACAGATGGTTCAGTGTATATGGTGCTCTCTCTTCCGACTATAGCCCTTTTCACTGGTTCTCCCCTCATGCCTGGAATGCTTTCCCTCCTGATGCCCACCTTTTGATTTCCTTCAAAACTCAGCTCACATCTAGCCTTCTTTAGGAGGCCTTTCCTAGCTGTTCTTTCCCCCTTTTCTCTCACCACCACCAGTGCCATCCTTCTTAGATTACCTCATATTTACACTGTGTATATTTTGCAGATACCTCCTTTTTTACATGTTATTTTCCCCTTTATAATGTGAGTACCTTGAAGGCTGTGCTCTTTGCTTTCTTTGCATCCTGGCACTTAGCACAGGGCCTGGCACAGAGTAAGTACTTAATACATTCTTGTTCGTTGACAGATTGAACGATATTACTGTTTATTAAGTTTGTAACCTAAACCATGTTCATTAATATCTCTATGTCAGACTTTAGTGGAGTCTTTAGTAGTGTACTATAGCACTCTTTGGCCCTGTCTTGTTCAATCTTTTTATCAGTAACTTAGATGAAGATATAGTAGGCATGCCCATCGGAATTGCAGATGGCATAAATCTGAGGGAACTGGCTAATATGAGAGCTGACAAAATCAAGATTAAAAGGCATCTCAGTAACCTGGACCACTGGGCCGAAACCAAGAAAGATGAAATTTACATCAGTACATTAAAACAAGGGTTTTCAGTGTCATGGGCTCCTTTGGCAATCTGGTAGACCCCTTAGACCCCTTCTCAGAATAATGTTTTAAAAGCATCAAGTACAGTACTTTGGAAGACAAAGAGTACTGATTATATTGAAACACAGTTACCAAAATATTGAGACTAAGTGCGTGGATCCCAGGTTAAAAACCCTACTTTCAAAGATTTGTGACATTCCCTTTGGGCAGGAGTTTTCTCTACTCAGACAGATAGCACTCCTTCAGAATCTTGGAAGGCAGTTCTGCTGTGGCCAAAAATAGTCATCATTTATTGGCCAACTTTGTGATGATGAACCTCTCCAAACTTAGTTAGACTGGCCCTTAGACAACAGTACAGGGACCTCACAGTATACTTGGAGGCTTTTCAGGTTGGCTTCCAGAATTTGTACTTTACTCACATAGACTTTGAGGATTCAGAGTTTCTTCCATGAGATGCTAAGGCAACAGAGTAGACTTTAGTGTAGAAAGGTTCAATTTAACAAGGATGAGTAGTAATTCTCATTTAAGGTAATTTAAAAAAGCAAATTGTTTTAGAAGGAAAGCAGAAAATTGGGGGAAAGTTTTTATAGACAGTTTCTCAGAGAAAGGCCTCATATCTAGAGAAGTTTGTCCAATTTATAATAATATAAGTCATTCCCTAATTGATATATAGGCAAAGGATATGAACAGGCAGTTTCCAGAAGAAGAAATCAAAACTGTATATCAGTGATGGTGAACCTATGGCATGGGTGCCAAAGATGGCATGCAGAGTGCTCTCTATGGGTACATGGGCCACCCTCCTTCCCTCCTCCCTCCAAGAGTTGGTTACTACAAAGGCAGAGAGGCTTGGGTGGAGCTGCTCCCCTCCCTCTCTCCACTGAGCTTAACAACATTTTTTCACATCACCTGCCCTTCCACCTAGCAGCCCAAAAAGAGCGTACAGAAGGGGGTAAGGTGGGTGGCTCACCGGTGGCAGAGCTGGAGGGGAGCAGAGCACTCAGGCTACTCTCTTCCCCCTTTCCACACTTACCTCTCATCACCTACCCCTCTGCCCAGTAGCCTAATGGGAGCACTTCCTCCATCCCCTATTTGGAGTAAAGGGGAGTGGCATGCAACATGACATTCAGTCTCTGGTGGGGGGTTAGCACAGCACTCAGTCTAGGGGGTGGGGCCTCGCACTCTGTCTCTGAAAGGTTTGCCACCACTGTTATATATAGTCATATGAAAAATACTTTAAATCATTATTGCTCAGAGAAATGAAAATGAAAACAACTTTGAGATACTATCTCACATCTACCAGATTGGTTAAAATGATAGAAGGAGAAAATGACCAATGTTGGAGGAGATGTGGAAAAATTGTTTGGTGGGACAGTGAACCAATCCAACCATTTTGGAGAGCAATCTGGAATTATGTTCAAAGAGGTAAAAAACTATGTAAACCATTGCACCTGGAAATACCACTATTAGTTCTGTTTCCCAAGATGATCAGGGAAAAAGGAAAAGAACCTGTAGTTCTAAAATATTTATAGCAGTTCTATTTTGGTGACAAAGAATTGGAAATTGAGGGGATGCTCATCAATTGGGCAATGGCTGAATAAGTTGTGGGATATGATTGCTATGGAATAATGTTGTGCTATAAGAAATGATGAACGGGTTGACTTTAGAAAAACCTGGAAAAGCTTGTAAGAAATAACAAAGAGGGAAATGAGCAGAACCAAGAGAATATTGTATACAGTATTGGCAATATTGTTCAAAGAGCTGCTGTGAATGACTAAGCTATTCTGAGTTGTATGAATATTCAAATCAACTACAAAGGACCTTTGAAGGAAGATGCTATTCATCTCCAGAGAAAAAAACTGCTATATGGAAGTATGTATTGTATAGTCTCTAATATGTGAAACTTCTCTCTCTCTCTCTCTCTCTTTCTCTCTCTCTCTCTCTTAAATTTGGCCTTCTTTAGTGCAGAATTGGGATGGAGGGAGACAGCTTGGAACTCAAAATATGACCAAAAAAAAAAAAACAAAAAAAAAATTTAAAAGAAAAATAAATTGCCCATGTGTAGGACAACACTTGGGAAAAAGCTCTGGGAGTTTTAGTTGACTTCAACATTAATATGAGCCAAGACTAAAATGTCACAGGTCAAAAAGTTAAGATTCTTAGCCTGTCAAATGTAATATGTGTCCATATCAAAGGAAATGATCAGTGCTTCTCTGCATTCAGGGGGTAAAACACATTTTAAAAATCCAATACTGGGCAACATTTTGAGAGAAACAATGATGATAGAGTTTGGCCAGAGGAGGGTGTCCAGGTGGGTAGGAGTCTGTAAACCACAGCATACAAGCAATAGTAAAAGACAAAGGAGTTGCTTAATCTGATGATTATACTAAGTGGAAAGAGATTGGGGAAGAGAGAATGAATTTATTCAGTATCATTTCAGGAGGCAGAATTACAGAATTTTAGTTTTTGATAGAACCTCAGCCATCGAACCCATTACCTAAAAGGAATCCTCATAACAACATACCCAATGAGTAGTTATTTAGTCTCTGTTTGAAGACTTCTAGCGAAGGGGAATCCCTCCGCCCTCCCTTCCAAGGCAACCTATTTCACTTATGCTTAGCTCTGATTGTCAGATAGGTTCTCCTGAAATCAAGCGTAAATTGGTCCCTTTTCATCTGCTGTCCATTGATCCTGGTTCTTCCTTCTGGGGCTGAACAGAACAAATCTACATGGGACTAGAATGGTTAGAAAGAAATGCAGAGGCTGGATTTTATTCAGCCAATGGAATTATTTTGCTGCAGAAATTTTGGGAATACTATTTAAGTGGTAGCCAGGCTGTAGTCTGCACTGATTCTTGAAAATACTGGAGAATAAGGAAATTTTTGGTAAAAACGAAGGCTTTCCCTAAATGCAATGGGATGCCTTGCTTGGTAGTGATTTCTTTGCCCATAGAAATGTTAAAGTAGAAGCTAGATGATTATCCTTCAGCTTTGGGGCATGCCATTTAACTTATCTCCTCATCTGTAAAGTGAGACATTAACAAGGAAAGGAAGCCAACATTTATTAATGTGCCATTTATTAGGTATCAGGCACTGTGCTAAGCACTTTACAAATAATCTCATTTATCCTCGCAACAACCCTGGCCTTAGGAGGCTTCAGGAAGTAAATGCTCCTTATATCCCTACTTTACAGAGAAGGAAATTGAGGCAGACAATGATTAAATGGCTTGCTCAGGATTATATAGCTAGTGATTGTATGAAGCTGGATTTGAACTGAGGATTAATTTGATCCAGAGTTCTTAAACTAGGGTCCATGCCTATGTTTCAAGGAGTCCAAGAACTTGGATGGGAAAAATAAAATTAAAATTTTAGGGGGCAGCTGGGTAGCTCAGTGGATTGAGAGCCAGGCCTAGCGACAGGAGGTCCTAGGTTCAAATCTGGCCTCAGACACTTCCCAGCTGTGTGATCCTGGGCAAGTCACTTGACCCCCATTGCCTACCCTTACCAATCTTCCACCTATAAGTCAATACACAGAAGTTAAGGGTTTAAAAAATTTTAAAAAAAAATTAAAACTTTATTTTCACTAACCTCTTTTTGATATTTAGCATGTCTTGCAATTATGAATTTTAAAAATTAATGTCAGGGTCCATGATAAAAAAAGTTTAAGAACCTCTGGACTAGATGATCTCTAAGACTTTGTACAACTCTGAAATTCTAAGCTCTTCTAGTACAGAGGGGTGAGAGGATGGCCTCAATAATTTCTATGGTTTCTTCCAATGCTAAGATTCTCAATCATAGATGATAGAATGTTAGAATTAGAACGAATATTGGAGATGATCATTATGAGCCAAAAAGAACAAGTAAATTATCAAAGCGCAGAGGTTCTGAAACTTTTTGGCCTCAGGACCCTGCTAGACTCTTAAAAATTATCGAGAACTTGGCCTCAGACACTTCCTAGCTGTGTGACTACCCTGGGCAAGTCACTTAACCCCAAACCCTTACCGCTCTTGCTTTGGATCCAATTACAGTATTGATTCTAAGACAGAAGGCAAGGTTTTACAATTATCACAGGCCCCAAAGAATTCTTATTTATGTGAGTTATATCTATTGATTTGTTTTATTGATGATAACTATTGATAGTTACAATGAAAGCTCATTGCTAAGGGGATTGTTTCATTCTTTGTATTTGTATGACAAGTATCTGGCACACACTCTGTGCTTAATATAAACTCATGATTGGTTAAAAGTTATGGACTTTTCTCTTAGTAGCAAAATTAAAATGTCTTTAAGAATCTAGCATTAAGAAAACTAAAATTAAATTAAAATATTATTGAAGGAGTTTTAATCTCAGGGCAGCTAGGCAGTACAGTGGATATAGTGCCAAGCCTTGAGTCAGGAAGACTCATCTTCCCGAGGCCAAATCCAGCCTCAAACACTTACTAGCTATGCACCTCTGGGCAAGTCACTTAATCCTATTTGCCTCAGTTTCCTAATTTATAAAATGATCTGGATAAGGAAATGACCAACCACTCCAAAACCTCTGCCAAGAAAACTTCAAATTGGGCCACGAAGAGTTGGACATGATTGAAAAATGACTCAACAACTACAACAGTTTTAACCTTATGAGACTCCTGAAAGGTCCGGACCATACCTTGAGAACTGCTACTCAAGCATATATAGAAAATTAGTAGCCAGAGCCTAAATCCAAGTTTCCTGACTCTCAGTTCAATGCTCCTTTAACTACATCTTAATCCATCTCTGATCCTATCTTTAGCCTTTCAGGCTGAGGATTATTGTTATTATTATTTTTAAACCCTTACCTTCTGTCTTAATGTCAGGGTCCATGATAAAATCGATATTAAGGGGGGCAACTGGGTGGCTCAGTGGATTGAGAGCTAGAACTAGAGATGTGAAGTCCTAGGTTCAAATCTGGCCTAGCTTCCTAGCTGTGTGATCCTGGGCAAGTCACTTAACCCCCACTGCCTAGCCCTTACCGTTCTTCTGCCTTGGAGCCAATACACAGTTTTGACTCCAGGACAGAAGGTAAGGGTTTAAAAAAAATTGATATTAAGTATTGGTTCCAAGGCAGAAGAATGGTAAGGGCTAGGCAATGGGGGTTAAATGACTTGCTCAGTGTCATATAGTGAGGATTATTATTATTATTAACTAGTATTTATGTAGGATTTAAAAAATTACTTAACAAATATGAATTCCCATGTCATTGCTAGAAAGATGCTTATGAAAATGAAATATCACCGAACCAACCACCTGCCTCCCAGAGAAACCCCAATGGATGTCGCATGTATATCAATTGGATCAGCTCAGCTCTGCACTCACGTTTCTCTCACTGAATTTATCCACCTCTCTCAGGAGCTTCTCCTGGCACTCAGAGTTGGTAGCCAACAGATAGGTGGCAAAGGAGAGAGTATTGGTGATGGTTTCATATCCAGCAATTAGAAAGATGAAGGCTTGTCCCACAATTTCATCTGTAGTCAAGGTCTTTTGCAGCACTCTGGAGGTGGCTTGGTGGACGGAAGAGTCTCCATTCTGAGCACTCTGTCTGACATCAGCAGAGAAAGGAGAACCACGGGCATCTAGGAGTATCTGGAGGAAATCTCTTCGTCTCTAGGAGCCAAAAGGGAAGAGAATTCACTTTCAGCCAATCAACAAGCATTTATTGCATGTCAGAAACTGAGTTAAGTGCTGGGCATTCAAGGACAGAAAGCGGAACAGTCCCCACTTGCAATGAGGAGACAAATACATATCAAATGTATAGAACATAGATGTACAATTAACAAATAGAAATATTTACAGATTAGTTTGAGAGGAAGGGTGCAAAGACTTTTTTTTTTTTTGTAGAAGATGGTGCCCGAGCTACATCTAGAAGGAAGAGAGACTCAGAATCTTGTCCTTGGGATTCTTAGGAACAATAAAGGAAGCATGTATAAGAACACTGCCTTAAGACAGTCAAATAAATGAAAGCCCAAGCTTCCAGCTGCTCTACCTTCTAAATAGCACCTATGTTCTGCCACAGATGACCTAGACCACCTCTATTCCCGCGTTCCAGCTGTCCAATTCAATGAGCATTTGCAGGTTAATAGGGCTGGCCCCAGGAAAGAACATAAAGGAATTTCTTTTCAGTTTTCTATGATTCCTTTCCTGAGTCTCTGTCCCCTTCTCCGGTGCCCTCTCCTCACCTTTAGGAACTGGGTGCCTTTAAGCCTCTTTTCTGTCTCCTCTTTATCAGGCATTTATTCTTAAGTGTGAGGAGGTGCCAGTCAATGGGTTAACCCCACTTAGGGATATTTGTAGTTTAAAGCTTATCTCATTGTGGAATGAAGGGGCCCAGGACATTGTTAAAGGAATTTCATGTTTCATTCACCATGCCTGCTTATAAGGTAAAGTCTGTTTTAATTCAGCTCATGCAGCAGTTAGAAGGAACTTGGCTTCACTGTCTCCCCCTTCCTTCTTCCTAAAGGGAAATCAAGCAAGAAGCTGCTCTAACTTTGGCTATTAAATGTTTACTATCATTGTTGTATTGGCAGTGAAGCGACTTAGTGGAGAGAGGGCAGGGCTTGGCATCGGGAAGATCTGAGTTCAAATCTGACCTTAGATATTAGCTGGGTGACTCTGGGCAAGTCACTTACCCCTGTTTGTCTCAGTTTTCTTATCTATAAAGTGAGCTAGGAAAGGAAACTTTCACTCCAGTAACTTTGCCAAGAAAACCCCCAAAGAATTGGACATATGATCGAACAATAAAACTACAGGAGATGGAGGCAGCTACCCCTGATGGGGCTCAAAGTTATTGTTCAGATTCTGACATAAAACAGAAGTGCTTATCTGGAATGAAGTGAAGACAGGGTATTTTTATTCACAGGCCTAGTTCTCAGTCTCTTTCACTGCTAACCCTGAGCTCTCATTGAATTTTCTCTGGTTCTTATCTCTCCCTTTGTATATCTATCCCCTTCTTGGTGTCTGTTTTCACTCTCCTCTCTCTGCCTGTCTTTCAGGCTCAGACTCTCCCTTTCTCCATTTTCTTTTTTCCATAGGTTTTCTGACCTAACTTCCCAGATTCTTCCTTCTTCATTTCCTGCCCCCTGCCGCCTCGTGTCAGGGATGTTCAGGGTTACTACCTAGCTGGATATTTGGCATCTATCTCTCTGTTCCTCTTTCCATTCTTTTCTTTGTCTTTCTTTTTGACTTCTTCTACTTCTATGTTCTCTATGGCTGTAAATCTTTCTAGGGTTCATTCCTGCCACATGTGATGGCATCACCGTGGCTCTGTGTGCAAAGATAGAAAGAAGGCTAGAATAATTGAGCTTGTGGGTGGTCCTGGATATGAAGCCATCCAGGACAGATGGATGAAGGGCTCTAAGTAAAGAGTGTTCACAGGCTCCCTGGTTGATCCATTCTGGTGTTTACTTTTTCTGAAATAAAGACATTTTTTTTCCTCGGGTCCAGCTGAAATCTGTCCCGTTCCAATTGAGGCTCTTGTCCTCTCATTTGGTCTATCAGATGTGAAGCAATTTGTGCTCGTGCTACATGCACACAGACAGATGAGCAGCTGCTAAAACACTGTGGCTGCTTTGTGAAACATGCTAAAAGGGTCATTCCTCATCTGAGTTGCTGTAGAAGACAAAATAACTCATGGGATAACTGGGGAAACAGAAAATGAAGATGTGACAGGTCATTGGTCGCCATATTTTGTTCTAGCACTGCCCATTCTAAATGACTAAAGATATTGACCAATTGAACCTCTGAAGTCAAAAGAATTGAGCTTGAATATTGATTCTGCCACTCTCTCAGTGACTTTGGGTACTAAACTTCTCTTGGCCTCAGTTTCCTCATCTGCAAAATGATACCTAGATGATCTCTAACTCCTTTTCCATCTCTAAATCTATGACATGATGATCCAACTTCTTGTCCATTTCTGTCTCATCAGTAGAAGGTAAGCTTTGTGGGAAGGAGCTAGTTCCATTCTTCTTGTATTTTTAGCACCTAGCACAGGACTGTACACGTGTTTTGTTTTGTCTGGACTTGTGATTTCATTGTAGTTCCCAGGTGAGGAAATCTCCTTTCCCAGTACAGATTTGCAACACTTCTGAAGTGTCTAGACTCAGACAGTTTGCCTGTTATAGGGATTTTAACTGACATCCAGTCATATAGCCAGTATGTGTTCGAGGAAGGATTTGAACTCAGGTCTTCATAATCCTGAAGTTAACTCTCTGTCCACTATTCACTAAGCCACGGTGTCTCTGCTGCCTGGCACCCAGAAGATACTTGTTGAATGGAACTAAATGGTGTGACAGTGGTCTGACCCCCATCATCACCATTCCCCAACTCCTCTCCTTTCTAACCTTAAACAGTAGCTAAGACCTAAACAGAGGAAATTAAGATGCTGACCACTAATGAATATTCTCTTTCCTTTTGGAAAGAGATCTAACTCTTTTACCTGAAGTCCCAAAAGCCAGACTCAAATGCCATCTATCATTCACAAAATCAGTCCTATCCCTATTCCCTTGCCCCAGGCCCCTAGCATCTATTTTAAACTCCTTGGTAGGGGGCTGGTGAGGGTATTAGGCAGGAGCTTCTGTCACTGAGACTTATCTAGAGGCATCACTAGAGACTGAGCTGGCCAAGGCAGTGTCTCTATCAGTGATGGCGAACCTTTTAGAGACCAAGCGCTCAAATTGGAACCCTCACGTACATATGAGCTCCCCACTTTACCCCAGAGAGGGGAGGGAGGAAGTGTTCCTATTGGGCTGCTGGGCAGAGGGGTGGGTCATATGAGAAATGTCCTTAGGTGCTGCTGTAGAGGGGGAGGGGGAGCAGCCCCCCTGGCACTCATGCCATAGGTTTGCCAACACAGGTCTATATCTTCTTCTAGCAGTCAAAGCTGATCTTGGTGCCCTTCTCACCCCATAGGTTCCTAAATGGCTCCTTGGGCTTTTTTTTTAAACAAATGTCCTTAACCTGTGCTCCATGACCTTGCCTTTAAAAGGTTTTGATAACTGTATTCAAGTCTAATTGGCTTCCTTTGTAATCCTGTGTATCTTGTTTTATGTATTTAAAAATATTATTCTGAGAAGGGGCCCATAGGCTTCACCAGGCTGCTTCTATGTTATGAAAAATGTTAAGAACCTCTGACCTTGAAAACGACCTAAACTAACCACTACTCAGGCTCCGATTTTTGTCCTTCACAATTGTAAGACAGGGAGAGGCTGTTTGAGGGATCCCTGAGACTAGAAAGGGAGACTCAGCCGAACGGTTTCCCCTCTATTATTCCCACAATATGTAAAGAAGACTATTTCTTTGATTTCTGTGTCTAAATAGGAAAGATTCTTGGCTTAATCGTGACATAAAAATAGCCCTAAATATGCACTCTAGTAAAAAGAGGTGTCTAATTTGCCACAGGCCATGACTCTGGGAGAAAAAAAATATTTACCTTTGAACATCTGCACTGCATTTAGAGAATTTTGAGCCAAGTTTTCTTAGTATTTGAATGGCTCTCCCTTGACATAAGTAGCACTACCTTCTTGCTTTTCTCAGATTAGCTCCTTCTTTGAAACAGTACTCCAGTTCATAAAAGAGGAAGCCCCAGGCAATCTCAATAATTGGATCTTCAGCATCCCCTTTCCTCCAGGAAGCCATTCAGAACAATGGTTTTAGAACTTGTAGACTGATTCTCCAACCTGAGGGTTGGAGACTTGGGGTGATAGAAACCCTCAGAGGGAAGCCATTTATGGATTTCCTCAGACTTAGGAGAATGGCCTCCCTCTCAACTCCTCCTCTATCAGGAGCATGAAAAAGAAGGACTTTCTTCCCTTCAAGTCTTTGCAAGGCACCTGGTTTCCATCTTTAGAGCAGGCACTTGGGGTAGGGGGGTTGGTGAGCCCTGTTTTCTCGTATTTTCAAGGACTTTTAAGTTCAACTCTGGAGCCAAAGATGTTCTGAGCACTTGTAAGTAAAGCCTCACCATCTTCTAGCTCCTGGTACCTTTGTCCTACACAATCTTCTGTTCCTAGAGCACAGGAGGATTAAGTTGTTCCCTGAAGGCACCTCCCCCAATAGCAATTGACCCCTGATTTCTAACTTTGAATCAGTGTCCTAACTATTAAACCATACTTGCTCTCATTACTCATTCCCAGGAGCAGCCCAACCTTTAAGAAAACTCTTTTCCAAGCTATATCCCAAGAAAGCCCAGCTAAATGCAAAGGTATTTAGAGCCACTCACCCTATTTAGTATTTTCCCTTACTCTGATCTGGACCTTCAAAAAACAAGCAGGAATTTTGACATTAAGCTGTGGGGATGTCCAGGATGACGCAATTTCCTTTATTACCCCAAAGTACTTAGCCATGAGATTATCCCTCTGGACTCTTAGCCAATTCAAGACAATATACATTTCTTGAACTCCTACTATGTGCCAGAACTGTAAAAGGACATTGAAATTTTAGATGAGAATGATAATAGCTCACATTTATAATATGTTTGCAGTTTATCCTGACCTTTCTTTGTAAGATTAATGGGGGGTCAGAGGAAAAGCTGATCCCTTACAGTATGTAGTAAATCAAAAGAAATTATTTCCATTACCATGGATTAAGAAGGGAAAAAAAAGCCCTTAAATTCTGTCTTCAAATTGATTAGTTCTAAGGCAAAAGAGTGATAAAGGGCTAGGCCAGTGATGGTGAACCTTTTAGAGACTGAGTGCCCAAACTGTACCCTCATGCCTCATGTGAGCCATCCTCTTATGCCAGACAGGGGAGGGAGGAAGAACTCCCATTGGGCTACTGGGCAGAGTGGCAGGTGATATGAAAAAAATGTCCTTAGGTGTGGTAGAAAGGGGGAAGGGAGTAACCCATTCTAGCATGCATCCCTTAGGTTTGCCAAAACAGGGCTAGGCTTACTCAGATCATATAGCTAGGATGTATTTGAGGTTTGAACTCAGGTTCCCTCAACTTCAGACCTGGCTCTCTATCTACTGAACCACCTACCTGCCCTCATTACAATGGATTTTTGACAACATAGTTTATGGGACATCGTGAATAGAACAGACTTAAAATGACAAGAAACTTGAGTTCAAGTTTTGCCTTACTTGCTGTGTGACCCTGGGCAAGTCCTCATCTGCAAAATGAGAATAATAAGAGCCCCTACCTCAGAGGCTTGTTGTGAGGATGAAATGATAAAAGCACTCTGCAAACCTTAAATACAAATATATGAATGCTAACTATTATTATGATTATTACATTCTTCAAATCGAAAGATGACAAACTTAGTGTGCTAGGCACTGAGGTAAGTGTGTGTGTGGGGTATAGAAACAAGAAAATGAGACCGCCCCTACTCTCAAGAAACATTCTAATAAGGAGAGGCAAGACCTAAAGGGGAGCTGGGACGTGTGGAGGGAATGTTAGCTCTGTGTAGAGGAGGCGGAGCAGAGCCCATGTGGAGAATGAGCTTAAGGCTGGCCCTTTTTGGGACATGGAAATTCCAGGCAGAGACTGGGTAGGCAGTTGGTATGGTGAAGGAGCAAAGCAGATAAGACATAAAATTGGTTGACAGTTGACTGAGTTCCTATTGAGTCAAAGTTCACTTCTGCTTCACATGGTGCTGTGATGTATCCCTGCTGATGCTATAACTAGAAATCCTGCCATATGAGACAAATTCGTCTGAGATGTGAGTAGGGGAAGACCAACCCCAGAGAATCTGGCCTCTGACTCCACAGTGAAGGGAAGGAGAAGAGAGACAGACCCTGGGACAGACAACCCATTTATAGAAATAGTTGTTGGGAGAGAAGGAGTAGTCTGTCTCTTCTCCCTCCCACCCCTGCCTTGGCTGGCTAAAAATCCCTCACACTCTCACTCAAACCTGCCTTGCCACCAACCCTCCACAGGGAGGTTGTGACTCAGTTTCTTTATCTATAAAATAAGATACATGCTAAAGGCAGGGTATCATGCTGGATTTAGAGCTGTCCTTGGAGCCGGGAAGATCTGGGTTCACATATGATCCAAACTGGCCACATGACCTTTGGGCAATACCCTTGACCTCTCTGTACTCTAGGCAACTTCCTAGAATAACAGATTGTAGAGAGAGAGCCAACCTGTATTGGTAAAGGAAGTTTCCTACACCAGTGAAGCCACAGGTTCAGTTTCTACTTCCCTCATTACTTCTATCACAGCATTGTCATGAGAGTTAGAAGCAGCTTAATTCAGCAAGCACCAAGTGCCTACTGGGTGCAATTAGTGCCTTATATAAAGTATTCTCTGAATAAATGATTTATTATGTCAGCCACATGGACTGAAATACTTTACCTCCTCTTCAGCTTGCTTGTCTCGGAGAGTGATCACATTCCTGACGACATTATTAAAAAAGGCACTCAGTTCATCTCTGTTCTTGTTGGGCAGAACTCGGGCCAGTGGGATCATAATGGACGGAAATGCCACTTGAGAGAGAGAAACAAAGAGAGTCATGAAATGGAAGAATAACAAACAGGGACTGATTTATGTCAAGGGGAGGTAGATGGGGCTCAATTGTAGTCACACAAACTATCACAGAAGGGTTAGCCAGACTCTTCCTAACCTAATAAAGATGACTAAACTTCACTAGGTAATTAAGAGTTGCATTTGGAAGTCAGAAGCTCAGACTCATTGTAGTAATGTGGAAAGAAGATCTGGAGTTAGATCTGGATTCAAATCCTACCTGTGATCTTACCACTTGGGTGACCTTGAGGCAATTACGTGGGGCAATGAATAGAGTGATGGTCTTGAGTCTGGAAGGTCTGAGTTTAAATTCAGCATTTGATAATAGCTATGTGACCGTAGACAAGTTAAACTCTGCCTCAGTATCGTCATGTATGAAATAGGGACAGTCATAGCACCCACCCTGCAGGGTTGCCGTGAGGATCAAATGAGATAACATAAAGCATTTTGCAAAGCTTAAAGTGCTATATAAATGCCAGCAGTTATTTAACCTCCTTGGGCCTCGGTTTCCTTATCTTTCAAATGAGATGGTGAAACTAGATGTTCTATGAGGTGCTTCCAGCTGTCATCTATGATTCCTGGGTAGGAAACTGGTCTAATTCATTCACTTTGGAGTTACTTTCACCAAGGAGCTGTGATCCCCTCCTATTGTAGAGGTAAGGTGACTGGTCCCTTAGGCTGGCCTGGACCTTCTGCTCTGTCCCCCAACTCAGCACATCCCTCTGTGTGCTCTAGAGGAGATCTTGCCCACCTACTCCAAATGGGTCAAGGCCCAAAGTAGCAGAGAAAGAATTTGAGCTAAATTATTTAGACTCGAGCCAAGAGAGGCATCACACAGGATATTGCTTTGGTGCTGAGGTGGCTTCCACATTGCCTTGCATGCATTCCCAGGAGGGTCTCAGAGGCAGGCCAACTCAATGCATGGTATAATGGAAAGGACCCTGGTCTTAGAATCAGAAAATGAGGATTCCAATCTCAATTTCAGCAACTTAGTAACTGTATGACCTTGATAGGTCACTTAGACTCTTGGAAGCATCTGTAAAATGGGGACAAGAAAACGTATACCACCTATGCAGCTTTAGTTTCCCTATTTGTAAAATCAATCAGAAGCTCTCCAGATTATATTCATTATCTTCCTCATAGGACCACTGGGGGAAAAGTGCTTTGTAAACCTGAAAGTGTTTTGTAAATATGATGGCTACAGCAGGGATAGTGGAATGACAAAGCTGGCCTTGGGCATTCTAGGGCTCTCTGTTTAATAGGGCAGGAGAGTGGGTACCAGTCAAGTTCCAAATGGGAACTTGGGCTTGATCATATCCTAAAGGTGAGGAAGGGAGGGGGGGTGAGGTGGCTTATTGGATAGAGTACCAGGCCTAGAGAGGGGAGGTCCTGGGTTCAAATATGACCTCAAACACTTCCTAGCTGTGTGATCCTGGACAAGTCACGTAACTCCCATGGCCTCGTCCTTATTGCTCTTCTGCCTTGGAACTAATACACAGTACTGATTTTAAGATGGAAGGTAAAGGTTTAAAATAAAAGGGTGAGGGAGTGGAAAGAGAACCAGCTCTTTGCAAAGAGGAGGTGAGGCTAAGGGCAGAAGGATGTTCCACAGCTTCCTCAGAACCTGAAACTTCAGGGTGAGGCTTCTGCAGGTCGTGACAGCTCCACAGAAAAATACAGACCAGAAAAATGTGAATTGAATTGCCTAAGACATGTATGAGATTGATCAGAATGGACAGAACTGCCAGTAATGGAGAGAGAAATAAGATGCTCCAATGCTACTGTAAGAGGTTGGAGATGGAAAGGGGTAGGGATGGGGGGTGGCAAATAAATTTAAAAATAAAACTCAATGGAACTCTACCCGCCCCTCCACACAGTTGGGGATCCATTTGTCACCCTAACTATTCGCCTTCTAATAAAAGTGGTGGCTTGGAAGTCCTCAGAAGTCTTTCTCCGATACTTCATGGTGGTGTGAAGGTGACCCTGGGGTTCTGAGGCTGTCCTGGGGCAGCCCAAGCTCTCAGGTGCCCTACCAAGCTGTAGAGGCTTCAAGAGTTGGCTCCCCAATGGCCTTTATGCCTGTCGTCCAAGGACTCACTAGCAGGTAAGTTCAGAGGGGCTTGTCACCAGGTTAGCCACATGACGATGGGCTTTTTTTAGTCATCAGACCCCACCTACTAAGTCCAAGAGGTGAGAGTGGGATCAGTTGGAGAATCCATACTGAGGAAATCCCAGATTCTGGAAAGATTGAAATAGGTTCATGAGGGGGGGAAAAAAACCACAGACTGGGAGTCAGAAGACTGAAGTTCTAGTCCTAGACTAGTCTAGTCATGTTACTGGCAATGTGATCTTGGGGATATTATTATCATTATTTTTCTAAAACCCTTACCTTCTGTCTTAGAACCAATACTGTGTATTGGCTCCAAGACAGAAGAATGGTAAGGACTAGGCAATGGGGGTTAAGTGACTTGCCCAGGGCTACACAGCTTGGAAGTATGTAAGGTCAGATTCGAACCCAGGACCACCTGTCTCTAGACCTGGTTCTCAATCCACTGAGCTCCCCAGCTGTCCCAGGAATATTATTTTTGCCAATTAGAGTTTTGCTTTCCTTATTTGTAAAAAGGGGATGGCTGTTAGGCTAACTGAATTTTAAGGGTTCTTCCAGGGCTTCTTCTAGGCTTTCTAGGACCAGTTTTGCAGAGAAAGTAACCTATGCCTTAGGTCCAAAGAGGGGATAAGCTATCCAAGGTTCATAAGCACAAAGAATGCAGAGGGCAGAATATGTGGGCAGGGAACAATAAAAAGATTTGCTGGGAGACAGTGAAGGGACTCCCAAGGAATGAGATCAGAGAGAACCAAAAGCAAACTATATTTCACTTCCTTCACTATTTTTGTTTTTGTTTTTGTTTGAGTTTTCTTCCATAAAGGGACTAATGAGGAAAAAAGTTTGACATGATTGGCCATGTAAAATCTATATCAGATTGCTTACCATTTCAGGGAAGATGAGAAGGGTTAAGAGAGGCAAGGAGGGACTTGGAGACTCAAAATTAAAAAAAAAAGAATGTGAAAAATTGTTTTTACATGCAACTGGGGAAAAAATAAATATTATCAAAGGATATAATCCCTGAAGGAAAAAAAAGTCTGCTGTAAATTCAATTCTTGTCCAGAATGAAGTGGGACTAGAAGGTCTTTGGAGTCCCTTCCAACACTGAGTATCTAAGATTCTGTCACTATTTACACCTCAGGATTCTCACATTTTAATCCAAAGCTAGAAGCGTAGAAGATCGTTAATAATAACAGTAATAATAGCTGGTATTTATATAGCCCTCAAAGGTTTATTTTTGAAGCACTTTACAAATATTCCTTCATTTAATCCTCACAAGAATTCTGAGAGGGTGCTATTATTATCCCTGTTTCACAGATGTTGAAACTGAGGCAGACAGAGGTTAAGTGACTTACCTGTGGTCATATAACTGTTAAGTGTCTGAGGTTTTAAAATCAGGTCTTCTTGATTCCAGAGCAGGTAGGTGGCATAGTGAATAGTCAGGAAGTCAAAGCTAGCCTCAGACACTTATTGCTGTGTGACCCTGGGCAAGTCACTTAACCCTGCTTGCCTCAGTTTCCTCATCTATAAATAAGCTGGAGAAGGAAATGGCAAACTATTTCATCATCTTTGGCAAGAAAATCCCAAATGGGTTTATAAAGAGTCAGACAGGACTGAAATGACTTAATTCCAAGTCTAATGCTCTCGTCACTGTTCCACGTAGTCTGCCCACTAATACGAACCTATTGGGAAAGATATAGCTATTTGAGTGATTAGACAGGTTTGAAGAAAGTCTAACCCTACCCAAAGAACTCTCACAGGACAACAGAGTCATCTAACCTTCCATTTACTCCATATGTATGTAGTTATTCACATGTTGTCTTCTCTATTAGACTGTGAACTCCTTGAGGCCAGGAAACCTATTTTTGCCTTTCCTTCTATCCTTAGCACAGAGCTGGCACATCATAAGCACTTAATAAATATTTGCTGGCTGACTGGATGAGAATCCCTTCTACAATATGCCTCAATGAGGGATCACCCAGCTTTGGCTAGAAGTGTCTTGAGAAGCCCATTCCATTTCTGGATACCCCTATTAGGAAGTTTGTCCTTGCATCAAAACTCAACCTCTCTGATGCTAAATTCTGTCCCCTGGGCCCAAGCAGAACAAGTCTAATCCCTCTTTTAAAAATATGAACATAAGGGGGCAGCTAGGTGGCTCAGTGGATAGAGAGCCACGCTGAAATGAAAAGTTCTGGGTTCAAAACTGGCCTCTGATGCGTCCTAGCTGTGTGACCCTGGGCAAGTCACTTAACCCCTATTGCCCAGCTCTCACCATTCTTCTGCCTTAGAACCAATACACAGTATTGATTCTAAGATAAAATGTAAGAGGTTTAAGATTTTCATTTAAATTAAATTAAGTTTAAATTTAAAATTAAAAAAAAATATGAAGAAAAAAATTTAAAAAAAGTATGAAGACAGATTCACTGTCTTCTTTTCTGAATTTAACATTCCTAGTTGTCCACCACAGGTGTTTGGCAGGGAGTTTGCCCAGTCACCTATACTTTGTATGTTCCTGAGAGATATAGGAAGAGGCTTAGAAGCCAGCCACCCTGAAAAGAGCCCTGTGGCTAAGCACGGCAGTGCCCTTCCTGTGCCATTTTGGCGAGCTCATCTTCCCTCTTCAAATTAATACTTACAAATTAAAATGAGAACAAATTTAGGAATGGAGAATTGAAAGAAACGTCTGCAGTGCTTCACAAAAGGATCCTCCGGGGTCTTCTGAGAGTCCACTTGGAATCCAAAGGCCACGCTGGCAACCACGTCCAGAGTGTAACAGCCGTAGCTCCTACAGAGGGTAACAGGCAGGGAAATGAGACCTTCACAGACCGACCTGCCTCCACGCTAGCCAACTCCCAACCTCCACACTAGCCAACTCCCAACCTCCACAGTCTACAGAGGGGGTGTTAATGCCGTGTAAACCCCTGGACTCAGAGAGGAGCTGCCAAACTCATCATTTCCCCCCTTCACAATGACTTTAACACTTGTAAGAGCCAGGGGAAAAAGCAGCAAGAAAAGGCATGTCTCCATGCTGGAGTACTTGCCGGCCTCTGGAAAAAGCCCCAAGAACATATGGATAATATTATGGAAAATGCACTGTGGCTTAGAAATAAATAGAAGTTGGGGTGGGGGGGCTTTCCTTCCCAGAGAGTCCTGCAGAAAATATCAGTCCTTGGGTTCTGTCTGGATTCTACCACTCAATTGACCACTTAAAATTGTTTCCCCCCGGCCATCTCCACTAATGAGCTCTGCATAAGCAATCAGGAGGATCTGGTCTGGTGGCAAAATGTCTGAAAACACCTGTGCTCAGTTTATGCCTTTCTTGATGAAAAGGCTTGATTCAGTGCTCCCCGATAGGTGCACCCTCGGTGTTTCCTCTGTCAGGTATTTAGAGTCAAATAACACTTCATTTATATGGCATCCTCTTGGGGAAATGAGGTGTTCCACATAAGCGAACTTTCCAGACAACTGAAGCTTTAAGAGGCGTTCACTTCATTGCTGTGAATTTTTCCTTTGGACTATTTTTGACCAAATCCTTCTAAAATATGTCACCGTTTTGGCCTCAGTAAATAATATCTAGAATGTGAATTCCATTTTGTAGGAAAGGACTTTTGCTTCTGCTCGATATTTATTTATTTTTATGGAATACCTTTACCTTCTGTTTTAGTACCAGTTCTAAGTCAGTAGGGCAGCAAGAGCTAGGCAAAGTGTGGGAGGGATAAGTGACTTGCCCAGGGTCACACGGCTAGGAGGTGTCTAAGACTAGATTTGAACCCAGGACCTCCCGACTCCAGACCTGGCTCTCTCTGTTCACTTCTCTAACTAGCTGCCCCATGAAGCATTTATTAAGAACTTGTCATGTGCCAAAAACTGTGCTAAGCATTGGAGGTATAAAGGAATGCCCCCCAAAAGGCCCTGTTTCTGGGAGTTTATACTCTAGTGGGGAAGAGATGTACATAAATAGGTATGTACGAGATTGTTGTTTTTGTTGTTGAGTCATTTCAGACTTTCCATGACCCTTTTTGGGGTTTTCTTGGCAAGGATGCTAGACTGCTTTGCCATTTCCTTCCCCAATTCATTTTACAGATGAGGAAACTGAGGCGAACAGGATTAAGTGACTTGCCCAGGGTCACACGGCTAGTAATTGTCCAAGGTCAGATTCGAACTCATGAAGATAAGTCTCTCTAATTCCTAGTCCAGTATATTGCACCACTTTGCTGCCCCATGTACAAGAAATTTAATAATAATAAAAATAATAACTAGCATTTATATAGCACTTTCAAAGCGCTTTACAGGCTGCATCTCATTTTGGGTGGTCCTGGGAGGACTGGAAAAGGCCTCTTGTAGAAAGTAGCATTTAAGCTGAGTCTTGAGCACCAGGCAATGTCTAAAGTCCATTGCAGTGCTAAGATGCTGGCCTTTGAAGACAATTTTCTGTAGGGGCATCATTATGAACATTCTTTATTCGAGGCTGGGACACAGTGATGCTGCCGACAAGCAGGGATATCAAGCAGCCTGCAATACTCCAGAGAGTGACTGAACCAGGCTAAAATGTAATTGGATGTTCTTAGCAAAATAAAGAAAAATACAACGGAACCTAGATAATGGAAACATGTGCTTTTCTCCGTTGATATGGCGGACTCTGCAGAGATAACCTTCTGTGCTGTCTGGGTGACCCCCATTTCTATTTGAGATCGGCGCCCAGGTGTTTACCTTCACACTAGATGGCCCCTGGACAGCTGGACTTTGACTATTCTGTCCCCTTTCATGAAAGGGCTGCAGGGTGTTAGAGAGACAGAAATAGAGAATTGAGATACTTTCGGCTCTTCCCTCCCTGGCATCTGTCACTTCTCAATGGTGCTACTTCTAATCTACTCTACACTGAAATTTAGGGTTGCCAGGGGAAACCAGAAAGTAAGGTTGTTAAATCACTAACTTTAATTGGATGGCCTAAGGGTAACTCTACAAATCTCCTGTGGAGTAAATTGTAGGGGGTTTGTGATAGCTGCTACTTCCAGCTTTGAGGCTCCCTTCACTTTCTTCTGGTTCCAGGTTCTGTTCTAGACAGCTAAAGGGACTCCGCATCCCAAGCCCCGTCCAGTCGAGACTTTCTGCCCAAGTGGGCAGTCGTGCTCCTGCCCTCCTGCCCCCTCCCCCTATTTTGTTTAGACAAGCTCCACATTCCGAGTTGGTCGCTTGTTTCCTCGGAAGTCAACCCAGCCATCCATTTAGTCGTTTATCATGGCTCTTTGTGAACTTCTGTGCTTTTCTGGTCAGAAGGTAATTGTCCAGCAATTATGCACAGTTACAAGAAGTGGCAATTCATTTGGAGAAATGTGATTTCTTATCCCCCCTAGACTGACCTTACCTCTGGATATCAAAAGCTTCCCCAGACTCTGCATAAGGCTTCAAGTGAGTCAATAGAAGATCACAGGCTTGGCTGATTAAGGGAATCACCTGGAAAAGAAGAAAATCAAGTATAATTAAGCACTCTGTATAGTGAATGGACTTAAATTAGCTATGAATGAAGAGGTCTATAGGGCTCCCCACATTGCCTGTTATTTTCAAGTATGTAATTGCCAAGCAAAATTCTTTCAGCAAAGGCCCAATACAAGACCTCCTTAGGATAAGGATTTGTCTCCCTCTCTTCCTTCCATTTTCTCCTTTCTTCTTCTCTTTGACCCTTTCCTTTTGATCCTCTTTTCTCTCTTTTCTTTTAGACTAGTGATGGTGAACCTTTTAGAGACTGAGTGCCTAAATTGCACCCTCATGCTGCATGTGAACCACCTCCTTACCCTAGATAGGGGAGGGAGGAAGCAAGTGCTCCCCTTGGGTTGCTGGGCAGAGGAGTGGGTGATGTGAAAAAAATGTCCTCAGGTGCAGTGGAGAGGGGGAAGGGAGCAGCCCCCCTCTGGCACACATTCCATAGATTCACCAACATGGTTCTAGACTCTCTAAGGCCAGGACAATGGAGTGCAAGCTTGGACAGATTCTACCAATATGGAAAGGATTCAAGGATGGTATTGGGCCATAATGGGCACCACATCCTCCGATCAATTTAACTCAGTGCATGCAGATAGGCTCCTTAATGAAAAGTTGGCAATCAGGGGAGGACTTCTTTTTCTGGCTACAGTAATTCATGAAACCCTGTGAAACCTAGCAGGTGGTAGCTGGTTGTGGTGGTGCACACCTATAGTCCCAGTTACCAGGGAAATGAAGAATGGCAAATTTATTCAGCTCTGCAGTTCTAAGCTGCAATGGGCTCTGCCAGTCACATGCCCACATTAAGTTTGGCATTGATATGGTGAGCTCTTGGGAGCAATGGGCCATCAGGTTGCCTAAGAAGGGAAAACCTGACCCAGGTCAGAAACCAAGTAGGTCAAAGCTTCAGTGACAATCTGTAGTAGAATTAGGCCATGAGTAATAACCCTTGAACTTCTAACCTGGGCAAGATGTGGAGATCCAGACTTTAAAGAGTAAGACAAAACAAAAGCATGGGATAACTGCGATCTGCCTTGGTGGAGGGGCCACTTATACCTATGACTCTTTGAAGTATGCAAAAAATTCAATAAATATTTATTAAGGGCCAAATGTATTGTGCTAGGGTCTGGGGATACAAAGACAAAAATGAACAGTTCTGTTCTCAAAGAGGTTATATAATAATAGTAAAATATAATGACAATATGTGATAGTATAAACAATAACATGTCATCAAATTATGCATAATTATAGTAATAATAGAAATAAGATCAAATGACAATGATGATTTCGAGAACCTCTAAATCTTGGGCTATTTTCTATCCAAACTACATGAGAAAATGTGCCTGTGCCAAAGTCCAGAGATGGGAGATGGGATGTCATGTGTGGGAAAAGCAAGGAAACCTATTTGATTGGAACAGAAAATGAGCAAGGAGGAGGAGTGATAGGAAATAAGACCGGAAAGATAACTGGGAATCATAATGTAAAGACCTTTCAATTCCCGGCTGAGGATTTTGTATTTTATCCTGGGGGCAATAAGGAGCTAATAGAGATTTTTGAGTCAGGGACCCACATATTCAGTCTGTGCTTTAGGAATATTCATTTGGGGGTTGTGTAGAGGATAGATTGGTAAGGAAATGGTCTAGAGTCAGGAAGATTAATTAAATTTAAAAAGCATTGATTGAGTGTCTGTTATATAGTCAATAAACTACACAAAATAGACTACAATAAACTAACTAAAAAATATAGTCAATAAACATTTGTTAAGTGCCTACTATGTACCAGGTACTGTGCTATACACTCGGAATACAAATATGAAAGATAGTGCTTGCCCTCAAGGTGCTTATAATCCAAAGGGAGAAGACAACACACAAAAGAAAGCTGAAAAGGTGTACTAAGTGCTGGGGATAGAGAGATAAAAATGGACAGTTCCTCCCTGAAGAAGCCTCCATTCTTTCAGAATAAAGTGATATGTATACACATAAATAAATGGAAAATTGATACTAAGCAGAAGCAAAGTAATTTGGGGCAGGGGAGGGAGAGAGGGAGAACTAGCAACTGAGTGGATTCAGCAATGATCTCGGGTAGGAGACCACCTTTAGAGTCTAGGAGACAGAGGGGAGGAAGGAGTCCTTGCGAGACAGAAGATGGAATAGTGTACATGAGAAAGAGTGAATCAGCCAGTTTGGCTGGAAGGGAAATTACAAGACACAAGCCTGGAAAGGTGAACAGTTGTCAAGAGCCCCATCATCAAGAGCTGTAAATGTCATATGTTAAGAAGCTGCTGCAATAATCCAGGTAAGTCTTTGTGAGTGGAGGGAAGGGGATGGATAGAAGGCATGCTGAGGCAGCTAGCTGATATTAGTAGAGGTCTAGACTTGGACTCAGGGGTCTGAGTTAGGAAGACTTGATTTCAAATCTGGTCTCATACACTTACTATGTGGCCCTGGGTTAGTCACTTAATAGCTGTCTGCCTCAATTCCTCTCTTTTCTTCTCCTTTCTCCTTTAAAAAAAAGTTTGCCCATCACTGGGCTAGGCAAAGGGAGCTATGTGACTTGCCCAAGGTCACACAGCTAGGAAGTGTCTGAGGTCAGATTTGAACCTAGGACCTCACATCTCTAGACCTGGCTCTCAATCCACTGAGCCACCCAGCTGCCCCCTCTCAATTTCTTCAACTCTAAAATGAGAATCATAATAATAGCTACCTTCCATATGAGCATAAAATGAGATATCTGTAAAGTACTTAATACAGTGCCTGGAATATCATAGTGGCTAATAAATGCTTGTTTTCTCCCTGTCTCAGGGGCAGGTCACTTAACTTTTCTCAGCCTCCATTTCCTCATTTGTAAAATCAGAATAATACCACCTCCCTCACAGAGTTGCTATAAGGATAAAATGAGATAATATGTCTCATATCTCTTTATAAACCTGAAATCACCATATAAATGTTGTTATTATTAGTCCTGAGGTAGGATTTCAAGGCTTGGGAAATGATTCAATATGTAGGGGTGACTGAGAGGGTAAAGACGAGCTAACTCCGAGACTGAAGTAATGGAAGTCATTTTTCATGCAGTGAAAATACAATAGAACATCTAAAATCCATACTTGATTTGTATCTAAATTTAGCAAACATTCATTTATATTTTTTTAATCCTTACCTTCTGTCTTAGAATAAGAGAGATAAGAGCTAGGTAAATGGGATTAAATGACTTGCCTAGGGTCACATAGCTAGGAATTGTTGATGTTCCTATTTGAACCCAGGACCTGGTATCTCCAGAACTGATTCTCTATCCACTGAACCACCTAGCTGCCCCCAAACATTTATTTACATATATGTATGTATGTATGTGTATGTATATGTATACATATATATACATATATAGTGTTTATAAAGGTACCAGATTAAAAAAATTAACTAGGTTCTTGCCTCAAGGAATCTTATTATCCTGGAGGAAAGTAAGAAGAGGATGCATGTGTGTGTGCATGCATGTGAGTGTATGTATACATGTAAAATGTACAAGATAAGTAAATACAAGTTAGCTAGAGGAAAGAGAGAGTACCCCCACTAAGGTGATCAGGAGAGTCTTTTTGGAGGAGGGGGCACCTGAGTTGAGCCCTGAGAAGAAGACAAAAGATTTTGAGAGGCAGAGTCAAGGAGGTAATGAATTCTGGACCTAAAGATACACCTGTGCAAATGCACAGGGTTGGAGATGGAATGACGAGTTTCAGGGACAATTAATCATCCAGTTTCGATGGAACATAGAGCTTGGGGAGGGGAAATAGTGTGAAATGAGGGTGGGAAAGTGGAACAGGTAGAAACAAGACAGTGGAGGGTAAGGCTGAGAAATTGGTATTTTATCTTAGAGGCAAGGAAGGTTGCCAATGACAAGGGTTTCCCAGAGCCAGTTCATTCTAATGTCTTAGAGCCACACCTTGAAAACTGTCGAAGGCTCCAAATCTAGTCTTGATTTATTGTTCTGTTCATTTCTTAGACTTGACAAGGTGGTAGAGAAAATGTTAAAAATGCAGATTAAATTAAAAAATAGGGCAACTAGGTGGTACAGTGGAGAGTGGGCAGGGCCTGGAGTCAGGGAGACCTGAATTCAAATGTGACCTCAAATACTTACTAGTTGGGTGACCCTGGGCAAGTCATTTAAAACCCGCCTTTTTTTTCTCAGCTTCCTCATCTTAAAGTGAGCTGGAGAAGGAAACGGCAAGTCATTCCAGTATTTTGCCAAAGAAACCCCAAATGGAGTTACAGCTGAAACAATTAAGAACACCAACAACAAACTAAAAAGTGTGATGTGATCACATATTTTTACTCCCAGAGAGCTAGTTGTTAAACATTTCCCAGCACACCATTTTCAATGGAGATTTTTGAGCAGAGTCTTAACTTGATGTAACCCATGCCCAGAGTTTTGTCAGTGGTGGTATCAACTCAGATATAAATGGGTGCTACTGAACTGTACCTCAGGATCCCAGCAGGAACATATTGACGTAGAAAGCCACTTGTTGACATTATCTATGCACTGTTGTATTTTATTTACTTTGGCAAATATTTCTCAATTATATTTTAATCTGTTTTGGGCTGCTCTTGGGAACGCATTAACATTATTTATGTTTTGTATATATTTTTACTTGTTAAAATATTTCCTAATTATATTCTAATCCAATCTGGACTATTCTTGGGAATGTTATGGGCTATACTGTATGCTACCTCTGGAGTGTATGTGACAGTTCTGGCTTGGAGTGTGGTTTGGAGAGGGGTAGGAAGAAGAGAAACAATAGGCAGTTTGCAGAATAATCTAGGTGAGCGGTGATAAAGGCTTCAACAAGGTCAGCAGCTATGTGAGTGGAGAGAAAAGGGGGCCACATTCAAATGATAGTGTAGAGAGAGAATGGAAAAAACTTGATATGGTGAGATGAGGAAGAGTGAGGAGGGAGCAAAGGATGAACCCGAGATTACACCTGGGAGAATGGGAGAATGGAAGAATGGGAGAATTCTATCTCCAAAGAGATAGAAAAAGTATTGAAGGTATTAAAGAAAGCTTATGAACTCTATACCAGCTGCCAGTTTCTACTTTAACGTACACAAATCCCATAGAATCATATAAAAAGTAGAAAGAAGGAAGAGTTTGGGGAAAGTACTGTACAATATGGTGGAAATAATGGTGGAAAGGGGAGAGAGAAGGGAACAAGCATTTATTACACTCCTACTATGTGCCAGGTGATGCTAAATGTGCTAAATGCTTTATAGATAGTATCTCATTTTATCGATGAGTTCACTATCTCATGCCGTGAGTTTTCTTCCTACTACTGCAAAGCAGATCATAACTCATTAGGAAAAATGCCAGTTTCCAAGTGCCTAGTAGAGTGCCATTAACACAGTTGGTATATACTTGTTGATTGATTCATCAGTGTTTTTTCCTCCTATGTGATTCTGGTGATGGTTATTCCGTAAACCTTCCATAAATCTACCCAGTGTACTGTAGTCTTTCTTCCAGTTCTTTTAATATTTAATGGACACCACTGTGACACTCAGGCTGTCAGCCTATTTTTATCTCTAGATCTTGCTCCATCCATTTCCTTATCTGGTCACGCATGTCAGAATAGCATCTTTTATGCCACTTCTCATCTTCAAGTTCTTTTTTGGCAATATACCATGGCCTATTTACACCCATTGTGAGTCTTTGTTTGCCCTTTGGGTCACCTTCAATTTTGGTTCTTCAGAGATCATGCTGTGATCATGATTTGTAGCTGTCTAGCATTGCCAGGAGAATATGAATGTAGCCCAGGGTTATTTACACATAAGATCACAGAGACTTTGGATACTCAGGTTGTACCTTTACTGGGATCACAGACACTTTGGAAGACTTTCCTAGGAGGATAGAGAATCCTTGGGCTTAGTTTTTTAATGGACGTCCTGAAAAGGTTTTCAGGAGAGCTCCGTTTATCTTGTAGCTTCAGAGTTTCTGAAGAAGAGACTTTGAACTTTTTGGGTAACAGACAAAGAAGGCAGAAAGGTGAGAGCGAGACACAGACAGATAAATGCTTGGCTAGTGGGTGAAAGGAGAGAAGGCAAACAGGCCATGAAAAGACCAGACCAAATAAGCAACTGACGACTGGTAAGAACGAAATCTCGTCCCTCATCCTTTCTCCCGATTTCTCTGAACACAAAGATGATTCTGGCTGCGCATCTCATAGCAGCCTATATTTTGTTTAAATGTTTATTTTTATTTATTACTCAACACTGCTAAATTACGTGCCCATCAATGATGTATTTTGTCTAATCCTATACATCTACGTTTGAGTTTGAGAGATGGGAAATGAGCCCAATGAATGGAGAAGAAATTTTCTGGGTTTATCCCAGGGTAGTGCTAATCTGATTAGAGAGAGTATTTAAATTTTTTATAATTTCTGAGAAATTGTAGACAATATCAATTAGATTGTCTTTGAACGCAATGAAAGAATATTTAGAAGGAAGTTAGCTCTTTGCAGACTAAATGGTTATGTGTGTACGTGTGCATGTGCATGTGTGTGAGTTGGTATGTTTGTTCCTGCGAGCACTGTTCATGCCATCATATATCCAACATACCACAAGCCTCTAAATTAGTGGAAAGAAGAAAAAAAATAGTGGAAAGACAAACAAAAGATAGGCTTTAGAAGCTTAGAATTGCTGGAAACAAATTTCCTATATGAAACCCAATGCAGTCCCTTGCTTTTTCTACTTGATTCTGGGTCCAGTCTATTGTTCATCTGCAAATCTGGTCCATGATATGTACATACTGATGGGCTGACTCAATGGGCTATCCATACAACCACCTCGTCTGCTTCATGATGGCCAATAAAACAGATAAAAATCCTGTTCAGTAATTATGGAAATTCACTAGATGTTTTATTTGGAACCTGTACCAGGTTTAGCAAACAGTCGATTCCAGTTATAGACTGCACAAATCACAGACTATGATCTTTATCTCTAAAATCTGCCCTGGTCCCAAAGGCTCACGTTTGTCTTATCTGACTATATTCTAGAATCTCCGAGTTTGAAAGGACCATGGAGATCAATCGGCTGTCTGCTCAAAGCTCCTCTCCAATTCAGAGACCCCCTCCAAGGAATCTCTGGTGGATGCTCATCCAACCTTTGCTTGGATATTTCCAATGATAGAGAGCTCCCGGTTTCAAGAAGCAGCTTCTATCATTGCTGGGCAGCTCTAACTGTTAGTCTGCCTCCAAAGCTCGCAGGGCGGTAATAGGCAGATGCCACCTGACTCTCTTAGAGCCCTTAGCCTGGATTTATTGAGCCTTGGAGCCAGAACCCAATTCTGATGACTCTTCTCCCCTGCCCTTTGTGTTTGGACGTTGCTGAAAGGAGGTGAATTTTTTAGCCATGTCGGTTTATTCAGACCATGCCTGTGGTGTGGAAGCAGTGTGACTTGGTCACTAAAACTCAAAGGAACTCTTGCTTTCTGTGAACTGGATACTGGAGTCTAATGAATGACTTCGATTTCAGTTCATGACCAATTGAAAACACCAAATATTGCTCACACAGACTCCTTTTCTTTCATTTTTTTTCATCTCTTGCTGTCAGACTTCTAAAGGGTCAGCTATACCTATTGCCTCACTTCATGGTAATCTGGTATCTTGCCTTTACCACCCAGTTAAAATGATTCTCTCCAGAGTTACTTGCAAAATTAGGTTGGTATTTATCTTCCACTGGTATCTCTTCAGCCATCTCCTCTTTTTTTTTTTTTAATTAAAATTTTTTTCCCACTTCCTTAGCTTCCATGACTCTGTCCCGTTCCTTTTATTCTTTGCCTCTTTGATCCCTCCCTATCTGTCCCTTTTCTTGACTTTCCTTTCTCTTCCCCTTTTCCAAATGTGGGTGTTTCCCTACACTCTGCCCTTGCACCTCTTCTCTCTAGAGCAAAGGTTTTTAACCTGGGGATCCACATACCCCTAATCTATCTGTGGGCAAATTTCAGATGGTTCATGAACTTGGATGGGGGAAAAGAAAAGTTTACGTTTTTATTTTCACTAACTTTGTTTATTTTCACTAATTTGTTTCCTTTGTAATTCCATGTATTTTATTTTATGCAGTTAAAAACATGATTCTTCCAAAGGAGTCCATTACAAAAAAAAAAAAAAAGGTTAAGAACTCCTGCTCTAAACTTTTACCCTTCCCATGGCTTCAATTATCAGCAGTGTGTTTATGACTTTCAACCTTATATTTCTAGCTCCGATGTCTCTCTCAAATTTAAGACTGACATCTCTGACTGACCAGAAATAGAACACTAATTCTCTTTCCCCTTCCCTATCCCACAACCCCACCTCAAACACAACATGCCCAAACTGAACTCATCCTTTTAAAAAAAACCAAACATCTTATCTTCCTTTTTAGAATCAATACTGTGCATTGGTTCCAAGGCAGAAGGAAAATAAGGAGTAGGCAATGGAAGGTAAATGGCTTGCCCAGGGTCACCCTGCTAGAATGTGTCTGAGGCCAGATTTGAACCCACAACCTCCTATCTCTAGGCCTGGCTCTCAATCCACTAAGCCTCCTAGCTGCTCCCCATGAACTCATCATTTTTTCAAAAAACCTGTTCCACCTATAGAATACTCAGTTTTTATTAAAGGCATGACCACCTACCCAGATAGTCAGTAGAGTTCCTAATCTAAAAATCATCTTTGATTTTTTTCCACCTTAGGGACACAAAAATAGGCAAAAGAGAGTCCCTGTCCTCAAGGAGCTTATAATCTAATGAGGAATTTATATTCTTAATGATGAGTTCCCTATGTATCCACATCATGCTCTTTTTTTTAAGTTTTATTTTATTATTTTACTCATTCATTTATTTATTTGTTCATGTGTTTATTTGTTTATTTATTTATTAGCATTTAATAATATTTATTTTTTAGAAAAGTTAACATGGTTACATGGTTCATGCTCTTACTTTCCCCTTCACCCCCCTCGCTTCCCCCCCCCCATAGCCAATGCGCATTTCCACTGGTTTTAACATGCGTCATTGATCAAATTGTTGATAGTTACATTGGTGTGGTAGTTTCAAGTCTGCATCCCCCATCATTGTCCGTCTCAACCCATGTGTTCAAGCAGTTGCTTTTCTTCTGTGTTTCCACTCCTGCAGTTCTTCCTCTGAATGTGGGTACCGTTCTTTACCATAAATCCCTCAGAGCTGTCCTGTGTCATTGCAGTGCTGCTGGTACAGGAGCCCATTACATTTGATTTTACCATAGTATATCAGTCTCTGTATACAATGTTCTTCTGGCTCTGCTCCTTTCACTCTGCATCAGTTCCTGGAGGTCTTTCCAGTTCACCTGGAATTCCTCCAGTTTATTATTCCTTTGAGCACAATAGTATTCCATCACCAGCATATACCACAATTTGTTCAGCCATTCCCCAGTTGAAGGGCATACCCTCATTTTCCAGTTTTTTGCCACCACAAAAAGCGCAGCTATAAATATTTTCATACAAGTCTTTTATCTATGATCTCTTTGGGGTATAAACCCAACAATGGTATGGCTGGATCAAAGGGCAGTCACTCTTTTATAGCCCTTTGAGCATAGTTCCAAATTGCCAGCCAGAATGGCTGGATCAGTTCACAACTCCACCAGCAATGTATTAATGTCCCAATTTTGCCACATCCCCTCCAACATTCATTACTCTCCCCTTCTATCATTTTAGCCAATCTGCTAGGTGTGAGGTGATACCTCAGAGTTGTTTTGATTTACATTTCTCTAACTATTAGAGATTTAGAACACTTTCTCATGTGCTTATTGATAGCTTTGACTTCTTTATCTGAAAATTGCCTATTCATGTCCCTTGCCCATTTATCAATTGGGGAATGGCTTGATTTTTTATACAATTGATTTAACTCCTTGTATATTTGAGTAATTAGACCCCTGTCAGAGTTTTTTGTTATATTTTTTCCCAATTTGTTGTTTCCCTTCTGATTTTGGCTATGTTGTTTTTGTTTGTACAAAAGCTTTTTAGTTTAATATAATCAAAATCATTCACATCATGCTCTTTAGAGAACTCCCTTTTTCTTTTTCCTTTCTTTTTTCTTTTTTTAAAAATTCATCAGAATGGTTTATTTTTGTGTTATTAGAATTTCATTCCTGGAAGTTTCCATCCCTCTTAGACAACCTTTTCTTGTAAACAATAAGGAATCTCTGGATTGGAATGAACTGTAGAGAGTCTGTAGTCCAACCTGACCAAGAAATCTGTTCATGCCAATTCATTTCTCTTGAGGAACCTTCTTCATCTCTACCTGTTGAGATCCTGTCCATTTGTCAATCCTTCATCTCGAAATCAAGTGACAACTTCACAAAGCCTTTCTTTCCATTCAAAACTGATGTCTTCCTTATCCATACCTCATATGTATAACAGACCACTGCTCTCTTTGGACTTTATTGAATTTTTTGGCCTGGGACATGGCCATTATCTTTACCATAAAATATTTGTAAAAACTCAATCTAATATCTAATTTAAAATAATAATAATAATCTAAGGTCTCATATTATTTTGTACCTCTGTTATGAACTGATCACATTCTGCCTTGTGTCATGATTATTGGCACACATATACATTCTCTTTCATTAATGGGTGAAATGTTTGGCAGCTGGTATTATTGGTCTTATTGTATGGACCTTCTTATTCATTGTGCCCTATACAGAAGTACTAGGCCAGCTTTGGTGAATGGTTTTGAGTTCTAGTGGCCAGAGGGCAAATTCAAGCTGTCAGTGAGCTCCCCTCCACCCAATACCTGAGAGAGAGGAAGGAGGAAGTATTCACTTTGGGTAGCAGGACAGAGAGGCAGGGCATGAAAAATTGTCCTCAAGCACTGGGAAGAGGGGGAATGGAGCAGCTCCCCAAGTGTTGGCTAGGCACGGGTGCCAATGCTTCACCAATGCTGTACTAGGCACCCAATAAATGTTGGAATATAAATGTGCCAATTACAATCAAGCAAGGTCTTCCCCAGTCTGTATAAGTGGAATTGTTTTTTTTTTAATTAAGCACATGAATTTACATCATAGTTGTTAAATGAAATCCTGTTGATTTTAGTATTCCAGTCTGTCAGTATAATTTTACATATTGAGCCTGTCATCCTCCCTGATTTCTGTCATCTGTAGACTTGATAGGCGTGCTTTTTATGTCTTCATCCAAGTCTATTTAAATCAGTGTAAAAAATATTCCTCCTCTGAAGTTCTCTTTGATGGATCATCATTGCAGTGATAGATGTGGGGCTAGATTGGGGCAGGGTGGGGGGTGGTCCTTGATTCAAAAAGCCTCTGGCAATGAAGGGCTTGCCCTAGCAGGTATTAATAAAAGGCAAGGATTTCTAAAGGACCACATCAAGGGATTTGGTGTATTAGAACCCACCAAATTTGGAGAGGCTCATCACTCTAGATGTTTGGCCTCCAAGTGATGAATGTCTTGGCTATGCTAACTTATCCTGTGCTGATAGGTGTCGGCTGAGTAACTTATGTTGGTTAGGGGGAAAAGTAGAGAGAAAAGAGTGGTCGTCACTTAGAGGAACTTGAATTAAAAAAATTTTTTAAAAAATTAACCTGTAAGTGTTGTATTCCACATTAGAACATGAGCTTCTTGAGGGTGAGGATGAGTTTTTCTTTTGTCTTTGCATTGCCAACACAATCCAGTGCTTGGCACATAGTAGGTGACTAACTTAATCAATAAGCATTTATTAAACACTACTGTGTATCAGGTTCTGTGATAAGTGCTGGAGACACAAAAAGAGGGAAGAGAGTCCCTGCCCTGAGGGAGCTTATAATCAAATGAGGAGTATATATATATTTTTTTTAAACTCTTACCTTCTGCCTTAGAATCCATATGAAGTATTACTTCCAAGGCAGGAGAGTGGTAAGGGCTAGGCAATGGGAGTTATGTGACTTGCCCAAGGTCATACAGCTAGGAAGTGTCTGAGATCTCTAGACCTGGCTCTCAATCCACTGAGCCACCCAGCTGCCCCTGAGGAAAATTTATTTATTTATTGAAGCCCTTAACTTCCATTTTAGAATCAATACTGGATATTGGTTCTAAGACAGAAGAGTGGTTAGGGTTAGGCAATGGGGGTTAAGTGACTTGCCCAGGGTCACAAAGCTGGGAAGTGTCTGAGGTCATATTTGAACTCATGACCTCCCGTCTCTGGGTCTGGCTCTCAATTTACTGAGCCACCCAGCTGCCCCTGAGGAATATTTATTCTTAATGATGAGTTCCTTGTGCATCCACATCATGTTCTTTAGAGAGCTCCCTTTTTCCTTTTTTTTTTTTTAAATCAGAATAGTTTGTGTGTTATTAGAATTTCATTCTTGAAAGTTTTCATCCCTCTTGGACAACCTTTTCTTGTAAAATTTTATGCTGGAGCTTCCTATCTACCTTTTCCATTGCAAGATCTTTGGCATTCCACTACTGACCTCCTTCTGGTTGACATAGAGATATTAATTGCCATCATTTGGATACAGCTGCCCAAGCAGATGTGAATCTACTTAACTGTACAATAATTCCATCTACATTGCACCATCTCATATCATGAAAGACTATGTCAAATGATTTTTTTTGAAACTCCAATATAACAAAGTAGAGAAAAAGCCCCAACGAAAAAGGAAATGAAGATAATTTGGCACAACTTGTTCTTAACAAACCCATCCATGTTCTTGATGATTGTTCCATTTTTATCTAAAGACTCACTAACCCAAACAATTCAGTGCTTGTTCCCCTGTACCCCATTGCTTCTGAGGCTGTAGTTCTCAGAACACGCTTTTGTCTTCTTTTCAAAAACTGGGATAGTAGTCATCATCTGTAGTGTTCTGGTACTTCTCCTGGTTTCTCAAAGACCGATAACAATGATGCCAAGGTCACATTTGCCATTTCTTTCAGAACCACCATGTGTAGTGACTAGGCTTGAAGACAGGAGCTCACTTAAAGAACTAGATGCCATCTTACTATCTGGTCACTGAGGCTGGACTTAGTCTTCAAAAAACAGATTCCTTCCTTCCACTTTGCGCTTGCTCCAAATGTTCGTGGTTCAGTTTTCTTTTTCAAAGAGGGCCACTGATATCATGGGGCGATGTCCTGACTTGCACGTGAATTGGATTTAATGAGGCAGAGTTGAGCACAGTTGTCAGAGTTGATTCTCTCTCTTCCAGAATCACAGAAGTCCAGTGGCAAGACAAAAGTCAACATGACTGGAGATGGACCAGGATGCAGGGAACGATCTTGGCATCTTCAATGTCTGATCAAACTCAAAGTGCTCCGCAGTAACTGCATCAGCCACCTTCATGCCCATTGGAGTAAATTGTTTTCATCCTCCCATTCAGCCAGGGATAGTCTTTAAGACACTCTGTCTCTTGGGTTTGAGGCCTTTTGGTTATCCACAACCAAGTCTAGCCTATCTGCCTAGAGGGTTTTGCTGGGGTATGGCTAAGTGCAAGCTCTAGCTTGTAACTGTTCCAAATATAACTTCGCAAAAGGTTTTCATTTTATTCCTCATTCCCCCCACCCTCCATGAGGCATAGTTCATATCAGGCATTAGCCTTCCTGCCATTGGTCTTACAGGTTCATGCCACCCTTTTGTATTCATCAGTAGTGAAGTCCTTGTCCTTCCATCTTTTGAATGTGGCTTTTCAAAATCCGAGAGTTTGATTTGCAATCACACTGATTTCATCAGATGCCTTCTTCTTCTCTGATTTTCTTCTTTGGGATCATAAGCAATTATAGAGTCATAATTTTTTTTTGTTTTTTTTTTGTTTTTAATTTTAAACCCTTTACTTCTGTGTATTGACTTATAGGTGGAAGAGTGGTAAGGGTAGTAGAGTCATAATTTACATAGGATCGTGTGTATAGAGCCGCAGGGGCTCTCAGATGAACCCTAGTTAAACTCCCTCATTTTATAGATGAAGAAACTGAAACCTGGGGAGGCTGTCTTCTCTCCTATCACCCAGGAAGCATCAGAGGTGAAATTCAAACCCAGGTCCTCTCCTTCCAGAGCAATACTATTTCTATTGTTGTATCACATAGAAATGCTTGGAGCCCCTCAAAATTCATTAGCTACATTGTCTCTTTGAAATCTTATAAAATATTACTCCAGTTGGGAAAAAAAAAAGGAAAAACAATACAGCCCAGCACTCAGTTCACAGGATGTAATTCATTCCTCCCCAAATCACCTTATAAACATCCTATACCCCCTTTATCCTTCCTCACACCCACTTACTCAGATTATTTACTTTATTTTTTTTTAACAAGGATCATATATCTAGGACTGAAAGGAACCTCACAAATTATCTAAGGCAACCCCCTAACTTTACAAATGAGGAGACCGAGGTGAATAAAGTCACACAGGTAGTGGCAGAGGTACCATTTGAACCCATAACCTCTGACTTCAGTTGGTTATCCCGCCTTCTTAATTTACCTCTAAAGCAAATAAAGGATATCCCTTTGGCACAACTTCCTCAGCCATAAAATGAGGACATTAGTTTTAGATAATCTCTCAAACCCTTTTTAGCAGTAAAGATTTCAAGTTACATACCTCATTCACTCCTACAGTTGTTTTGGGCTCATGGGCCACAAAACAATTAGCCTAGGGCAAGAAAGGGCTGTAGAGATGGTTCCATCTAAGTGTTGAAGCCCCTCAGATCCTATTAGAATCTCTGATGTATAGTTAGAAATATCTTGAATCCCTAAAACTACATTACCCAAACTTCCTTTCTGTATCACCCAGAATGCTTTTCCCTTTGTCCACATTTGCGTCATCATGTTTGTATATAGTTTGCTGTAACTTCCTCCCTTTCTCTCTTTTGCTCTGACGAGCAGGCTGGGTTAGTACCTTTTTAGTTCGCTTTTTTATCTTAGTTTATTATTAATAAAAATTTATAAAATATAATACATAGTTATTGAATATTAATTTTGAAATCTACACTGACTTTAAAGAAACAAAGTGGCCTAGAGGATATCACTCCAAACAAAAAACTCACAAGATAATTGCAACTTGCATGTGTAGAGTGTCGCATTCTTTTCAAAATCCTTTCACATTTATTGTCTCTTTTGATCTTCACCAGAACTCAGAACCAGAGGTAGGCAGGGAAACAGTTATCATCCCCATTTCATGGATGCTGAAGCTGAGGCACAGAAATATTCAGGGTCCCACAGTTACTAAGTGTCTGAGGTGGGATTTGAACCAACTCATTCCAAGGCTGAGCATTTATCCACTAGAGCACAGATCTCCTTTTTTGTTTGTTTTTCTGGTTGCCTTTTAATGACATGTAAATATTTGATATAATGGGCTTCCAGAATCCTCCTCTCTAGGTCCCCCCCCCCCCCAATAGCTAGTTCCCACTGCATAATTAGATGTCTCCTCAAAATCTAGGGATGGGGTACCTACTTGGTTCTGAGGAAGTTGTGCTACTTGTTGAATGATTGGGAAAACCGCCTTCTTCATGTTGACAAAATTGACTGGTCCACTGCTTATTTTGTATGTCCATGAACTCAGAATGGCATTCTTAGTGTGGGCTAGATTTGACCCAGAGGCTTTAGCTTGCAGACCCCTGAAGTAAAGAATCTAGATTCTAGATGGTCTCTCTGGTTGCATTACTCTCACAGTTATTAACAGATGCTTTCATATTTCATCCTTTTGAGTGTCACAGAGATAAATAACATCATGTTTATGTGGTCATGGACTACACTTCTCATAGAATACAAGCTCCTTAAGTTCAGGGGCTGTTTTATTTTTGTCTTTGTTTCCCCAAAGCCAAACCTAGTGCCTAGAAAAGTAGGCACATCATTCTTGACTAATTTGAAAAGAATATAATAAATGATGGATTCGTTATCTTCTTTTCCCACTGTTTCTTTAACCTACAAAGTGCTTTACTATACTTGATCTCATATGATATTAACCATATTGCTTTAAAGTCAGCTACCGAAAGGGGAGACTGAGGTTAAGAGAACTACTGTAGGTCACATGGCTCATAAATAGCAGAGGCAAGACATGAACCCAGATCTAACTTCTAGTCTACTGTTCTTATGGCTCCCCTTTGAAAAAATATGAAGCCAGAAGAAGATGGATGCTCTGTACAAGTCAGAATTAAGGATTTTCTTTTCCTTTTTCTCTTTATTTTTAAATATGACTTGTTTGCGAAAATAGAAACTAAACCCTTGAAGAAGCACTGAAGGGGTGGCTTTTGGGGTTTGTTTTGCTTTGTTTTGAATCCAAATGTCTATGCAAAATTTGCTGTCAGGTCAGTCACCACTGTGGCCATCAACATGTTGAACCAAAGGTGCGTACTATCATTCTGATGATTCAGCAGTGCCTGTCAGGCATTGTGACCAATGAGCATTCACCATGAGAAGGTGGTGACAGCTGGTGTTGCTAAGCAACCCCCCAGCAGCTGGGTACCTTTAGATAGATTTGCTGCTCTCACCAGTGGCCAGGCAGAGCACAAAAGCTTTTGCCAGTGAGAAACCAAATTATAACCTAGACCTGGGTCCATCACACCCCCAACCCAGGAAGGAGTGTATTTCCTTTTAAATGCAAATGGAAAAGGAAGATTTTTAACTAGAGCTTAAACAGTCCATCATTATACTGATTTTAATTAGGAGATTGGGTGTCAGTGGAATACAACTTTGTCACAGGATAATGGTCTCTTGCTGGTAGATAAATGCAGGGACACTTCTAGAAAATGGGCGTCTGGTCAGGCAGAGACAATGTATTTTTGGACTCTGAAGTATTTATTACCCCGACCACACTTGGTTATAATGACTTTCATTTTTATTAGTCTGAAGGATTGAGAAATAAAACTAAATATTAAAAATAGACTGCTGAAGGCTGGCATAGCCTGGAGAAAGCTTCTGGCAGTGATGTTCTTGGAAAATGGTGCTCCGCTTTGAGAACATTCGATGCTTTAATCTGAAGAGCTCAACTAGGAAAACGGAAAGGCCAAGCCACACCGTGTGGACACCTGTAATTCTGGGAATGTGCCCCAATCCAAGTCATGCAAGGCAGTTTAAAAACACAAACCAAGAAATGCGTTTGCAGAATTCAGTGATTCAAAAGGAAGCTCTGTGTTCTCCAAGTTGGCCAACGCCTGGTGGGAACGATGACCACGTCCAATGCAATCCAGCCGAATCTACTCAAATGGCATTTATTCATTTTTCACTACGTGCAAGAAGCAATGCTAAAAAATCTCCCGCTTCCTCTTGGCTGCCCATAGCTCCTGCCCTTGAGGAGTTTACATGGGACAGGAGAGGAGAGACATCGGCCTCTTCTTCTTTCAGACATTCGCTTTCACGAGCTGAACCGTGTCACAGGAAACATATGGACGGAAAGTCAGTATTTCGAGAAATGGTGGATCTTCATTGCTACCATAATGAGTTTCAACCTTGAAATTAATTGTAAAAATTTCTATCTGACCTTTCTTACATTGAGGTTCCTGAGACTGGCACCGGATTGGATCACATCTGCTCTTGACTAACATAGACAGACACAGAATATGTAGACACACGTATGTACTCAAATACATGCAGACACACATATATGTCCTCATAGAGGAATATAGACACTGTAGGTGACTATAAGAATGCACATGTGTGTCCTTGTGTACATGTATGTCTGATAACCCAAAAGTCTTCATGTAGTTTTAAGTTATTCTAGTTATATAATATACACAATACACACATATACATGGGTGTACATATACATGTATGAATCAATGATATCCTAATGATTCTCTCCGCTCCCTACTTTTATTCCTATATATGTATACACATATGTTGATACACATACATGTTGAGAGAATATGAGTGGGTGGATTTGGACCTGTGATTTCATTAGTTTAGGGAATTCCGATGAATAAATTTCCTTTACCAATGCATATGGGAAACAGTTTTAAAACATACAATTTTTGAGTTGCTTAGATCACTCAAAAGTTAACTAAGTACAGGTTTAGAGGTGAGAGATCAGGGGTTCAAATTTAGCCTAAGACACCTCCTAGCTGTGTGACCCTGGGCAAGTCATTTAACCTCCATTGTCTAGCCCTTACTGCTCTTCTGCCTTGGAACCGATACCCAGTATTGATTCTAACATGGAAGGTGAGGGTTTGAAAATAAATAAGCATTTAAAAAAGCTAAACAAGGAGCTTGTCTAGGGTTACAAAGATAGTGTGTATAGAAAAGGAAGAACTTGAACCTGGGTCTTCTGGCCTGGGAAACTAGCTCTCTTTTCACTATATGAATAAAAATGCCTTTTACATGAGAATCTATGAATGTATCTACACATACACACATAATCTAGGTAGAGCAGTGATCAAAGTGCTGGAGCTGGGTTCAGATCCAGTTTCAGATATTTGCTAGCTTTCTGACCCTGGGCAAGTCCCTTACCCTGTTTCCTCATCTATAAAAATAGGGGTAATTATAGCAGCTATATCACAAGGTTGTTAAAATGAGATAATTTTATAAGGCACTTTGGCAACATTAAGCACTCTACTAGCTATGTAGAAGACATCTCAAAAGTCTCAGTGAAATTTTAAGCTACTAAAGTTTAAAACTGCACCAAGACTTTTGGAACACATACTCTCTGTCTCTGTCTCTGTCTCTGTCTCTGTCTCTGTCTCTGTCTCTGTCTCTGTCTCTCTTTCTCCCCCTCTCTCTGTTTGTCTTTATCTCTCTGTCTCTCTCTCTCTCCTTCCCTCCCTGCCCCCATATAAATGTGGGTGTGTATATACATACAGACATACACACATATGCAGCATATGAGGCCTTATGTACAGCATAGACATTTTTGATGGTTGTAAATCATTGAATGGATCTACAAGCAGAACTGCTATGTGCCAAGCAAGGTATCATGGTTCAGCAGCTTCTGGTTGCCCAGATCCTCCAACTTCTGGCCTGGGTGCACCTGAGAGAATGAAGACCAAGAACAGCGGTTCCCAAACTTTTTTGGCCTACCGCCCCCTTTCCAGAAAAAAATATTACTTAGCGCTTCCTGGAAATTAATTTTTTTAAATTTTAATAGCAATTAATAGGAAAGAAAAATGCACCTGTGGCCATCACCGCACCCCCCTGGATTGCTGCAGCACCCACCAGGGGGCAATGGCACCCACTTTGGGAATCACTGGTCAAGCACAATGATATCTTGGGGCAGCTAGGTGACTCAGTAGATAGAGCACCAGGCTTGTAGATGAGAGGACCCGGGTTCAAATTTGGCTTCAGAAACTTCCTAGCTATATGACCCTGGGCAAGTCACTTAATTATTATCCTACCTTGGAACAGATACTTAGTAGTGATTCTAAGGCAGAAGGTAAGGGTTTAAAGAAAAAGAACAATGATATCTCTTCTCTTTCGACACAGATTTGACCATGATGAATACCAAATCCCTCTGTGTAGTGTGTGTGTGTGTGTGTGTGTGTGTGCACACATGCCCAGTCATTCATTCTGAAAGCCCTGGGGCTGGACCCCTCAAAAGGCCATGCCACTTGATGCAGTGATGAGAGAGGGGCACACTTTTCCATTAAGCTTTGGGCAGAAGAGATCTGTTCCTCATGGCAGCAGATGCTGCTCCATTCTCCATGTCTTACCTCATCCAGCTTTTTAGGACTAAAAGCAGGAGTCAGCGTACTTCTGACCTCTTCCCATCTCTTGTTCCTCAAAAATAGGATGCTGTCAGCAATTGGCTTGGTCTCCAACCCTGACATCTGGTCAAAAGGGACAAGCAAAAGGGTTCTGAGTAAAGCCAAGACAGTCTATCTTTTCTGCAAGATGAGTTTATTATAAATGTCAGGGCTAAAGCCCATCAATGATCCACAAATTAGTACTGTGCCTGGGCAGAGACAGGGGAATGATCTAAGGGCTTGTTGTAAATGAGGCTCAAGATACATGAGTGAGGGCTAATGGGGTGATCAGTGTTGGCTCTGATTCCAACCTTGTTGCAGTGTGCAACAGTGATCACAGAAAATAAATCCTTTGTGGAGTGCATTACCCCATTTAGAAAAGATTGATTGAGAGAGCCTCCTTTGAAGCTGGACACCAGCTGGGCAAATGTCTCCTTAGCTTGGCTTTTAACTCCTATCATTTGGACAATGGCTGCCATTTCCTTGGATTTACTAGCTCGGGACCAGAGTGGATTGACAAGTGGGTCTGGATCCAAGAAGAAGTGAGCACAGATTGGGGGTTGGTATAAGTGGGTGAAATGGGTCCAGTAAGTTCTTACTTTTGACAAGTTATTCTTCAGAGCTGGTCTCTCCCATTCAGCCTGCATCAGTTTGTTCCTTTCGGAAAGCAACATTAGCTACCGGTACTATGGAAGGGGAATTAGGCTAATAGACCCGAAACTGCTCGTCAACTTGTCCTGTGATGTTGGGAAGGTAGGGTTGGTAGGAGCTTTTCAGTCCGGTGGGTTATCTTCAGGCAAGGAATAATGTTAGCTTTCCCTTTTAATTGTGAAGGCTAAACACTTGGGGATATCTAGGTGATTCAGTGGGTAGAGTCAGGTCTGGAGTCAGGAGGACTTGAATTCAAATCTGAACTAATACTTAATACGTACTATCAATTCTAAGACAGAAGGAAAAGGCTAAAAAAAATACTTGGAGTTATTATATTTTGTGGATTAGTAGGGGGACAGCCAGATGGAGTGAAATAAGCCCTCAACTAGAAGTCTTATTTTAAGTTCTGGCTTCAATTTCATGTGACTTTGGGCAAGTCATTTTATTTTATTTTGTTTTATTTTCCAAATCTTTACCTTCTGTCTTAGAATCAATATTATGTATTGGTTCTAAGACAGAAAAAAGAAAAAAAAAAGGTATGGGCTAGACAATGGGAGTTTAATAACTCGCCTAAGGTCACACAGCTAGGAAGTATCTGAATCCAGATTTGAACCCAGGGCCTCCCATCTCTAGGCCTGGCTCTGAATCCACTAGCCACCTGCCTGCCCCCTCAGTCATTTCATCTTTAATTCAATTCCTTAAACTTTAAGTATTGACATTAGGACCTGTAAGGCACTACAGCTAAGTCCTGGGAATGAAAAGACAAAAGGAAAAACAGTTCTTGCCCCAAAAGAACTTAAAAAGTGAGCATGGAGAGAGCACCAAAGGGTCAGGGACTCTTAATTTTGTGTGTGTGTGTGTGTGTGTGTGTGTGTGTGTGTGTGTGTGTGTGTACACTTTCTCNTGTGTGTGTGTGTGTGTGTGTGTGTGTGTGTGTGTGTGTGTGTGTGTATGTGTGTGTGAGTCATGGACCCTTTTGTCAGACTATGGACACTTTCTCAGAATCACATTTTATTTTATTTTATTTATTTATTTTTAAACCCTCACCTTCCGTCTTCGAGACTCCAAGGCATAAGAGTGGTAAGAGCTAGGCAATGGGGGTCAAGTGACTTGCCCAGGGTCACACAGCTGGGAAGTGTCTGAGGCCAGATTTGAACCCAGGATCTCCTGTCTCTAGGCCTGGCTCTCAATCCACTGAGCTACCAAGCTGCCCCCAGAACCACATTTTAAATAATTGAAGAAGTTAAATTTAGTTAATAAATTAAAGCCATTAGATTGTTAGCTCCTTAAAGGTAGGGCTGGTCTTTTGTCTCCTTTTGTATTCCCTGCTCTTAGTACTGTGCTTGGATTCTTTGTATATATATATATATATATATATATATATATATATATTGTTACATTAAAATTCCCAAGTATCCCCCAATCTCCCTCCCCACCCCACACTAGAGAAGACATCATTTGACCAAAAGATAGATAGATGTATATATAAAATCGTCTTGCTTGTTTCTACTTATCAGTTCTTTCTCTGGAGGTGGACACACACAAGTCATTCTTCAAACAATATTTCTATGTTATCTATAATGTTTTCTTGGTTCTGCTCATTTCAGTCTTCACAATTTCATGTAGGTCCTTCCATGTTTGTTTTTTTTAATGAACCTGCTTATCATTTCTTACAGCACAGTAGTATTCCATCACAATCATCTGCCACAACTTGTTTAACCATTCCCCAACTGACGGGCATCCCTCAATTTCCAGTTCCTTGCCAAATTCTTAATAAATGTTTATTGGTTGATTGATTGAAATTTCAGTAAAAGCAAAGATGGAACTTTGTCCCCATCCAAATTCACAGCCACACTGAAATCTCTTCACAGAAGCCCACATTAAGGATCCCTCTTCTGGGGGGGGGGGGTGAGGAAAGACTTCCCACAGCCTCTTGTGATGAATCCTGAAGGAAGCTAAAGATTTTAAGAAGAAATGTGGAAGAGAACGTGTGTTCAAGACATGTGGAAGAAGTTATGCAAAGACAGAGAGATGGAAAAATGGTATTGCAGATAGAGTTGGACTGGAACAAAGGGTGAGTGAGTCTGGGTAGTACAGTAATGTAGGAGGGGCCAAACTCTGAAGGGCTGTAAATGTCAAACTAAAGAGATTGTATTTCATCTGTGAGGCAAGAGGGAACCACTGAAGTTTTTTGAGTAGGTTGATGTGGCGGATTTATCCATCAGGAAGACTATCTGGCTGCTTTTGTGGCAGATGGATTGGAGAGAAGGAAGACTATATAAGTAGGGAGACCCACAAGAAGGCTGTTAAAATAGTCCAGATGAGAGGTAATGAGGCCCTTAGCTTGGGCAGTGGCTACATAGAGAGAAAGGATAAATGAGAAGGGAAGCAAAATTGAAAACAAGACTTGGCTACTAATTGGATAGAGGCATTGAGGAAGAATGGAGACTTAGGGATGAGCCGTCAGATTTGAACTCCAGTGACTGTAGAGATGGTGATGCTCTCAAGAGAAATAGGAGAATTTGTAGGAAGAGAAGCTTTGGGGTCTAAAATGGGGATAAGAATATATACTATCTCCCTCACTATTCTCTATTGTGAGAATCACTAGCATTTGTATAGATAGCACTTTGAGGTTTAGCAAAAGGCTTTACAAATATTATCTCATTTTAACCTTATGACATTCCTGAGAGGTAAGTGCTATACCCATTTTACAGATGAGGAAATTGAAGTAGATAGGTTAAGTGACTTGTCCAGAGGCATAAACTAGTGTCTGAGGCAGGATTTGAACCTGTTTTCCTGACTCTTAAGTTCTACATATATATTATCTCTCTCTCTCTCTCTCTCTCTCTCTCTCTCTCTCATATATATGTATATATATGAATAGAGTATATATATAAATACTAATNAACTAGTGTCTGAGGCAGGATTTGAACCTGTTTTCCTGACTCTTAAGTTCTACATATATATTATCTCTCTCTCTCTCTCTCTCTCTCTCTCTCTCTCATATATATGTATATATATGAATAGAGTATATATATAAATACTAATGTATAGTTTATTTTATTTAAGAAAAAACAGAACTTTTCTTTTAATTTTGGAATTAAAAAAACCCCTCTAAACTCTAAAATGGGGCAGCTAGGTGGTGCAGTGGACAGAGTGCCAGACTGGAGTCAGGAATTATCACCTTCCTGAGTTCAAATCTAGCCTCAGATACTCACTAACTGTGTGACCCTGGACAAGTCACTTAACACTGTTGGTCTTCATTTCCTCATCTGCAAAATGAGTTGAACAAGGAAATGGAAGATAACTCTAGGATCTTTGCCAAGAAAATCCCCAAAAGGTCACAAAGAGTTAGACCTGCCTGGAAAAAATGTCTGAACAAAAACTCTAAACTCTTTCAGCTCCAAATCTATGATCAGAGGTCCCAGGTTCAAATCTGGCCTTAGCACTTCCCAATTGTGTGACTCTGGGCAAGTCACTTAACCCCCATTGCCTAGTTCTTACAGCTCTTCTGCCATGGAACCAATACACGGTATTGATTCTAAGATGGAAGGTAAAAATTGTTGGTTTTTTTTTAAAAATAAAAAATAAATCAGGGGCAGCTGGGTAGCTCAGTGGAGTGAGAGTCAGGCCTAGAGACAGGAGGTCCTAGGTTCAAACCCGGCCTCAGCCACTTCCCAGCTGTGTGACCCTGGGCAAGTCACTTGACCCCCATTGCCCACCCTTACCACTCTTCCACCTATGAGACAATACACCGAAGTTAAGGGTCTAAAAAAAAAAATAAATCTATGATCACTGTGATCCCTGTAGCTACCTTTGCAGAGAAAATAGTTATTCAAGGGCCCATTTCATTTATATAATTTTTCTTGTCTTCAGCAATTTTGTCTTTGCTGTGTATCAGGATGTAACTTTGAACATCATTTTAGAAATCAGAAGTCTTGAGTTCTGATTCTGACCTGGCTGCTAAATACCTATTACACCTTAAACAAGCTGTTTCTTCCTGGGCCTTTGTTTTCATCATTGAATTATGGGGGGGGGTCTCTTAATTTATACTGGCCCCTTCCATCTCTAATATTCCTTCAATGAGATGAATGTGTATGATTATTGACTCTATTGACATGTTGCTCTTTAATCTCCACCTGTCTTATTCTCCTTGTAAGTTTATTTGAAGTTTTATGTTAGATCACCCTCCTTTTCTATGGACCATGGGGAAAAAAGGCAAATTAGTACTTTGTAGAGAGCATGAGTAACAGGGCCATAAAACAATAGAAGGATAAGATGTAGAATTTTTGTGGGGGGAATGGAATTTGTAACAGCTCTCTGAATGTTTACAATAAACATCTAGCCCCTTAGGCAAGAAGCTTGATCATTGAGCCAAAGTTTTCAATACTATGTTATAGTATACTATATAGCCATGTTGGCAAACCCATGGCATGTGTGCCTCCTCCTTTCCTCACATGTCCGAAGATATTTTTCTTATCACCTGTCCGTATGCCCAGTGGCCCAATGAGAGTGTCCCTGTCTGGGGTATGGTGGGGGTTGCGGGGAGGCTCACATGTGGCATGAGGGTTGCAGTTTGGGTACTGAGTCTCTAAAAGGTTCACCATCACTGCTATAAGTATTGAGATGTACTGGTAAATGGTCACATTCAGGGAGTAAGGCCCTTGAATCACTCCTCTGTTTCAGATGGCCAGTGTAGACAGTGTTTGAGAGTGTATTCAACCAGTGGCTTTCTTTGTTAAAAACCTCATTGGTCTACTATACCTCACTACCAGACCTTTCTTGTTATTTTTGTGATATGCAGGACATAATGAGAGCATCCTAGGCCATCAGCCAATATGTTCTCTGAATCGATGATTCTGATTTCCTCAGCTGCCTGAAGTTCCTAGGAATTCTTTGATTTCCTTTTTAAGTTGAAGAGAAAACAGTGGGTTCCAGTTACATTTTACTGTTAAATTTCATTCACTCTAATGAATGGTTTGAGAATTAGACATATCCTTCACATGTGGTATTTGACAACTCAGGCCAATATCTCTGCTTCAGAGGAAGGAACAATCTTGGGTAACTTTCCTAACAGTGTGATGCTGGAGTAAATAGGAATCTCTGATATTACTTCTCAGGAAATTATGCCCGTAGGGTCTAGTGGCCTCTAGTTCTGTGATTTGGCTTGGCTAGAAATGTTTATGAAAAACCCCAGCTAAGAGCTGAGGATCTGCTTGATAAAGTTCATCCCCAGGATTGATGATGTCTGGGGCAATGGATTATCTCCTGAGCTATAAATATTTGGGGAAGTCATTTGACTTGTCCATGCTAGTGACTTCATACTTAGCATATATTTTGCATTACTTGGATATGTGCAATCCCACTCCTGCTCAAGCCTGGAGTGGTTTCCTAAGGGACTTTCCTGAGGCTCTGAGTGCTTCTTGGTGGAGGAGGAAATTCCTGATTGCCTAAGAGACTACTGAGCCCATGGAATTTGGAGAGACCTAGGGAGAAAGGAATTCCAGAGAGAGGCAAATTAACACTTTAACTGGAATGTGGGACATCTCTTTGGAGCTGCAGACAGATGGGAAAGCCGGCTCCCAACATGTCTCTTGGTTTCTAGCACCTGAAAGCCAGCTAAGAGCAGATGCTCCCTTCACCCCCATCATTCTTACCCCTTGGTTAAAGTGAGATCTTATCTTGCTCGGGAAGCTCTCATTTACTCTTGTGTTCACTTGTCTACTCTAATCTGGATAGAGTCTCCAGTTCCTGTTTACTGCCTACTTTGATAAAGACTTGGCTAGCCAGCTAGCTATTGGCGATTGTCTTTTGTGGAACCAGGCTTGAAGGGAGGGAGAGAAGCTGATGAGAGTACGCAGGGTGTTATCTTCCCCTTTAACGCAGCCATGGAAAGGAACCCAAAGCGAGAACATCAAATCTGTAACCTGCAAATATCTGAGGTGTGGTAGCTAGATGGGATTCTAACTGAATAGCCTTCTCAGAGATAGGAAAGGGAAGGAATAATCACAGCAGCCAAGGCTGGTTGGATCTTGGCTGCTCCTGCTCACCGAGGCTCTGGAGGGAGCCACCACAGCCCTCCTTCTACTGTCCACAAAGGTGGAAATCACAATCTCCCTTTGGACATACGGGACACGACTTTTCAGTTCCATCTGAGTTATCTATCCACATCACACTCAGACCAGACATCTTCTACTACATGCATCTTCATCTATATTGCATGAGGGTTCAAGAATAAGCTCAGAGAGAGCAACAAGGTGAGTCAGGGGATTGAAAACCAGACCCAGAGACAGGAAGTCCTAGGTTCAAATCTGGCCTCAGACACTTCCTACCTGAGTGACCCTGGACAAGTCACTTAACCCCCAGTGCCTAGCCTTTTTTACTCTTCTGCCTTGGAACCAATACACAGTATTGATTCTAAAATGGAAGGGAAAGATTAAAAAAAAAGAGTAAGTCCAAAGTATGATTATGCACATGTTATATATATATATGTGTACATGTTGCTTCATTCTAACAGAATGGAGGCTCCCTGAGGGCACAGATTGCCATTTTTATATTCCCCGCTCCTGGCACATACATGGCACAAAGTAGGGGAGTTCATAAATGCTTATTTAATTTAATTGCCTTGAACCTCCAAAATTACATTTAAAATTCACAAGTAAATTAGGGGATTGCTATGGGGACATGGGAAAATGTATTTATTCCATAGGGACGGGCTCTGGACCTATGATTTCATTGGAATAGGAAGCTCCCAAATGAAGAAACTCCCTCTAATAATGCAAGTTGAGGAGCAGCTAGGTAGCCTAGTGGATAGAGCACCAGACCTGGAGTCAAGAAATCCTGAGCTCAAATCTGGCCTCTGGACAGTTCCTAGTGGACAGTACCTGGGTGAATTACTTAATCCCTTTTCTAGCCTTTGCTATTCATGTATCTTAGACTAGATGCTAAGACATAAGGTAAGAGTTCCAAAAAAACAGAAACAAAAACAAAAAAAAACCAACCCCAAACAATGCAAGTTGATACTTTTTCCCCCTAACTTATAATTTTAGAGAGTTTCCTAGAGCAGAGGTAACAAATATGGCAACCATGTACAACCAGGATATTCCTGAATCAGATTACAATGTAATTGGGAAATGTTTCACAAAATAAAAAAAGCTACAGTAAAATATAGATTCCATTAATATGTGGTGTTCTAAGTTTTCACAAGGATCCAGTTGAGTAGCCCCATTTTCATTTGAGTTTGCCTGGGCTTGCCTAGAGCCCTGAGAGATGAAGTGATGTTCTCAGGCTCACAAAGCCAGTATATGTCAGAAGTGGGCCTCGAAGCTCCTTCTTTGTGTTTCCAGACCTCGCTCTCTTTTACGCCCCTCCATGCTATTTCTCTCTCGGCATAGCAATAATAATAATGCACCATACAATGGACTAAAATAGAGATGTTGAAAGCGTTCTAAAGTGCCCAGAGCTTTGCGTTAGGAAATGGCAGAAGATACTAAAGGTAGATGGGATATTTTCTGCTCCCCTTAGATCCACTAGGGCTAAGGTTGCTAAGCAAAGATTTCTAAAGACACAATCTTACCTAAGTATATCAGAGTTACAAAATGAAGTGCTGGGTACCACCAGAGGGGGAGCTTCTCCCCATCCCAGCAGAATCCATCACTCAATCAGCCAGCGAGCACTGGATTCAGCTCTCACTACCATCTAGGCTCTGTGCTCAGCTTTGGTATTCAAAGAAAGCAAAACCCAAATGGTCTCTGCCCTCAAGGAGCTTCTCTTCCGTTAGTGACTGGGTGATACAAGCTCTGTTCAGAGTGGACAGAAGGGCACTAGCAGCTGGGGGACTGGGCAAGTCTTCCTGCAGATTGTGGGATTTGAGATGAGTCTAGAAGGACGTCAGCCTTCCAGGCACCAGGGACAGACGGTGCAAAGGCGTGGAGATAGAGGAGGGGAATGATATGTTTCTGAAATTACAAGTAGATTGGTAGAACTGAATCATAAAGTGCATAGATAGGGAGAAAATAGAAGAAGGCTATAATGGAGGAAGAGGCAAGGTTAGGAAGATTATGAAGAATTTGAAATGCCACCCAGAGGATTTTAAGAAGGAGCGTTTGGGAGCCAGAGGATGATATGGCCAGAATTCTAGGCATTATCTCTGGCAGTCCCCTATGCCTCTCTTCTTCACTCAGACAACTGATCTCCTTGGCTTCCTTAAAGTCTCAACTAAAACTTCACCTTCCATAACAACCCCTCTTAATTCTAGGGTTTTCCCTTTAATGATTTCCTGTTTATCCTGTATTTAGCTGGCTTCATATTTATTTATTTATGTGTTATTTTCCCCCATTAGATGTAAGCTTCTTGGGGTAGCTATGTGGCACAGTGGATAGAGCTCCAGGCCTGAAGATAGGAAGAGCTGGGTTCAAATCTCACCTCAGATAATTCCTAGCTGTGTGATCCTGGGAAAGTCATTTAACCCTTTTTGTTGAACCCTTACCTTCCTGTCTTAGAGTTGTTACTAAGACAGAAAATAAGGGGTTAAAAAATGATTGTCAACTTCTCAAGGTCAGGGACTGTCTTTTGCTTCTCTTTGTATCCCGAGGCCTTAGCACAGTGCCTGGCATGTAGTAAGAGCTCAGTAAATATTTATTGAATGAATGAATGTTGGCAATTGATTAGAGGATGAACTGAAAGGGGGGGAGACATGAGGCAGGGAGACAAGTCAGATACTGCAACTGCAGCATTCATTTGAGAGATGAGGGGGGCAGAGATAGGTGGTGCTTTTTCTCTGCTGCATCCACATCTGAAGTATCATATTCAGTTCTGGGTACCAAGTTTCAGGAAGGACATTTATACGGTGGAGAGTGTACAGAGGAGAACAACTAGAGAAGACAAAGGACCTCGAGTCCATGCTGCATGGACATCAGTTGAAGGAAATGGATGTGTTTATCCTGGAGAAGGGAAGGCTAGAGGTCTTCAAGTATTCCAAGGGCTGTCACGCAGGAGATTAAGACTTGTTCTATTTAGCCCCAGAGGGCAGAACTAAGTGTGGAAAATTGCAAATAAGGAAATTGTGGTCTAACTTTAAGGGAAAACTGCCTAATAATTCAAGACAACCAAAAATGGAATGGGGTGCCCAGAGAAATAGTGGATTCCTTCTCAGTGGTGATTTTCAAGCAAATTCTGGATGGCTACTTCTCATTTATGGCAACAGCTATTCTTTTGGGGAAATGGGTTGGTTTATAGTAGATGGAAGCTGAGGTCCTATCTAACTTTTCAATTTGGAAGTTCTGTGAACCCAAATCATTTGATGCCAAATTCCACCACACGTTCCTTAATATTTGCCTCAACTACTGTACAAGCATTATATACAAGTGAATAATACTAATTAGTTAATTGATATTACTAATCAGTGAGGGTGCCTCATAAATAAAACTGAGACTGTGCTACCTTGGAAAGAGCATCAGATTGAGAGTATGGGCTTTGCCAATTTACTGCCTGTGTGACCTTGGGCAAGTCACTCAGGTTCTCTAGGTCTCAATTTCTTCCTCCATAAGAAGAAAAGGTTGTGTTACGAATTCTCTAAGTGGTAAAAGTAACTTTTACTTATTTATTCCATTCCAACAACAAAGAACAAGCCTACTCTCACTTCCTCTTAACAATCCTTCAAAGAGTCCTCGGAGAATATACAGTGGAGGTCTGGAACACGCACAGGTGCCTCAGATGGCATCTTTCCATCAAGAGAATCTGAGGATCTTGCTCCTCGAAGCTGCGACAATGTGCAAGGAAATGCCTTGGAGGGGCTGTAGAGTAAGCCTAGGCATTCTGCAACTGGAGGTAGTCTGCCAGTCCCTTAAGGAAAATGAGGCTCTTTGACTGTGGAGGAATTCAAAGGGCTGCATGGACTTGCACAATATCTGTCTTGCCTCCATGACCCTTTTCTCTCCTTGGTTATCTGGTGAAAGATCACCCTGTAAGGAGGTAGGCCTTGTTGCCTTCTCTTCAAGAAAAAGAGCCCCAGAAATCCAGAATTCAAATTCCAAGTCAGGTTTTACAATCAGCCCATTGTCAAAGCTCCCAGGAGCCTTTTGGACCCGGGCTATCAGAAGCTGAGATGAGTGAGGACTTATGTAAAAGTCATGCTGAATCAGGATCCAAATTTGGTGGCCTATTGCTATGTAGGAACTGAGCTAAGATAAGAGCCTATTCCCTCGGGAACAAGATGGCGTAGGGGAAAATATTTCTACATTCATTCATCTTTGAAATGAATTTGTAAAATTCATTTGTAAAAACTAATTAATGGTAAATGAAAGTAGAGCTAGTCACGAGGTGCTTAACAATGGGGAAAACACCACAGGGAGGGTCAAAGTGGGATTTATACCAGTGATACAAGGAAAATAGTCAACACAATCATATTAAAACAGAAATACCTACAACTACATGATTTTCTCAATAGATATGGGGAAAGCCTTTGAAAAAGTAGAAGAATTACTTATTCTAAAAATTCTAAAAAGTAAAGGCATAGAGGTACCTTTTGTTCTGTTTTGTTTTTTTAGGGGGGTTATTTTTTTTTAATGCTACCTTTTATCTTAGTATCACTTCTAAAACAGGAGAGTAGTACAGGCTAGGCCAGTGATGGGCAAACTATGGCCCATGGGCCAGATGTGACCCCTGAAATGTTTTATCCAGCCCTGGGACATTATTCCTAATCTGATGAATACAACACAATGAAACTTCCAGAGGGTTGCCTTAGAAACAGACCAACAGATGAGCATTTCCTTTCCTTTGGCCCCCTCTTTAAAAAGTTTGCCCATCACTGGGCTAGGCTATTGGAGTTAAGTGACTTGCCCAAAGTCACACAGCTAGGAAATGTCTGAGGTCTGACTTGAACCCAGGTCCTTTTGACTCTAGACCTAGAGTTCTATCCACTGTGACACCTAGATGCTCTGAGGTACCTTTTGTAATATTTTGTAGGAACCTGGTGAATTGGCTATAAAAGGAAGAAAACCCTAAACCTTCAGGATACTTTAGAGCCCTAGAGTTAGACAGAGAGGGTTTTGGGATAGAGAGTCAGAAGATTGTTATTACAAATAGAAATGATTTCATTTTCTGCCTTGGTATCCTCAGTGCCTACCAAAACGCCTGGAATACAGTAATCACTTAATAAATCCGAGTTGCATTTGCACTATGTTTAATTTGAACAATGCAGCAGGTTATCTTTGTTTTGTGCCTTTGAATTATTATGTGACCTGCCCCACTCTATGCTTGGGATTATTTACAGACCCCAGGTATTGTACTCAATTTCCCTTCATTTTCCCTGGTCAAGTCTTTCTATTTGCTTACTTTGTAATGGTCGATCCCTCTTGGGTTATTCCCTGGTGTTGTTACTAATTAATGTATTTGTGCTGACTCATGAGGCTTATTGTAGAAAAGGCTCACGCTCGCAATCACCCTCAGGTTGTCCCAACCTGCCTCAGTACGCTTGCTGCTTGATGAATGCTCCAATTACAATGTGTCAGCGCATATCCCAGAGACCAGGGCTTCTGGGACACCAGGGTAGCCGGACAAAAATGGCGGGTTGTTTTTGGTATGTGTCCTTTGGCCAATAAATGGCCAACTGTACTTGTTAGTGAGCGTAAGAAGTCTCTTCTTTGGTTCAACCCAGTAACACAAAGAAAACGTAGTCGTTTTATTGATCTGCTGGGGCAGTCAAGCTCCTGTGGTTGGATATGGATGGTGGATGGATACAGCATTTAGTAAGCACTTACTATACTCCGTGCTGGGGATGAAAGCCTGCCCTCAAGGAGCTTATATTCTGATGGGAGAAAACAACACATTAAATGGTGCTGGAAAGGGTGGGGAGGGCACCCACTCAAGCGCCTGGTGAAGAAACTGAGGGGAAGCTTACAGAGGCCTGAGCCTTAGCAATTCAAGGCAAAAAACTCTCCTATTAGACCTGGGGACACAGGGGAAGAGTCCAGGTATTCAGGGGCATTAATATGTGTATTTTGTCAGTATGTATTATCTTATTGCCAGCAACTAGTGATAGCTTTCAAGGGACTTTCACTAATTCTTTTGAAGGTGAAAATAAGAATTGTAGAGTTATATAACCAAGTGTTGTATGCCAAAGTAAGAAGCCATAGCATCTTCGTGGTTCCCTGGGCATCTCTTAACTTCACTGAGTTTCAGTTTTCACATCTGTAAAATGGGGATAATGATAGCCCCTACCTCAGTGGATTGTTGTGAGCACCAAATGAGATCAAATATGTACGGCATTTTGCCAGTGTTAAAGTGCTCTATAAATGCAGGCTCTTAGTGTCTTGACTGAAATAAGGGCGTGAAATTGATCATTACTGAAGTGTGTGATCAGATTTAATCTTTATCCCGGAAGATTTAGGAATGTTGTGAGGGGCAAACGGCATAAATGTGTGGGAATTCTGCACACGTTATATAGCACCGTGTAAATGTTAGTTGATGCTATTATTATTTTTGCTAATTAGGTAAGAATATGTGAATCTTATATCCTGGGGACAAATCTAGCCCTTAGCTTGGTGCCCAAACACAAGCAAAAGAAATGGTAACTGGGTAGGAATCTGTGTTGCCAAGAGCAGGATGTGAGCTTCAGTGCTTCTGTCAATGGTCAATGTCAATTTGTCCCTAATCACCTTAGGTGAGCACAAGGATGTATTGTGTACAGTACTCCTAAGAAAGATTAAGCCTGCTTTCCCGGAGCAAATTGTAAAGTCCTTATTGTTTTCTGTTTATTTATGAACCTTTGAGAAAACAAGGCATCCACCAAAGATCTTTTCCTATTACCTGGGATATCCTCCTTACTATTTTCTGCCCATACACTTCCTTCCTCTCCTTCCAAAGCCAACTAAAAGTCTGCTTTTCAAACTACAAGGAAAGGGGGAAGCTGGGTGGCTCAGTGGATTGAGAGCCAGACCTAGACATGGGAGGTCCTGATTTCAAATTTGACCTCAGATATTTCCTAGCTGTGTGACCCTAGACAGATCACTTAACTTCCATTGCTTAGCCCTTATTGCTCTTCTGCCTTGGAATCAGTACATAGTATTGATTCTAAGATAAGGTAAGCATTTAAAAACAAAAAAAGATAACACAAGGAAAACTTTCTAATGGAGAGAGGCTCTGTGCTAAGCACTGGAGACCTTTGAGAATCAGATTTAGAGCTGGAAGGAATCTTAAAAATAACCTAATAAGGAGCCTAGAGACAGGAGGTCCTAGGTTCAAACCTGGCCTCAGCCATTTCCCAGCTGTGTGACCCTGGGCAAGTCACTTGACCCCCATTGCCCACCCTTACCAATCTTCCACCTATGAGACAATACACCGAAGTACAAGGGTTAAAAAAAAAATAACCTAATAAGGAGGCAGTTGGGTGGCTCAGTGGATTGAAAGCCAGGCCTAGAGATGGGAGGTCCTGGGTTCAAATTTGGCATCAGATACTTCCTAACTGTGTGACCCTGGGCAAGTCACTTAAACCCTCATTGCCTAGCCCTTTACCACTTTTCTGCCTTGGAACTAATGCACAGTAGTGATTCTAAGATGAAAGGTGAGGGTTAAAAAAAAACAAAAATTAAATCAATAACCTAATCAGGGGCAGGTAGGTGGTACAGTGGTTAGAGAGCCAGGCCTGGAGTCAGAAGGGCCTGGGTTCAAATGTGGCCCCACATGCTTCCTCCTAGGTGTGTGACCCTGGACAAATCACTGAATTCTATTTGCTTAGCATTTGCCCTTCTGTCTTGGAATTGTTACTAAATTAGAAAGCAAGGGTCTGAAAAAAAGAAAGGATCCCATTTTCCAAATGAGAAAATTGAGATCTACAGAGACTGTGTCTTAATCATGGTCATAAAAGTAATAAAGATTCAAACCTGGGTCCTCTGGTTCTGAACCTCTCTACTATATTAAACTGCTTCTCCTCCTCTTGGAAGCATTCCCTGGTTAACTCTATTCCCCTCTGATGATCTCTGCTGAATTTTCCTTCTGTAACACATTCACTTTCAGTTGCTTGTATAATGACATTCTCTAAACGTCCTAGTCTTTTTTTTTTCGCATATGTTTACCACTTAATTTTGTGAATTATTCACAATGGGAAATATATGCACATACACGCACATATACACACAGGTACACTCACACATATAGGTACATGTGAAACACACATTACATGCATGTACATATACATGGTACTAGGTGGCACAGTGAGTATGCATGCAGGACTTAAAGGCAGAAAGAACTGAGTTCAAATCCAGCCACAGACACTTACTAGCCATTGCAACCTTGGTCCAGTCACTTAGCCTTTCTCAATCCCCGTTTCCTCATCTGAAAAATGGGAATAATCATAGCATCTACATTAGGCAGTGATTGGGAGGGAATCAAGTGAGAACATATGTGAAGCGCTTCATGTACCTTAAGGTACTATGTGAATGCTAGTTCTTATTATATATAATAATATATTTCCTATTTTCCCATAGTACTTTGTGCAGAGCTCAGGACATCATTAGGCAGCTAATAAATACTGCTTCAGTTCAACGACCATCGTGTCTTCTCTGTACGAGGTACTGTGCTGGGAATGCGAAGATGAAGGCACTTCCATCTTATTGGAGAGGGGTGGAAGATGGGTAGGGAAGCCCAACACAGGGCATTGCGTGATGGAGTAAAGGACAAATCAGACAAAGTGATCTAGGGAAAGCTGGGGGGAGGAGTGGGGCAAGGAAGGCTTCATGGAGAAGGTGGAACCTCGGCTGAGATCTGAGAGAAGAGAAGGATTTGAAAAGGCAGAGTGTGAGCCAAGCAGGCAAAGGTAGCAGCTGGTAATGGAGGTGGCACAATCTGAAATACGGCTGGAAATGTGGCAGGAGCCTGGCGAATTGGCCATAAACATTACGCGCAAGCAATTCTTCAAAGGATGAGCAGTCTAAGGATATGAACAAACAATTCTCCAAAGAACTCTGCAAACTATTAGCCAGTATGAAATATTAAACCAAATCACTAATGCTAAAAGAAAACAAAGACAAAAATAAAACAGTCTTTTCCCCCTAAGGAGCTTCCATTCTATTGGGAGGTGAGGAGATGTCCACGGATGCCTAGAAGGTAGATTGCAACCAACGTTTATTACTCGTTTGCTATGTGCCAGGCACTGTGCCAAGCACTAGGGGTGCAAAAACAAAAGGAGGGTCTTGGGGCAGGAAATAAATTCTAGAGTTTATCATGCATATATACATAAAAAATAAAATAAAGGGACTCCTCATTCACTTGCCAGTACTCTCAGGAGGAACTTCCCATAGCCCCTTGGGGTATGTGTGCCCCAGGATGGGAACCCCTGAGGAAGCTGATGAAAGGAACAAAGGAAAGATCAAAGTGTTCTGGGAACATTTGAAGAAGGAAAGAGGCTCCCAGCTTGGGGATCTGGGAGGAGGCTTCATCTGCAAGAATGAACTGAATCTCAGGCTAGAGTAAAAGATTTGGAATCGGGAAGGTGAAGGTGATGAAGGAAAATACCTCCAGCTTGGGAGACAGTTTGTGTGAATGCATGGCGCAGGAGATGACATACTGAGTGAAGGGAACAGCTGATCACCCAGAAGCGACCTCGGTTTGATTCTTGGCCTCCTTCTTTACTGGCTGTGTGATCCTGGTCAGATTGCTTAATCTCTCAGAGCCAGCTTCCTCCTTTGTAAAACGGCCTTAATAAGATCTATCTCCCGGGGCTGCTGTGGGGCTCAAATGAAATGTCTGGAAAGCTATTTGTTAACTATGTAGTACTATAGAAAAAGCAGTAAGAATCATGCTACTTTTTTTGGTGGGCACCCTCCTGGATTTATTCTGGTTGTCAGTCTCCTTAAAAAACTCTGTTTAAAGGCAGCTTAATGGTCCAGTGGATAGAGTGCTGAGCTTGGAATCTGGAAGACCTGAGTTCAAATCTAGCTTTAGACACTTAGTGAATGACCCTGGGCAAGTCACTCTATCTGTCTCAGTTTCCTCAGCTGTAAAATGGGGATATTAATAGCCCCTTTCTCTTAGGGTTTTGGGGACAATCAGATGAGAGCTCATATTTGTAAAGTGCTTAGGACAGTCCCTGACATAAGTAGGCACCAAATAAATATTTATTTCCTTCCAGATGTGACCATTGAAGAGCCCAATGAGACTACTACATTTTATTTTATGGATGTTTTATATATATGTATATGTTATATGGATGTTATATATATGTATATGTATATACACACATACTTATACATATATGTGTGTATATATATTAAAGTAGCAATTGCCTAAAAAAAAATTTTTTTTTAATCCCCTTCAAATTGCGTCCAAGTCACGATTATTCCAACCAATCAATAGACCCTTGCTAAGTGCCTGTCATGGTACATGCTTGTCATTATGTAGCCTATTAAGAGGCTGTAACAGAGGCAAAAATATAGTACCTGATCTCAATGAGTTCACATCCAATTAGGGGCTTTTTGAAGGGCTGCCACACAGCGGAAGTGATAGTTGACTTGTTCTGTGCTGGCCAACCAGAACAAATCAGTAAATATTCATGGGAGGTAAATCATGAAATCACAGATTTCTAGTTGGAGAGGACCCTGGAGGCAATCAATCTAGTGTAACCCCCTTTCCTAGATGAGGAACTGAGGCCGGGATGCAAAGACAATGAATGGAATGATCCCTGTGCACAAGGAGCTCATACTTCCTATTCTCTGTACTGAGCTTACTAATAATTTGAATGTTCATTTGACTTAACAGGACTTGAACTGTTCAATAGTGCTTACAACTTGAAAAAGAAGTACGCAGATGGTCTGTTCGTTTGTATTGTTCTTCCATACTTGAGGAATTGTTGTTGTTTGTTTTTAAACCCTTAACTTCTATCTTAGAATCAATACTATATATTGGTTCCAAGGCAGAAGAGTGGTAAAGGCTAGGCAATGGGGGTCAAGTGACTTGCCCAGGGTCACACAATTGGGATGTCTCTGAGGTCTGATTTGAACCTAGGACCTCCCACCTCTAGGCTTAGCTCTCAATCCATTAACCCACTTTGCTGTTTCCTTTAAAAAAAAAAAAAAGAATGCATTATTGTCATCTCCTAATAGCAATACTCCTTCTGCTTCCTCCTCTCACACAGTTAAACAGTAGGGGCAAGGGTTCTTAACCTGGGCCCCCTAAACTTGTCTTTAAAAATATTTTAATAACTATATTTCAATAATATTGACTTCTTTCATAACCCTATGTATTTTGTTTTATGCATTTATAACATGATTATAAGATGGAGCCTCTAGACTTCTCCAAAGGGGTCCATGATACAAAAAAATAAGGTTAAGAACCCCTCGGATAGAAGAGGACAGCCATATTTAGAAATGAAGGTGAGATAAAAACAAAATACAACTAAAATAAAATTGTAATAACAGGGTGCGGGGGGGGGGAGGAGATAGAAGAGGTCCTTATGACCCTTAAAAGGTCAGAAGTACTTTTGCAGCACATTTACTTCTTTTATTTTTTTTAACAACAAAGGTCTGTGTATTATTTCCTCTGCCCTTCCACCTATTGCACAATGAATCTTTCTTTCTTCTTCTTCTTTTTTTTTTTTAGTAAAAGCTCTATTATGTTAGGACAACACAGTACTTGTTTGTTTTATAAAATTAAAAGTTGGAGTTTTCTGCTGAATCAAGCCTCAAGTAAAACAAGAAAATATATATAAAGTCATTTTCAACAAGGCTTCAAAAAAAACTTTTGTGATGCTCTGGAATGTAATGTCAGAGAAAAATTTGAGTATTCAGAATCAATAACACTTAACACCACTCCTGGAAACATTTTAGGGCTCATGAGGGAATTAGTGCCTTAAAAACCCCTCATATTTCATAACTGATGTTGTGCAGAACCCTTGAAAAGCCTTTTTTTTTTTTAAAGAAAAGAACTGGTACATCATTTGTCTAGATTGGGTTGATCTGGCTCCAATCCACACATATGAAAATCTGAGTATCTGGAGAGATGTGTCAAGTCCTTTCCCTCCCCAGTGTTAGAAAAGGACGAGGGAGAAATCTCATGTAGAAGGAGCCATCTCATTGTAAAAGCACATTATGAAACCTCTGAAGTGGGTAGAAAACTGAAGGGTGACAAGCAGTCTATGTGGGGGAATAGTTCCCTAGCTGGTGTAGCAAAATTCTCTTAATAAAAGAAATATCTATTTGGGCAGAAGGGAGTCAAAGTTGGATTTGTAGCAGTGATGCAAGAAGGTTTCATCATTGGGAAAGGAGTTAACCTAATCATATTAAGAACAAAAATATCTGCAAGCATATGTTTTCTCTCTAGATGAAAGATGGAAGTACACAATAATGCATGTGATGTATGGTCCAGACCAAATTGCTTACCATCTCTGAATAGGGGGAGGGGAGGGAGGGAGATGGATAGACAGTTTGGATCTTATAATTTTGGAAAACAGTGTTGAAAATTATTAGTACATGTAGGAAAAGTAAAATATTTGAATAAAAAAGGTGGGATTTTAGCTAGAATTTGAAGGAAGCCAGGGATGTCAGGAGGTGGAGATGAGGATGGAGAACATTCCGAATATGGGGGACAGCCAGTGAAAATGCCTGCTGTCTTGTTCGAGGAATAGCAAGGAGACCCAATGTCGCTGAATGGAAGAGTATGTGAGGGATATCTAGATGACACAGTGGATAAAGTGTTGGACCTGGAGACTGAGTTCAAATGGGGCCTTAGTCACTTCCTGTGTGACCCTGGGCAAGTCACTTAACCGCATCTGCAAATCCTTGCTTGCCCTTCTGTTTTAGAGAAGTTACTAAGACAGAAGAGTAAGAGATATTTTAAAAAAAGAATATATGGAAGAGTGTAAGGTTCATGAGAATATTGGATGGGATAGAGATAGGCCATGAGGGGCTTTGAACCCTACATTCAGGGAAATTCCATTCCAAATAACTACAAAATACATAAAATATCTAGGTCTCAACTTATTAAAGCATGCAAAATAAACTTATGTAGATTCAATTACAAAGTTTTCCATAAAGAAATAAAGGGGGGCGGGGGGAATCTGGGTAGCTAAGTGAATTGAGAGCCAGGCCTGGAGACAGGAGGTCCTAGGTTCAAATCTGGTTTCGGACACTTCCCAGCTGTGTGACCCTGGGCAAGTCACTTAACTCCCATCGCCTAGTCCTTATCACTCTTCTGCCTTGGAGCCAATACACAGTATTGACTTGAAGACGGAAGGTAAGGGTTTATTTTAAAAATAAATAAATAAATAAATAAATAAAGGGCAACTTAAATAGCTAGAAGAATATTCAGTGTTCATGGCTGGGCCATGCCAATGAAACAAAAATGATACTACTACTTGAGTTATAATTTTAATCCTATACTAATTAAATTATCAAAAAGATACTTTATAGGACTCAATAAAATGATAATAAAATTCATTTGGGAAAATAAAATATCTAGATCATCAAGGGGAATAATGAAAAAAGGGAATAGCACTTCCAAACCTCAAATGTTGTCCTAAAGCAGAAATCATGAAAACCACCTGGTATTGCTTAAAAAATAGAATGATGGATCATTGAAGTAGACTGCCAAGGGAGAATCTGAAATCTGGAACAATGGTACTTAATAGTCCAGTATTCAATAAAATGGAAAACATAAATTATTTAGGAAAGAACTCCTATTTGGATAGAAAGGGGTCAACTGAATGAGACCCCACTGTATACGTATATCAAGACTAAACTCCAGTATATACTAATGTCCAAAGAAGGGAAGAATAATTAGAAAAACCACAAATCTTATTTCTGCTTACATTTCCAACCTCAAGGCTAATTTTAGGCTTAAAAGCAAGGCTTTCTGTTTTGATTAGAGCAATGAATTCATGAACAGATTTGATGAATTTAGAGCCCTGATGTGAAAGGTGAGTCTTGTAACCGAGGAATGACTGTAAAGAAATGTGAGCACCTCCATAAGCCAGATACTGTGATTTATAGTCATGCCAGATACTTGTGAAATGCAAACATATTTCCACTTACTCAACGCAAAAGCTTTTGAACAAATTAATAGCCTTGGGAATAATAATATAGCGAGGAGCACAATTTATAAATTTGCTGGTTATTTTCTCTTGTTGTGGACATTAGCTAGGGTTCAGTCTTTAGCTATAAAATATATAGTTCTTTTCAACTAAGGCAGTGAACCATAAATCTAACCACAGTAAATAGCTTCCTCCCAGCTGTGGTATGTGACAACCAGATCACTGCATTGTCACTTTCCCTTTGAAATGGAAAAACACTGGAGGGTCCACTACTTTATCTGATGGATGAAGAGATCATGGTATTTGATTAACTCTCTAGGTACTAGGGAAATGGGTCAGGAGAAAAGTATTCAAGGATGTCATTAGGTGTTCATATGGAAGAATAGGAATGTAATTGGACAAGGATTTATAAAGGTTCCCTACTATGAAATAGAGAAAACAATAAGGGAGTAGGAATGAGATCTGTGTTCAAGTCTTGACTATGCTACTTACTAATTGTGTGACCTTGGCCAAGTCATTTACTTGACTAAGCCTCAGAGAAACAACACGTTGTTGTGGAAAGACCAGAAGATACAGAATCAGAGGACCTGGGTATGACATACACTAGCTCTGCTGTTTACTACTTTGGACAATTACCTTAATCTCTTTGGGTCTCAGTTTGCTAATCAATAAAATGAATGGGTTGGACCAGATGAGCTCAAAAGTCCTTTCCATTATTAATTTGATTCATGCCTTTCTCAGACGTAAAATAGAGACAATAATACCAGCCCTCCCAAGCTCACAGGATTATATTGAGAAGCAAATGAAATAAAGGATGCAAAACTCTATAAACCTATACAGATAGAAGTTGATATTAAAAATAGTTAATAGTTAATAATTTTATTAGTAATGTAGTTTTTGTGAATGAAAAATAAGTGAATAAAGCATCAAAAGACTAACTACTTAAGACCCACAAACAGGGAAACTTGGTGACTCAGGGGATTGTGAGCCAGTCCTAAAGATGGGAAATCTTAGGTTTAAATCTGACCCCAGAGATTTCCTAGCTATGTGACCTTGGACAAATCTTTTAATCCCCCATTGCCTAGCCCTTATAGTTTTTGTGCCTTAGAACCAAAACACAGTATTGGATCTCTAAGATGGAAGGTAAGGATCAAAAAAAAAAAAAAAAAAAAAGACCTACCAAGCTCTCTGGGGTACCAATGCTAGGTGATGAAAAGCCCCTGATAGAAAACTTGGTAGAACCTGAAAAATGGATACACTTATATCCTGACTTTGGGACAGTTGGTGAGGCAGTAGAGTGCCACCCCTGGAGTTAGGAAAACTTGAGTTAAAATCTGGCCTCGTACACTTAGCAACCACATGACCCTGGACAAGTCTCCTGACTCTGTGTTTCTCAGTCTCTTCACCTGTAAAATGAACTGGAGAAGGAAATGGTAAACCATTCCAGAAGGATTGCAAAAAAACTCCAAATGGAGTCATAAAAAGTTGGATACAACTAAAAACGACTAAATAAGAATCTGTTATGAGCATCAAATGAGGTAAAGGATGTGAAAGCACTTCACATTATAAACTCTAAAGTGCTATGCAAATACTATATACTATTATTGTAGTCTACTTTTATTACTCTACTATCTTGTCATTTACTTGTATTATATTTCATAGCATAATATATAATGCTCTCTTCCATGGCTTTCTTCCACTCCTAGCAATTTAACTGGTTAATAGGGACCATTTTCTTCTCCTCCAGAAAAAACAACAACAACAACAACAACAACAACAAAAAACCAACCACCTAACTTGGGCCTAAGAGCACATTAAGAACATTCCCATCACTTACCCAACACTAAGTGTCATTGAGGGACCTGAAGGATACCTTTTGATTGGAAAGACTGCTGAATTTGGACCAAAAAGACGTGTTTGTATCGTGACTCTACTACTTACTACCTCTGTGGTCTTCGGAAAACTCACTTAATTTCTCTGGCCTTTTGTTCCCTTGCCTACAAAAAGAAGGGGGTGGCGTAGAAGAGTGGTGTGAAACTCAAATAGAAATGGGACCTTTAAAATATCCCTGAAGCAACAGTTGCCTTAGAAAACCATCCATTAACATTATCTATAGTCTATTGTATATTTATTTTGTTAAAAATATTTTTGCTAAACAGTTCCCAATGACATTTCCAACTGATCTGTACCCAACTAATTTGATACCTCTGCAGAGATTATTTAGCAGTAAAGAAGGCCATATTGTTGGTCCTGTTAAGTACACCATAGTGACATCTGAATAAAAATAGTCCAGAGACTCTATAAATGCTAAGTAGATGATGTGGGGTCAAATATAACTTGTGATTACATTACCCAGAACACTGACAGGAAGTAATAAGGGTATGGAGAGAGGTAGAAGGGGAGCCTTCAGGAAACAAAGCCAAGATAGATCTTGGGAATGAAGCTGCATCTAACTAGAGACAAAATAGGTTTGTAAACAGGGTAACAAGAACCATCGTTTTAGTTCAGCTCTATGGATTATCTACCCCAGTTTCTAATAGCAGAACCAAAGGGAGGACTTGAGGCTGAACTTGGTAGTCACTTGGCAGTCACCCTCCTTGGCATCATCCTCCAAAGGGAAAGATGCCCAACTGTGGTGGCCAGGGTTAAGGAAATGGAAACAAGGTTGCTAGAGGTTTGGTGCCCAAGTTTGAGGCATCAGAACCCTGTTGAAGGGCCAAGACTATGGTCTATCGGCCACCTCTAGAAGTTGAGTTACTACTTGTAATGAACCAAATAGGTAATCTGACCTTGCAGAGGGAGACTCTTGGGACTGTCAGCAAATGAAAAGAGTGGCTTTTCATTATTTTGCAGTATGATTTCTCAGAAGAGGCAGCCAGGTAGAGTGGATAAAGAGCTGGTCTTGGACCCAGGAACATCTGGGCTGAAGTTCTGCCTCTGACAAGTACAGGCTGGGTGACCCTGGGCAGAGTCAATTAACCTCTGTGTCCTAGGCATCTCTCTAAGACTACGGATTGCAGAGAGGGTGCCAATTTGTATTGGCAGCACCTCCCTATATTCATGAAATTATAGGTCTGATTTGGAGAAAAACAATATTTATCAGACAAATACATTTTGGATTTTTCTAAACACAACAAGGGGTATAGACTGACTGACACTCTCTGTCTCTGTGTCTCTGTGTCTCTCTGTGTCTCTCTTTGTCTCTCTGTCTCTCTCTGTCTCTCTCTCAAATAACCCTTACTTTCCATCTTGGAATCAATACTGTGTATTGTGACTTGCCCAGGGTCACACAGCTGGAAAGTACTTGTCTGAGGCCAGATTTGAACCCAGGATCTCCCATCTCTAGGCCTGGCTCTCAATCCACTAAGCTACCCAGCTGCCCCCTATAGACTCTTTAAATGTTGTAAGTGCTCAGGGTCAGCTAAGTAGCACAATAGATAAAGTACCAGGTCTGGAATAAGAAGGATCTGGGTTCAAATCTAGATTTAGACACTTCTTAACTGTGTAATCCTGGGCAAATCACTTAACCCTAGCTCTTACCTCTCTCTTCTGCTTTGGAATTGATACTCAGTATCAATTATTTTTTTTTTTAACCTTTTCCTTCTGTCTTAGAATCAATACTGTGACCTCATTTGGGGTTTTCTTGGCAAAAATATTGATTGCAATTTTCATTTCCAGCTCATTTTACACATGAGGAAACCGAGTCAAACAGTGCTAAGTGACTTGTCCAGACTCACACAGATAGTAAGATTCTGAGAACAGATTTGAACTCAAGTTTTCCTGACTCTAAGCTCAGCGCTGTATCCACTGTGCCACCTACCTACCTTACTACTCCTAGTACTTACTGCTACTACTACAAAATCTTTCTTGCCTTCAGTTTCCTTTAGTTGAAGATGAATGGACTAGATCAGAGATGCAAATATTCAGATTGCATGTGGCCCAGAACCTGATTAAGATGTAACTGGGAAATATTTAGCAAAAAAATATTAATTTATATATAACATAAATATATATGTATATAAAATTTATATTAATATACAGGTGCAGGGATCCTTATGTGTGAGTAGCTCTCATTTCTCCATGAGTTTGATACCATGGGATTAGATGATTTCTAAAGTCCTTTCCAAATATAACATTAGTAGATTATATTTTCTTAGATATTAAGTGCTCCTACTTTTTTTTTGTTGTTGTTGTTAAACTCTAACCTTCTGTCTTGGAATCAGTACTGTGTATTGATTCCAAGGCAGAAGAGAGGTAAGAGCTAGGCAATGGGAGTTTAGTGACTTACCCAGGGTCACACACCTAGGAAGTATCTGAATCTAGATTTAAACCCAAGACCTCCCATCTCTAAGTCTGGCTCTCAATCCACTGAGCCACCCAGCACTCTCAAGTGCTCCTACTTAAAAAAAAAAAAAAAAAAAAAAAAACACAAAAAACCAAGTTCCATTCATTCATATTCCAAATAAGACCCACTGCAACATAGATCTCTTGATGGCCACATTGCTTACAATTCAGAATGTTCCAAAAGTCTTTGAGCTTCCATGACTCCTGAACTTTGTTTTTTGGACAGAAGAGGAACTGAACAGCTGTGTGAAACCAATTTGAAATCTGCCTCAGCAATGTCTTGCTCAGTGTTGCTTAGGTTGCCTAATCTTGAGTGGGCTACTATCTGGCTCTTTTTATGGCCTCTTCTCTTTTTTTTTTTTTTTTTTCCCCCTGCTTGATTCGCCTCTTCTTCCCTGATCAGTCAAACTAGATGTGATGAGCTGGGGGCTGTTCCCAGTGAGTAGACAGCAGCAGCTGCCATAATAATGGTTTATTCTCTTGAGTCCCCTAAAACCCTTGGGTCTCCCTGATGTGGTCTGAATACTCTCTGGTCACTGTACTTTTCATCAACCCTAGCTATCTGAAGACTTCTCTCTCTCTCTACACTGAGGGTTCTTAACTCTTTTTGTGTCACAGATAAACCCATCTAAGAAAATTTTTTCAAATTAAAATTTAAGAAAATGCTAAATTTCAGGTTCATGAAAATAGAGATGATTTGTTTTTGCCACCCAAATCACGAACTTCTTGAAATTTATTCCCAGGTTGGTGGTCCCCAGCAAAGAATCCTTGTTTCTCTTAAACCTAGAAAAATTTTCACCCTCCTCTTGGGATATCGTTCAACTGAATCAATAAATTTTTATAATTAAAAAAATAAAAAATAAAAACAATCCTTACCTTCCATCTTAGAATCAATACCACCAGATTTGAACCCAGGACCTCCTGTCTCTAGGCCTGGATCTCAATCTACTGAACCACCTAGCTGCCCCCCAATTCAATTCCATTGATCACCTATTGATAATCATTTTTCTGTAAGGAATTCTCTTGAGGAAGGGAGATCCATATGCAGAAACACCACAATTCCTGCCCTCAAGGGGCTTCCTATTGTACTATAGTGATACAATATGTGTACAGAGAAGTGATGCATACAAAATATGTAGCCCACTGTTGATTCAAGTTAAGTTTATGGTCAATTGAAACCCCTAGTTGTTTTTTTCTCAAATCGTTATTATTTTTGCTACCTGGTATTTCTGTGATTGGTTTGTTAAACTGAATACAAGAGTGTACATTTTTCACTGTCAAATTTCATCTGTCTGGTTCCAGCCCAGCATTTCAGGCTGTTGAGATCATTTTGAATCTTGATTCTGTTATCTATCACATTAGCTATGCCTCCCAGCCTTGGGTCATCTGCAAATGTAATAAGCAGGCTTTCTGTGTCTTCATTCAAGTCATTGATAAAAATGTTGGACGGGCCAGAGCCAAAGAGAGGATGATGGAACTGTAAAAGACCTCATTGATACCATATCTACAAATCAACACTGCTTGGATATTAATGTTCATCTAGCTAAAACGCATTTAATAGCATTATCATCCTTCCCAGATTTTATTTTTACATACAAGGAGGTCATGGAAATTTTTATCAAGCATTTTACTGAGGGGGCAACTAGTGGCTCAGTGGATTGAGAGCCAGGCCTAGAGACAGGAGGTCCTGGGTTCAAATCTGGCCTCAGATACATCCTCGCTGTGTGACCCTGGGCAAGTCCCTTAACCCCCACTGCCTAGTCCTTACTGCTCTTCTGCCTTAGAACCAATACTGGTATTGGTTCTAAGGCAGAAGGTATGGGTTTTAAAAAAAAGTATTTGCTGAAATTTCGATAGACTACTATATCCATAGCATCTCCCTTGCCACCCATCAAAAAAGTTGGGCATGATTTTTTTTCTTGGAGAACCCCTAGTTGTACTAATGATGTAGCCCACTGTTGATTCAAATTAAGTTTATGGTCAATTGAAACCCCTAGTTGTTTTTTTTCTCAAATCGTTATTATTTTTCTTTTCAAAGATGAGGATGAGGATGGCAATGCTGGTATTGATGCTGGTAGTGATAATATATATTACTTCATTTGAGGCTCACAACAGCCCTGTGATGTAAATCATAAAGGCTATATTATACTATATTTCCCAAGCACTCAGCCTATAACTTCTCATTCTTCTTTTTGTTCCAAAATGGAACTGATGGAATAGAGTACTCAGTCTGGAGGGAGGGGAATTGGGGAGTATGGGTCATATATGACCTTGGGCAAATTACTTAACCTCTCTGGGCTTCCCTTGCCTTGCTGCCCCTTCCAGCTCTAAGTCGATCATTCTACAGCTTTAAAAAAAATGTCCTTTGATTCATCACTGGCATTTTTAGGTCATCTTAACATTCCCAACTCATCCTGGGCTTTAGACTTCTTAACCACAGTTCTTACAAGGTTGTATGACTTTCCCGTATTGGTGTTTGCGTAGCTGTCCTTTTCAGATCTGAGCTCATTCAAGAGCTCGTATTTTAATCAAATTGAATCAGACCCAAATCAGGCAGGAAAGATAATTTGATTTTTTTTTTTTGCTCAGACTTGAGGATTGAAAAAAAAAAGTTTCTCCAGTTCGTACCATGTGTAGAATGCAAACCACATACCATTCTGTTGGTGAAGTTGCCAAAGTTCTTCACCAAAACCTCCTTGATCATTTGTGGTTCATACACTACAATGTACATCCGACGGCCGAGATAGTACCTAGGAGAAAAGAATCAAATAATGATGCCTTTGGATCAACATGCCTCAGGCTGTAAAATATGGCCACTTTTAGGGGTAGAGGAGAAAAGGGAAGGGGGCTGGTACCCAGCCATCACTAAAGACATTTTCTTTTTTTTTTTTTTTTAAACCCTTACCTTCTGTCTTGGAGTCAATATTGTGTATTGGCTCCAAGGCAGAAGAGTGGTAAGGGTAGGCAATGGGGGTCAAGTGACTTGCCCAGGGTCACACAGCCAGGAAGTGTCTGAGGCCAGATTTGAACCTAGGACCTCCTGTCTCTAGGCTTGGCTCTCAATCCACTGAGCTACCCAGCTGCCCCCACCAAAGACATATTCTGCTCATCATCATCAACCAGGCTAACACATACAAACACCCTCCACACACACACACACACACACACACACACACACACACACACACACACTTTCCTGAGTAGCAGATAAAGTGATATATCTCATTCCTCTTCTCTGCATGAATCACATGGTCTTAAATTTAGAGCTGTCAGGGACCTTAGGTATTCTCTTGTCCAACTCCTTCATTTTACAGATAAGGAAACTGAATCACAGAGGAAATAATTATAGTACAGCGAGAATAGCACTGGATTTGGAGCTGGGGAGCCTGGTTTTGAACCACGAACCTGCCACTTTGTGCCTATTTGGCTTCTGGCAAGTCTCCCAAACTCTCTGGACCTCAGTTCCTCATCTGTTCTTTCTAAATGACTTCTAAAGTTCTCTTCCGATCTGTTGATATGTTACAGTTAAACTATTTGAGAGACTGTTTTGGGGGTAAGAATATTAATTTCTTGATTAGGCTAGCATTTAACCAATAAATTAATGGGTCAGTGATCCTCTCAATAATCAAAGAGAAGGAAGTTTTTCATGCAGGTCTAAAAGTACAATTTGGGAGCTCATTCAGTCCCTCCTTTGGACATCCCAAGATATCTCTGATTGGTGAATTTAATGAGGAGATTGTTCATCAAGACTTTCAACCCCCTCCCTATTCCCAGAGGTGATGGGAGGGCAGTTATATTCTTAGTGGGAAGAGCCTTATCTATTAATCAAGTTTTATGAAGGGAAGCATTAATGGGAGATCCTAAGAACAAAGGAAATCTAAAAGCCCACAGACTGATTGGATCTTTTAATCCCGGATCTTGTTATATTACAATATATGTAAAAAAAAAATTCTCACATATATGAGACCAATTTCAAGACTCTCAGCTTTGTTTGCCTAACTGTCTAAAAAGATAGCATTATGGGTAATGAGCTTTAGATCTGAATCTAAAGGTACTTAGTAAATAGCAGAGGCAAACCCATAAAAATCCATGTGAGGAGGTGATCTAAAATGGATTTCCACTAGGATCCAGAGGGAATAGCAAACTAGGAAGTTTCCTCTGAGATGTGAGCACATTTCAAAAAAATCCAGATCTGCCCCAAATAACACTGTTTCTTGTGGGATTTCCAAGTAGGAAGGCATTCTTCCTACATGTGGCAGACCATTGGGGTTAGTCAAACCCAATGGGCAGAATTTGCACTTAAAAAAACCCCAAAAAACCCTTACCTTCTGTCTTGACATCCATGCTAAATATCATCTTCAAGACAGAAGAGCAGGTTTTAATAACTTGCTCAGGCTCACATAGCTAGGACATATCTGAGGTCAGATTTGAACCCAGGTCCTTCTGAGTCGAGGTCTGTTCTCCATCCCCCTTTTCTACCTTGCTGCCCCAGCACTTGGTTTTCCAGACTTGTTTCATTAAGGTGCTTTGGTAGAAGAGTACTGGAGTGGGAGCCAGAGGACCTGGATTCTACAGCCTGGTTCTTTCACCAACTAGCAAATCACATCGTTTCTCTGCATGTCATTGTCCTCATTTGTAAATTGAGAGAATTGGACTTAATCTCTAAGGTCCTTTTGAGAGCTCTAAGTCTAATTTGATTTTTTGGAACCCCTCACCTTTGTTTGTTTGCCTGACAGACTTCCTAAAGATAGGAGAGTAGGTGACGGGCCTCATTTCATTCCATTGAACACCTTGGGATTTCTGCTTCTAATTCTGTTGATTGGGTAGTTCCTTCAGTAATTAGAGCATCATATTAATAAAGCCAACTCTTCATCTTAGTATAGCCCAATTTACATCTTACTGAAAACCTTTTTTTTTTCTGAATAAATGACAGCACGCTGGTTAATCAATTTATCAAGAGGCCACACTGATCACAAGAAAGACCAGGAGAAAAGAGTGTAGGTAGTTTGATGTAGAAAGGGTACAGGATTTGCAATCAGGAGCCCTGGGTTCAAGGCAGACAGTCGGTCAATAAACCTTGAGAAAGCACTTGCCAGGCACTGTTCTAAGCAGTGGAGATATAAAAAGAGGAGAAAGATAGTGTCTGCCCTCAAGAAGCTCACAATCTAAAGGAATCCAAGCTAATCCTGGATATTCTATTTATTGTCTATATAAAAACCCAGCTCTGACCATGGTATTTTGCCCTCCCCCACCAGGCCTATAAAGTCCACTAACTCCCGTCACCTCCAAAATCAAATATAAAATTCCATGTGGCATTCAAAGCTCCTCATACTTGCCCTCCATTACCTTTCCAGTCTTCTTCTACCTCACCTTCTATCATACGCTTTTCTATCCAGTGACACTGGGCTCTTCCTCCAAGAAGACACTCCATCTCCTGACTCTGAGCATTTTCTCTGCCTGTCCCCCATGCCTAGAATGCTCTCCCTCCTCATCTCTGTCTCCAGATTTCCTGTCCCAGATAAATCTCACCTTCAATAGGAATCGCCCTAAATTCTGGTGCCTTTTCTGTTCATCATTTCCAATTTATCTTGTATGTAGCTTGCTTGGACCTCGTTTACATGCTGTCTCTCTATTAGGCTATAAGTACCTTGAGAACAGGGACTGTCTTTCCTTTCCTTGTATCCCCAGTGCTTACTTAGCACAGTCCTTGGCACATATTAAGTGTTTAATAAATGTCTGCTGACTGACTCTGTGACCTCAAGCAAATTCCTTTCTTGTTTTGGTTTCATTTTCTTCTCTGTAAAATGACACATTTGGAAAAGGAACATAGATTTAAAGCTGGAAGGGACCTTAGTGGTCATCTAGACTGAGCTTTTCATGCGATAAATAGAGAAACTGAGTCTTGGAAAGTTTACATGGCCAAGGTCACAGAAATCAGAAGGTACAAAGCTGGGATTCACACCCAGGTCCTCTCACTTCAGACCTAGCATTCATTCCACTTCACCAGGCTGCTTCCCTCAGTGATATTTGCCCTCTGGTTCTAAGGATCCCATGATTTTATGCATTTATCATCGAAGGAGTCCCTAGGTATGATTCTATGTATTTGTCTTCCTTATCTAGAAAAACAAATTCTAGGGCATATTCCTCTGATGACATTAGGGTCGTGAATATTGCCTTTGATGTAGTGGAAGGAATCTTGGATTTTGGTGGGAGGGTTTAGGTTCAAATTCTAGCTGGCATTTATTGCTCTGGTGTCCTTAAAGAAACCACTTAATTTCTCCGGGCCCAAGTCTTCTCAAGTGCAAAATGTGGCAATCGGGCTTAATGATCTCTATGGTCCTTCCCAGCTACCAATCCATGAGTCTATGAAGTGTCCAAATATCCTGCTCAACAGTGAGATTCTTTCTAAAGAAATAGCTTGATTAGACAGAAGAGTTGGGTAGCAAGAAGAAAACTCCAGGGTTTATGGGAAAAACCAATGAAGACAGCCCCAAACACCACTAAATATATCTATCCATTTAATTTATTTAGTTAATAAAACTGAATCTCTTTCTACCCTTGTACTGCCCACCCCAGGGAGACAGGTAGAGGTATGCAATAAACCAATCCATGTGTATGTATGAATATACATATATATGTATGTGTGTCTCATAACAATAAAAAGAGTAATTAAGAGATTTATTGGAGCGTATAAAAAACCTGAATGACACTGAAGATTCCAATTCAAGTTATTGTTCTTGGCTCAAATTGAATTCAACAGTGAGTAGATAAATAAAATTAAAGAAAAAACAAATTCAGAACAGATGTTAGGGAAGTAATTTTTTTTCACAGCAAGAATCATAAACATGAAGAACAGCTTATAAGGCAAAGTTGCTGATGCAAAAATGTCAGGTTACTAAATTATTAGTTAGATGGCAGCTAGTGGGACACCGAGCAGCATTCAAATCATAATTTGGCTGTCCCTAAATGTTAGCGTCCACATAGAGCATAGAGATGCGTGTGTGCTCCTATAGGTACACGTATGCTCTCATATTATTGCCTCACTTAAATCGATCTTTCATTGTCAGCGTCAAGGTGTGGCTATAGCTTCTAAGCCGAAGGAAAAAGTAAAATGGTAGCAGATCCAAATTCCAATGAACTCTATTACTGTATGATGAGTAATTCCCGAGAAAGGAACTTTCCTTGATTAAGTCAAGGCCTGTGAGGAGAAATGGGAAGGAATATCACAAACCTTGTGTTCAAATAAAAATTCTTTTGGTGGGGAGAGGAGTCTTTTTTGTTGGTGGTGGTGTTTTGGGCAGTCTGGGTCTTCCTAGCTCTCACTGGCTGGGAAGTACAGCAGTTGCTCACAGGCAGATTCTTTCTACTGATCAGTCTGAAACTACTCGATTTCTTACCCATCTTCCCACAGCCCTTTCGGTCAGTGACACTTTTTGGAGCCAAACTATGGTAAAGGGAGGTAATTCCAAGGTTTTAACTCTAGAGCCCTGGATTGATCTCCAATAATATTAAACCACCCTTTTATATACTTCCACCGCTCCAAGGAGAAGTTGCCAGTCTATATCGGTGAAAGGAACTTGCAAAACCAGAGTTCTCTGTGTGGATGAAATCGCCGGGCTGGACCCACGTGCTGGAAATAACACCGGTATCCTCTCCAATCAGCCTGTACATGGCGGTGAGCCGTGCACGGGGGAGTAAAAGGCCAGGTGATACTTGTGGGAGTAGCACAGTAGAGCAGTTGTGGGGATCTGAGACTTCTTGAGTATTTTTGACGTGTTTCTCTATTTATAAAGCGAGTCACCAATCTGCTGGTAAAAGGGGCTGGCAGCACAATGGGGTGTCTGTGCTCTTCAGATTGTCCTTGAGGTCCATACTCGGGCTATTGCGCTACTTTAGAACCCAGACACACATTACACCCAAAAGAGGGAGCTGAGTGATGATGAAGTTATGTTCCAGATTCAGCCAGGACTGCATATCTGATCAATTATGTCAGCTGAGTTCTCTCCCCTGCCCTTGAGAGGCCTTTCCCACTGCAGGCAGTATGATATCACTGGTGCAAGGACAAGGAACTACAGAAGGCACGGAGGAGAAGAGTGCTGGGAAGGAATATGACAAATAAAGAGGAAATGGATCATGTTCTCTGTAGAACACTGATGACTATGGGTCAGGGAGCCGAAGAACAGGCCAGGAAATCGCATTGGGGCATGCATGGGAAATGAGAGCCAAAGTCAGAATTGGGAAGAGGCAGAGTCAGGTTCAGAGTTTAAAACCAAGGTCAAGGCACTCTTGTGCATCTACTTTTTTTTTTTTTTAACCCTTACCTTCTGTCTTAGAATCAATACTGGATATTGTTTCTAAAGCAGAAGAATGGTAAGGGCTAGGCAATGGGGGTTAAGTGACTTGTCCAGGGTCACACAGCTAGGAAGTATCTGAGGCCAGATATGAACCCAGGACCTCCCATCTCTGGGCCTGACTCTCAATCCACCCAGATGCCCACTATTCTGCTTCTTCTTGAAGCTGCAGCAGTGGGCAATGGGCCGTGGGCAGCTGAGATTAAAGAGGCTTCCACCAAGTCCTCTTGGTGAGACTTGACATGAATGGCTTGTAAAGTTTCTATTTTGGCTTGATTATTGAAGTGAGAAAAATCCTACTCAGTGCCAGGGGAGTCTAAAATTCAGATATGGACTGAAAAATATACTTATGTTGCTTCAAATTAGAATTCATGGAAAGCAAAGATTGTATTTGTGCCTCTGCCCTAAAATACTTCTTTTTAGGAACTTAGCAAAGTTGGTTGTTACTGTTGGTGAAGGTAATGGTGGTTTTGATGTTGGATGTAATCAACCCTTGTTGATGGCATGGCAACTGGGGAAATAGTTTTTCATTCGAGGTACTTAAGTAAAACTTTATCCAAAGGTCATTCCTTCAGCAATATCTTCACCATTTCCCTTGGGAAACAGGAAATAATTCTTTTAATGGGTCCCAAAACATAGCAGATGTCTATCAGCTATGTTTTATCCAGAAGTGAACTGAGTGAGGACTCTATGAAGAAAGGAAAGACTCCCAGAGCCAGAAAAGAACCCCCAATCTCAAGTCGGGGAGAGGGATATTTTACAGCAACCACTTGAAATCTGACCAGTGGTCCCTAGTACTCTGAAGTACAGAGAAATAAGACTGTCATTGCTGTATCAAATTCCTATGAACTAGGATTCAGCATTATAGAATGAGAATTTGGAGAGAAGGCCCTCTTCTCCTCCACCTCATAGCATCCCTAGTTTCCTTCAAAGCATAGCTTGGGTGCCATTTCCTATACAAGGTCTTTCCTTCTTTCAATGGAGAGGGCTTTTTCCCTCTTGGAATTACTTTGAATTCCTGTCATGGGGACCAAGGAGGGCCATATCCTTAGAGTCTTTACCATAAGTACCCTGCCTACTCATCCACACGGAGATGGGGTGTGAACCCGCTTCTGGAAATGCACAATGGAGGGTACCCTACAAGCCTCAGAGATGTTGTCTCCTATCATGTATCTTATCAGCTTATTGTGTGATGATAAAAAGCCTTTTGATGGGTCCCTGAGCTGGAAATGAGTGGGTATACAAAAGGCTCTAATAGATGACCTCTCTCTTCCCACATGACAAGTGAGATAAGAAGGGCTGTGACCACGATGGGTCCCATGTCTCCGAGAATGCATGACAGACACCTCTTTCTCCTGTTTCCATTGTTTCTTCTTTCTTGATCTTAGACCAGAATGAGTATGAGAGAATGGAGGAATCAATCTACAATCTCCTGAGCCCTGAAAAGTCCATAGAGCTAGCAGAGGTCTAGCAACTGGAGCTGGTAACAGATTCTGCTAGTGGCAGCCTTAGTCAAGTCTCCGGAGTAGCAAACCCTGAAGAGCCAGGCCTGACCCAGCCCAGCAGCAGATTGACTCAGCAGCCAAGATACTGTGTTATGCAAGCCGGGGAGTGACTTGTCTATCAGCTCTGTTTTACCCAGAAGTGAACTTAGTGGAAGACTTTCAGAGCCGGAAAGAACCCCCAATCTCAAGCTGGGGAGAGGGATATTTACAGCAACTGCTTGAAATTTGACTAGTGGTCCCTAGGGCCTGAAGTACAGAGAAGTAAGACTGTCATTGCTGTTTGGGATGTTTTGGACCTCAGTGTTGGGTGGTATAGTAGTTAGAGTGCTAGGATTAGAGCTGGGAAGACCCACATTCAAATATAGCCTTAGACACTAAGTAGCTGCATGACTCTGGGTAAGGCACTTAATCCTGTTTGTCTCAGTTTCCTCATCTGTAAAATGGGTTGGAGAAGTAAATGGCAAACCATTCTAGTATCTTTGTCAAGAAAACCCCAAATTGAGTCACAGAGTGTGACACAACTGAAAATAATTGAACAACAATAACCAAATCCAAGAGTAGTTTAGGTCACAGGACAAAGAAAACATTTCCAAGTCTGTGTTAGCCTTGAGACTTCTCTTTGTAAGAAGAAGCACTGGTCCTGGAGGCAAAGAACATAGATCAAATCCTGGCTCATTACTTGTATGATCTTAGACAAGTTATTCAACCTTCCCGGGCCTCAGTTTCCACATTTGGAAAAAGAGGGGGTTTGATTAGACAACCTCTATGGTCCCTTCTAGCTCTAGATTACTCCTCAAGAAATTCTACAAACTATATAGCATCCCTTCCCCCCACCCCCCCACCCCACCCGGCTTGTTGAACGAAGAGAAGAATAGGTTGGGTATGAGTCAGGGTAGGTAGAGGGTGACCCTATTATTTGGACCTACAGCACTTCCCATGAAATTGTTCTAAATGGTTTAAAGTGAATTGAGTTTGGGTTGGTTTTTTTTTCCAATGAAAAGTATAAAATGTATTGACTTAATTAAAACTGAAAAGTTGACTTGACATCTTGTTGTCAAGGAAACCAACACCACTTTCACACACAACATCAGTTACTGAGGTGCCATTCGGATTATTCAAGTGACATTAAAAAAAATAAGAAATCACAAGGGCTCTGCACTGTTCTGAGAATCTGTGCAAAAGCCACTTGAGGGAAATGGTTCCCAGAAGCCCAGCTCTGGGAGAACGCTTTCTCCTTCCCAGGAAAGACACAGCCAAACTCAGTTAACACTGTGCTTCAGGGAAAATGGTGGTGTAGGTTGGGCATGTAGGGGTCTTCAAAGTAAAGACATTTTTCTTGACTGCTCCCTTAGGGCAGGGACTGCAGCCATTGTTTATTCTGAGAAAACAGGAACATAGTGATAAAGAAAAGGCCTGGAGGGACATCAAGAGAAAGAGGGAAGAAAAGAAAAAACTAAAATAAAATTAAAACTGTCTGTTTACAACCACCAATTAAGCCTTATGGAGTTGAATTGTCTATGTATTTTAATCAATAAAATAATAAATCAATAATAAACAACAAATCATAAACAATATATAATCGAATAATCATAATAATCATCTTTTGGCCTTCTCCAAGGCCAGCATAAACTTGGAAATGTTGGTACCTTTTTTTTTTTTTTTTTGGTCCTGTGGTCCAAACCACTCTTGGATTTGGCTGTTGTTTGGTCGTTTTCAGTTGTGCCTGACTCTTTGTGACCCCATTTGGGGTTTTCTTAGCAAAGATACTGGAGTGGTTTGCCATTTCCTTCTCCAGTAAGTCCTATCTCACTATTAAAGAGACAGACAATTCTGTGTCAACTCCTTTTTGAAACTAATTTCCAACACAGAGATGACCCGCTGGATCTATGCACCGTCGATCCATGCCAAACCTACTGTGTGTGACATGGCATGTGATTCAGATTTAGATTAAACAAGAAGTTATTGAGCAACTCTTCTATGAATGACTTGTGGGGAAAAGGAAGCATGTTGTAATATGTAGAATTCAGGAAGGCCTGAATTCAAACCCGACTTCTAACACTTGCCTCGAAGGTCCTTTCCAGCTCTGTATTTCCTATGATCCTACATGGAAAACATACAAGGTCATTATTCCTGCCGTGGTAGAGCTTTCAGTCTAGTAGAGGGTAAAGCCATGTGCCTTGGTGCTTAGTACAGGACCTGGAACATAGTAGGCATTTAATTTTTTTGACTGACTGACTGAAATAACTACAGCACTACATGTGAAAAGTACCATATGGTGTTCTGAGACAGGCAAGATCACTTTTGACTGGGGGATAATTGGGGAGGGCTTCAACGGAAGAGATGATAGTTGAGTTGAGCCTTGAAGAGCAAGAGAACCAATTAAGTCACAGAGCTTGATTATAGGGTGAAGACTAGATTGAAGCAAAAAGACTAGTTTGATGGTTACTAAAATAGTCCGGATGTTGTTGTTCAGTCACTTCAGTCGTGCCTGACTCTTTGTGACCTCATCTGGGGTTTTCTTGGCAAACATATTAGAGTGGTTTGTTATTTCCTTCTTCAATGCCATTTCCTTCCCCAATTTTTGTTGTTGTTTTGTTGTTCAGTCATTTCACTTATGTGACTCCATTTCGAATTTTCTTGACAAAGATATTGAAGTGGTTTGCCATTCCCTTTCTAGCTCAATGTTACAGATAAGGAAACTGAAGCAAACAGGGTTAATTGAGTTACCCAGGGTCACACAGCTAGTCTACGTCTGAGGGCAGATTTGAACTCAGAAAGGTGAGTCTTTCTGTCTGTAGTTCCAGTACTCCATCCACTGCCAATAGTTCAGATACAGGGTAATAAAGATTTGAACTTGGGTGATGGCCTGTGGACAGGACAGAGCTATGGAGGCAAGAGATGTTAAGGCTTCCATAGTAACTGAATACAGGCTACTCAAGAAGCTAGTGTTTGGGGGCCGTTCAAAGAGAATGAGGACTGAGAAGAGGTGACCAGGAGACCACTTGAGCCTGACTAGATAGGAAAGAAAAGGAACAAGAAAAGAGAGGAGAGAAGAGGCAAAAAAGAAAACTAGAAAATGTATTTATAAATTTAGAGGAAGAAAAAAATAACCAGGATGCCAAATTTTTTTCCTATCAGATTTCATTCTACACCTGGAATTTCATAAAGGTCTCCTCAGTGCTTTATTTTATTTTATTTATTTAAAAACCCTTGCCTTCCTCCTTAGAATCAATACTATATATTGGTTCCAAGGCAGAAGAATGGTAAGGGCTAGGCAATGAGGGTTAAGGGACTTGCCTAGGGTCACACAGCTAGGAAGTGTCGGAGGTCAGATTTGAGCCCAAGACTTCCTGTCTCTAGGTCTGACTCTCAATCCACTGGGCCACCCAGCTGCCTCCTCCTTAGTATTTTAAAACAAGAAATTATGCATCCTGTCTTTGGAGAAGCCAGGCTAGACAGTTTGATTCAATTCAAGAAAATATTTGTTGAATGCCTTAGGCATGTATTCAAATTCCAGATCAATTAATAGATATATTGATATAATTTCTTCTTCACAGGATACTTCCTCGTAGATCTACTGTCTATGAATTTGGAATATGCTTCCTATTTGCTCCACTCTCCAACCCCAACTTCCAAATAAGAAGGATCTCTCCTGTGTGTTTCCCTTTAGGATTCTGACCTGTTCCTTCTCATAGATTCCTCTATCTCCAGACTCTGACCTCCTGAAAGTTCATTTTCTTTTTATCTTGACCCATATTCCATATTTCAGAATGTTTTTCCTGAAGCCATTTCTAATACATTTTTTAAAAATACATAACACTTTTTTCCTTCTCAACTGACTCTGCCCTTAGTGATATTTTGATATAGCTGACCTTTGTTCCACAGTTAGATCCAAGTTGTCTTCCATCTCCCACTTATTTTTTTTTTAAACCTTTACCTCCTGTCTTAGAATCTATACAAAGCAAACAAATATTAAGGGCTAAGTGATTGGGATTAAGTGACTTGCCCAGGGTCACATAGCTAGGAAGTGTCTGAGGCCAGAATTGAACACAAGACCTCCCAACTCCGGGTGTGGTGCTCTCTCCACTGTGCTACCTAGCTGCCCCCAACCTTGGTCTTTTTTAGCTTCAATTTTCCTATCTGTAAAATGGGGATAATAATAGCACCTGATCTTTGTTCTACCATTAGATATAATAGATAAAATATGGGTCTGACCTTGCCTGGCCATTCTTCAGAGCAGAAGTTGGCCCCTAGCTAAAGAGCGGAGGGGGCTACAATGTTAATTTTGATGGTCTGTTTCCTCTCTTAGTGAGTTTTATATCATAAACACTTTATGAATATTCTGTAGATATTTGAAAATCCAAAGTACTGATTCTTGGAATCCCTTCCCTATTTCTGGGCTATTAACTACACGAAATGAAAATGTAAAAGGGTGGTGTTTCTGTCTTACCCGCACAGTGGTCCATATGTCTTTATCAGTTCTGTATGGCTCTCCCAAAAACCCTATAAAAAGTACAAAGCCCAAAAAACGCATCAGTATAATTCCGATAACAAACGGGAGCAAAAGAGCAGTAATTCAACGTCACTGGGAGAGGCGGAGAAGGAAGCCAGCCTGAAACAATGAAAAGTTTGTTATAAAGTTCTGTTAAAGAAGTTAGATTTTACTGTTCTCAACCTGATAGTGTGGCCAAGCCAGGCTCCTGTTTCCTCATCCTTGATGAATGAGGTAAGATGCGGATTTGGATCAATGAAGCAATTAACAAGCATTTATTAAGCACTGACTATTTGCTGCTCTCTGCCCTCAGGAAGCTGCCACTCTGTTTTGTAATGAGCAGGCGCTTTACTCCCCTGCTCAAATACTAGCCTAAAAACCGTATGATCCTTTCTCTAACTTTCCTAAAATCTTACTTACGGGGCTACTTTGCCTGGTTTAGAATGTTGCCCCTCTCCTCCGGGAATGCTTGGTTGCTGAAAGGGAGTAATTCTCTAACTGGTTGTCCTGATAGTCTGGGTCAGGAAAGAGGATGAAATCAACTTGTGAAGAAATATGTTCATATAAAATGTTGCAGAGACACACAGACTGTCCAGAGAATTGGATACAGAAATTCCCTTTTCAGCAACCAAGCTATTTAAATAAGATGTTTCAAGAGATGTCTCAAAAGACTTTGGGGATATCTTGTATATAAAAGGGGTAACACTTTACATTAGTAAAAAAAATTTTTTTAAGAAAAAAAGAGTCATTAAAATAAGTTTAATTTAATAAACGTTTATTAAGGGGGCAGGTAGGTGGCTCAGTGGATAGAGAGCCAGGCCTGGAGATGGGAGGTTCTGGGTTCAAATGTGACCTTTGATACTTCCTAGCTGTGTGACCCTGAACAAGTCACCTAACTCTAATTGCTTTGTTCTTAGCACTTTCCTGCCTTGAGACTGATACTTAATATTTATTTTAAGACAGAAGGTAAAGGTTAAAAATAATTTAAAAACATTTATTAAGCACCTACTATTTGCTAACCCTAGGAATATGTAGTGAAACAGTCCCTACCCTCAAGGGCCACACATTCTACTCTGAGGGTGGAATTTGGAGGTAAAAAAAGTAGTTGGAAAAGGGGCAAGAGAAAGCTACAAGAAACATATAATTAAATGTAATACAAGTTAATCTGAGGAAGAATTGAAGCCCAGCACTATGGATCAGGATAAAACAAACTTCATCTCAATTCCTGTCTCATTTTCAACAGGAAAGTGTAGAATTTTCAAATTTTCAATTTTCAAAATTTTCAAATTGTAAAAATTACAAATTCTATATAGGCAGGTTCCAGGTGAACTTCTTTACTCTAAGAAATATTGCTCCTTGCCACATTAATGCATTCTAAACATTAAACAGCAAAATGACCAATCCTGATAAGCCTCAGGAAACACAAATAACAAAATGCTAACAACATTTAATATGTGATTGATGGCGTGTAGCTATGAGGATGTTGGAAAGGTGGAAGGGAAGGAGGGAGAAAGGGAAGAGATGACCTTCTGCGAGCAGGATTCATTTATAATAAAAATTCCTTTCATTAATCAATTCATTTACTGATAGATTAAATCATGCACATTTATATATGGCACTTTAAGTAGAAGCAGCCTTGGACTCAGTCAGGTCTTGGGGTAGGAAGCCAGGAACTTGGGTTCTGGCTCTGATGCCTCCTAGTGACCTTGGATTGTCAGATCTTCAGTCTCTCATTTCTGAAATGGGATAGACAATACCTGCTCCTTATAATATGTCTTAAGGCTAACAAAGATTTCCTAACTGTAATCTCATTTGATAATAATTTCATTTGTCTGTTTTTGTATCCCCAGTGCTTAGCGCAGTGCCTGGCACCATCACAGGCACTTAATAAATGTTTATTGATTAATTGATTGGAATAACAATAGGATTGTAGTTCCAGCTTCCTTTGTTGCCTCCTTTGCCCATCCTTTTATTTTTAATTTTTATATTTTAATTAATTCCTTTATATCACTTTTCTACTTTTTCCCCCTCTCCTTTCCCATCTCATCAGATCACAAAGGACTTCCTAACCATCAAATCCAAAAGCCTTATTCCTGTGACCTATAATGCTACATAACTGTGCAGATCAGGGGCAGCTAGGTGGTTCAGTGGATTGAGAGTCAGGCCTAGAGATGGGAGATCTTCAGACACTTCCTAGTTGTGTGACCCTGGGCAAGTCACTTGACCCCCATTGCCTAGACCTTACTGCTCTTCTGCCTTGGAGCCAATGCACAGTATTGATTCTAAGAAGGAAGGTAAGGGTTTAAAAAAATAACTGTGCCAATATTTTTATTCTATTCAGACTATTATTAAATAGAAAATATAAATAAAATAAATGCCTTATCAATCAGAAGGCTTCTGAGCAATGCCAGCTATTTTAACCCTCGATTTAAAACCAAAGAAAATAAGGTTCTGACGAGTTACTTGCTGAAGAATACTAGTAAAGGACAAAGCTGGGACTCAAACCCCAGACTTTTGATTCTACATCTAGTGTTCTTTCTAAGGCTTGACTCTAGACTAATGCTCTTTTGACTGTTGCCTCTCACAGAATGTATGCCATATAGCAGAGCAAACCTACATACAAGTAAAACAGGAACCTACAATACTGCACTCTGAGAAAATTTGGAAAGATCTGCCCAGATGAGGGAAGGAGAAGGGACAGACAGATTATGGCTGGCCACTGTGATCAAGGGGAGAAACCAGAATTTACTGAATGTTTTCAACCAAGTGCTGCAATAATTTCCCCCCTAAAAAACATTTCTCTCTAATTTGAGTATAGGGAATAGAAGTGCCAGATGTTTGCATTATTCATCTCTTTATTCATTGGTATGCAAGAACCATTTTGTTTTCTCCGATTTGTTTTTATTTTTTGGCAATTGTTTCTTCACCCTTGCTTCAGGAGCATGAATTGCATCCTGAGCCAAATCTATCAAGTTTCCCTCCCTCCTCAGCTTCCTTCCCCACCCCCCCCCCACTAAACAAGCAAAAGTATGGAAGGCAATCTCCCTTACCTGTCTGAAGAAGGTCAAGTTACCAATAAAAGGAAGAGGCTTAGGGTGTCTAATGCCCACTTTCTCAAGGCTGGAAAATGCAGAAGTAGAATACCTGAATAATGAAAATAAAACAAACCACGAAGACAAGAAATTAATATTAGGATCTAGACGGGTAAATTTCAGGGTAAGGGGGAGACTGCTGGCTTTGCAGTGAGTAAAATGTTCTTAGTTTGGGGAATTAAAAGCAAAGGAACTATTGTGCTAGGACCCTGCCTGATTACTAGGGAAATAAAGATAATATTCACAATCATGAATGTTTGTTGAATCAAACTTAAAGCTATAAGGGATTTCTATTTTTTAAATTTCCTTTTCTATGATGAAATTGATAAATATAAATAAACATGAGTCTTTCAATAGACAAATAAAAATTTCAAGAGGGTTTATGAGGGATGAATTATGGGGAGATGGCAGAATAAGGTAGGAAACTCACCTGGCTCTCCCAAATTCCCCACAAATAATTTAAAATAATGCCTCAAAGTGACTTTTAGAGCAGCAGAAATAATTCAAAGTCAGTATAAAGCTGTTGTCCTGCCTAAAACAATTTGGGAGGATGTTAAGAAAGATCTGACCTCCCAAGGTAGTGATCTGGCCTGATTGATATATAGATACGTCTGGGTAGATACCAGAGTCAACTGTGAACATGGAATCTAGAAACCCCTAACTTGTTGCCTAGTAAGATCTGATGAACCCCAAGTTTAAGGACTAGCTGATAAGCTGGAGACTCCAAAATTTGAACTGGTTCTGTGTTCCTGTGAGAATCTCTACCCTGAAGGAAATCTCAGGCTAGCAGCTTCAGACTGAATAATGGACCTTGGAGTAAAAGACAATTCCTGTCAGGTGGGGCCAAACCCAAATCAAATGACTCTTTTTGTCTCCAGAAGCCTTTCCCACTGTGTCATACCCTCCTTTGGAGGCCTGAACTCAGGCCGCTGTCTACTGTGCTAAAGAGTCACCCCAGGATCCATTATTCAATCTGAAACTGCTAGCCTGAGATTCCCTTCAGGATGGATTTTCATGGGAACAGGGAACCAGTACAAGCTTTGGGGTCTCCAGCTTATCAGCTAGTCCTAAAACTTGGGGTTCATCAGATTTTACTAGGCTACAAGTTTGGGGTTTCTAGATTCCATGTTGACACAACAAACAGCAACCCCTGTTTGTAGTTGCATAAGTAGCAGCCTTAACTTCGGGATCTGTCATCCCATGGATTCCCCCATGTGGGGATTAGGCAGCTGATCATGGGAAGATTAAGAGGTCCCTCCACTGGCTCTGGATGCAGGGTCCAGACATGCTGACCAGAGTTGGTCCCAGGTTGTGGCTGCAGACAAAGAAGAACGAGCATACACTAGTAAGTGTGGCTACAAAAGGGTAGGACCCTGTTGGTTGTGGTCACTTCCAAGAGAGCAGTCTTTAGTTTTGGTTCTAGGCAGACGAATGAACTGAACCTTGCAGCTGTTGGAGGGACTGCAGAGAGCAAGAGCAATTGTATTAGCAGCAGCTCTAGGTACCCTGGTTGTGGGTCAGGGGTAGAGAAGAATATTTGAGGTCATAAACCAAGGTGTCAGCTGAAGAAGCAGTGACCACACCTGGCCTTGGATTGGAGGAACTAAGAGGTCAAAGGCCTCCAGATAGAGTTCAAAAAACCACAGCATAAAAAAAAAACCCAAATCCAAGATATTTTCCCCAATACCTTGGGGGCCAAGCCTGACCCTAATATAAAGTAACAGCCAAAAAATAGACTATTTTTTAAAATGAGTAAAATTATGGAGAAAGTACTGAACCATAGAGAGCTAACATGGTGATAGATCAGGGTTCAAACTCTGAAGACAAAACAGTTTCTCAAGTTCCAAAGAAAAAATGCAAAATGGTCACAAAAAAGAACCCAAAAGAGTTCTTGAAAGAGCTTTAAAAGGACCTTAAAAATAAAATAAGAGAGCTTAAGTGGGAAATGGGAAAAGAAATGAACAATGCAAGATAAGCAAGAAAAAGTGGCAGCTAGATGGCTCAGTAATAGAGAGGTAGGCCTTGAAATGGGAAGTCCTGAGTTCAAATCTGTCCTCAGATACATCCTAGCTGTGTGACCCTGGGCAAGTCACTTTACCACAATTGCCTAGCTCTTACCACTCTTTTGCTTTAGAGCTGAGACTTGGTTTGAATTTTAAGACAGAAGCTAAGAGTTTTAAAATAAAAAGCAAGAAAAATTATGAAAAGAAAGTCAACTAATTAGAAAAAGAGATCCAAAAGCTAAACCAAGAAAATAACTCCTTAAGAATTAGAACTAGATAAGGGGAAATTGATGACTTTATAATAAAAAAATGATCAAACAAAATAAAAAGAATGAAAAAATAAAGAATGAAAAATCTCATTAGAAAAACAAATAACCTGGAAAAATAGATTGAAGAGAGATAATAGAAAAATTCCCAGACTACCTACAAGTTCTGATTTAAAAAAGGGTCTAGACACTATACTTCAAGAAACTGTTAAGGAAAAATTGCTTGAAGTTCTAGACTTAGAAGGTAAAATAGAAATTGAACAAAATTCACTGATCGCCATCTGAAAGAAACTCCAAATTTAAAAGTCATAGAAATATTATAGCCACGTTTCAAAGCTCTCAGGTCAAGAAAAAAATATTACAAGCAACTGGAAAGAAAGAATTTGAATATTGTGATGCTACAGTGCAGATATCACAAGATTTAGCAGCTTCTACATTACAAGACTGAAGGACATGGAATACAATATTCTGAAGAGCAAAGAAGCTGGGTTTGCACAACCAAGAATAACCTACCCAGCAAAATTTAGTGACTTCTACAAGGGAAAAAATTTTTAATGAACTAACAGACTTTGAAGTATTCTTGAGGAAAAGACTAGAGCTGAAAAGAAAATCTGACTTACAAGAATAAGGAACAAATCAACAGAAGGCAAATCTGAAAGACTAATTATAAGGGATTTAATAAGGTCAAACTGTTTACTTCTTAGATGGGAAAATATTTGTAACTCTTAAGAATGTTATCATTAGTAGAGTAGTTCAAAAGAGTGTACATAGATAGAGGGTTTAAGGTTGAGCTGATTATTATGGGATGATCCTAAAAAAGGAAAATTGGATAGGGAAAGGTAAAATGGAGTAAATTATCTCATGCAAAAGAAATGTGAATGGAAGAACTATTACAGTAGAGGGAAGGATAGGGTGGAAGGCGGGCAATGTGGGAACCTTATTCTCATTGGAAGTAGGTTAAAGAGGGAATAACATATCTAGTAGGATGTAGAAGTATTCTTAACTTAAAGAGAAGTAGGAAAGCAATGGGATAATGTAAAGGCGGGGACTCTTAGAACAGTGTGTGGATTAGGGGGAAAACTGTCAGAAGTAAATTAGACTTCTGAGGAGGAGCAAAAGTGTAAAAAGAGAGTGAAAGATAAACTGAGTATAAATGGAATAGAGGGAAATATACAACTAGTAATAATAACTTTTAATGTGAATGGGATGAATTCACCTATAAAATGCAAATAGATAGTAGAATAGATAAAAAACCAGAACCATTATAAAATAAAAGCAAAACCCCCAGGCCCAATAATATATTGTTTACAAGAAACACACTTGAAAAGAGAGACACTATGCAGAGTGAAATAAGCAGAACCAGGAGAACATTATACACAGTAACTGCAATACTGTGAAATGATTAAATGTGATAGACTTTGATACTAACAATAATACAATGATCCAGGACAATTCTGAGGGACTTATGAGAAAGAATGCTATCCACCTTCAGAGAAAGAACTATTAGAGTAGAAATGCAGATGAAAACATGATTTATCACTTCTTTACTTGGGTATATGTTTTGGAGTTTTAGTTTTATAAGATTATTCACTTACAAAAATGAATTATATAAAAATATGTATAATCCAAACTGAATTGCTTGTCAGCTCGAGGAGGGAGACAATATGGATTACAGAACTTCAGAAAACTTATGTGGAAATTTGTTGTCAAGATAAAAAAAATTTTTTTAAAAAGAATTAACAGTAAAAGGTGTCTCACTGGAATTAAGCAAACCTTGTACTAGCAAGTGGTATGAAGGCTTTGTTATATACTAGAGTTAGTAAATGTATAATATGTTTCCATTAAATTCCACTATAAAATATAATTTTTTTAAAAAATAAAAAAAGAAAATCACACAGAGAGTAAAAATAAAGAATTGGAGTTTTATGCTTCAGCTGATGTTTAAAAAAAAAGACAAAGTTAAAACTAAAATAGATTTAATTTAAAAAGATAACTACATTATGTAAGAGGTATTATGGATAATGAATATTCATACTACTCATATATGCACCTATGCAATAGCATTCAAATTATAAAGGAAAATACAAATGAATTATAGGTGGAAATAGATAGCCAAACTAAAATAGTGGGAGATTTCAACTTTCCTCTCTCAGAACTAGATAAATCTAACCAAAAATAAATAAGAAAGAAGTCAAAGAGATGAATAGACTCTTAGATAAGCTAGATATGCTAGATATCTGGAAAGAATCAAATTGAAATAGAAAGAAATAGATCATTTTCTCTGTATTATATGGCACCTTTACAAAAATTGAGCACATATTAGGCCATTAAAACTTCATAATTGGGGAGCAGCTGGATGGCTCAGTGGATTGAGAGCCAGGCCTAGAGACAGGAGATCCTAGGTTCAAATCTGGCCTCAGACACTTCCTAGCTGTGTGACCCTGGGCAAGTCACTTAACCCCCATTGCCTAGCCCTGTAACAAATAAAATTAACATAGAAGGATATATAAAGATATTAGGGCTTGGGAGCAGCTGGGTAGCTCAGTGGATTGAGGGTCAGGTCTAGATATGGGAGGTCCTAGGTTCAAATCCAGCCTCAGATACTTCCCAGCTGTGTGACCCTGGGCAAGTCACTTGACCCCCATTGCCCACCCTTACCACTCTTCCACCAAGGAACTAATACGCAGAAGTTAGAAGAAAAAAAAAGATATTAGGGTTTTAAAAAAATGAATAAAAGATCTTTTAAAAAACTTCATAATTGAATGCAGAAGAGCAGAAATGTTAACTGCATCCTTTTCAAATAAAAAATGCAATAAAAATTACTTAATAAAGGACCATGGAAATACAGATTAAAAATTAATTGGAAACTAAATAATCTGATCTTAAAGAATGAGTGCATCAAAGAACAAGTCATAGAAACAATAAATACCTTTATTAAAGAGAATGATAATATGAAAGAACATATCAAAACTTAGAGGGAGCAGTAAAATCAGTAATCAGAAGAAAATTTATATCTAAATGCTTATATCAATAAAATAGAGAAAGAGCATATCAATAAATTGAGTATGCATTAAAAAACAGAAAAAGAACAAATTTTAAATTCCCAATTAAACATCAAATAGGAAATTCTGAAAATTAAAGGTGACATTAATAAAATTGAATGTAAAAAAATCTGCTGAATAAATAAAACTAGGTGTTGGTTTTATTAAAAAAACTAATACAATTAATAAACTATTGGTTAATATAAGTTTTTTAAAAGAGAAGAGAAAACTAGATCACTAGTATCAAAAAATTAAAAGGGTGAATATACTAGTAATGAAGATGAAATTAAGCAATTATTAGGAGTTATTTTGCTCAATTAAATGCCAACAAATTTAACAATTTACCTGAAATGGAAGAACATTTACAAAAACATAAACTGTTCAGATTATCAAAAGAGGAACTAGAATATCCAAACAGACCAATCTTAGACAAATAATTTTAATATACCATAATTAGGTTCTTAAGACAAAAGCATCAGAACCAGATGAATTTGCAAGTGAATTCTATCAAATGTTTAAAGATCATATTAAATAAATTATTTAGAATAATAGGCAAAGAAGGAGTTCTATAAAACTTCTTTTATGAAACAAATATGGTGCTGCTACCTAAAGAACAGGAAGGACAAAAACAGAGAAAAAAAATTATAGACCAATTTCCCTAATAAATGTTGCTGAAAAATTATAAGTAAAATACTAATTAGCAGACTACAACAATATATCACAAAAATTAAACATTATGGCCAAAAAGGATTTATACCAGGAATGCAGGGTTAGTTCAATAAAAGGAAAACTATTAACGTAATTGATTATATCAATAGCAAAGTAACAAAAATGACATGATTATATCAATTGAAGCAAAAACTTTTGACAAAACACAACACTCATCCCTATTAAAAAACACTTGAAAGTCTATAAGTATAAGTGAATTTTCCCTTAAAATAAGAAACACCTACTTAAAACCATCAATAAGCATTTTCTGTGAAAAGGATAAGCTAGAAATTTTACCAATAAGAATAGAAATGAAACAAGAATGCCCATTATCACTAATATTATCCAATAATGTGCTAGAAATGTTAGTAATAGCAATAAGAAAAAGAAATTGGGGGGGGGGCAGCTAGCTATAAGAGATCCTGGGTTCTAAGACAGAAAGTAAAAAGTTTTTTTTAAAAAAAGAAAAAGAAATGAAAGGAATCAGAATGGACAATGAAGTAATAAAACTATCTCTTTTTGTAAATGATATAATACTTGGAAAATACATTTACAAAATTTTGTAAATGATATAATACTTGGAAAATCCTAGAGATTCAACTAAAAAGTTAGTTGAAAAAATACTTTTAACAAAGTAGCAAGATAAGAAAAGAAAAGAAAGCATTAGCATTTCTATTTATCACTAATAAAACTCTGCAAGAAGAGATAGTTAATTTTAAATAACCCATAAACAATATAAAATACCTGGAAGAAGACTTGCCAGGGCAAATCCAGGAACTATATGAACATACTCATAAAATCCTTTTTATACACATAAAGTCAGATTTAAATATAGTAAAAATGACAATTCTATCTAAATTAATCTACTTACTCAGTACCATCCCAATTAAATTTCTAACCCCCCCCACACCCACACAAATATAAATCCTCAATCTATGTCAAGTGATCTCACAGAGAACCAAAGACAAGTAGAATCAGCTATGAAATTGGGACTTTGCCATTAGCTGATCACTCACAGCCTCTCTGGTGATACTGTTCCATATCACCTAGACCTCTAGATAGGGATGGAAAAATTCATCTAATTCAATAATGGCAAGTCAAACTGGCTAGATAGCAGCATGCAAAGAACTCTTGGGACCAATGTATTGAATGACACAAAAAGAAAGAGCACAATGCTTGGATCCTTCCTTTTTTCACAGGAACGTTGGAATTAAACTCAGCGGGTCCTTCTCACATGCCTGCTATGTGCCAGGCACTGAGTGAGGTGCTAGGGATTTCAAAGACAAAACTGAAACCATGCCTGCCTTCAAGGATCCTCCACTCTAGTAGGGGGAAACAGCATATATACAGAGAGACCAGTATCCAGTCATAGACAAAGTCATTGCTGGGGGCTGGTTGGGGAATCAAGAGTGGACTGTGTAGGAGGTGACACAAGAGCTAAGCAAAGCCTAGTATAGAGTGAGCAGAAAACATCTGGGATGCTTTGAAAGAAAAGAACCACATTGATCTTAGTCGATATTGTGGATTATTCTCCAAATCTGATTCTAATATTATTTTACTACCCCATCGAAGGTTAGCCATAATGTTTCAAAGGTAATTGTTTTAAAACTGTTTTTCACATTTTCAATCACCCTTGTCATGCCCAAGTATTAATATGAATAAAGAAGAATAGTCTGACTATAGCATTTGGAGCCAAAAGGGATCTTTGAGATCATCTAGTCCCACCTCTTATTTTTCAAGTCAGGAAACTAAGGTCCAGAGAGGTTGCCTTGATTGCCCTTAATTTTTTTTTCTCTATTCACTTTTCCACCCATCTGCTAGTGAATTATTTTTTTAATGTAATTTCTGATGGATAGAAAGAAATATACCAAGTTTTGGCCACATGATTACATCTTAATTTTGTAATTAGATGTCTTGATTGTCTAATTAAAGGACGAGAAGTCTGTGCCTAATTGCACATGCTAATTGTTATGCAAGTCCATGTTCTAATTATGTGACTCCATTTACAAATATACTGCTTGTTTCTGCACAAAACTCAGACATTTCTAATATGTGGAACTGGTACAAAAGAGGCTGGATGAGCACAGGCATTGAACTGTGGCTGCCTTCAGCTGAATAGACTCATGCAAGCATCAGCAAAATGGGCTAGCCCTTGGAAGGCTTGATGATGGAAACTATTTTCAGGAGCAGATGAGATGACTGGTGTTATACCAGAGAACCCTGGTGTTCAACAACATGGCATTTCTGGAAGGAGAAAGGCTGACCTGGACAGGGACCACACAGACTGGCTAGAGTGAGGGATTGCAAATAATCATCATAAAAGATGGAAGCTTTAGGGAGAAGGGTTGAGTCAAACAGTTCCCCTAAGGCGCTCTGTGTCTTGCTTTTGATCTGGCATTAATCTCTCAAACTGATTTCCTGTAACTGGTTTCCCATTCATCTTAGCCCACTGGATTTCCGGCCTCTGAAGGGACCCCGATACTCATTTGGATTATGTTTGGTTCCCATTTTGGATACTGCCTCTCTCCCCAGATGGAAATTGCCTTTCCCTAATCTCCTCAAGTTTTGCTTGTTCACCAGTATATGTTGGCCCTACCCTAGGAAGCTTACAATGCCCGAATGAAGTGGCAAAGACGTGAAACTCCCACCTATCTCTACCTTTGTGCTCTTTTCCATCTTCTGGCACCTCTTCTAACTTGTCCATCGGTAACCAGAATCCTACTGTTAAACTCTAGCTCTGCAGAGCCTCTCCAGTACTTCACTTGGAGCCTGTCTTCCCCCCACCACCCCCCAAAAAAGATGTATGCTCCAAAATTTACCCTTCCCCCCCTTCAAACTTCTTATTCCCTCTGCAATGAAGGCTGATTCCACAGAGGTGTTAAGAGGAGGCAATGTACCATGATAGAAAAGAGCCCTAGACTGAGAGCTGGGAGACCTAAATTCTAGGCATGTATCTGCTACTAATTAGCTTTCTTAACCTTTTTAGCCTTGGTTTTCTTTGTGAAAAGAGTAGGCTAGGCTAGATCTCGAATGTTCTTTACAGCTCTCAATTCAGCAAACAGTTTTTCAAGTTAGTATGTGCAATGCACTGACATCCCATGATTCTCCTTTTGCCTTTCTCTGCATCGCCAGTGTTTAGCACAGTGCCTGGCACACAGTACACTCAGCCCAGATAAATTGCAGATAATGAATCCCCTGAAGTAACCACATGATTAGAATTTACACTGTTTCCATTGGGCTAGAACCAATGATCATATTTTATATAATTACAACTCCGAATAGTGCAGATTCAAATAGAGCTGACCCAAGAAATAGTTGTACCCATTGGCACCTGGCTGGTACTTAATAAATGTTTACCAGATGACTGACAAAAGCCAAATTATTGCAATTGATCTTCACCAGCACTCATAGCATACCAGAAAAGGAGAGCTACATAAACGTGCCCCTTACTCTCTGGTAGCTTACAATCTGAAATAGATACCCTAAAATGGAGGAGATACCCAGCCAGAGAACTGAAGGACAGTGTTTGATCTATGGGGAAATAGATAATAAATTCATGGGAACTTTACTTCATGTAAAAGTAGTGCTTCTAAGAAGCTTCTGTGAATATAATTTGGTAAATACAATTCGTATTGTACTAGAGGCTCTTGGTTGGAATTTTTTGTAGAGCAAATAATCTTTCCCTAGTATCACAGGACGTAGACTTGGAAGGGACATTAGAAAACCTCTACTCAAGCTTCCTCGTTTTACGGATGATGAACCACTAGTCCCTGGAGGGGAAGTAATTTCTGTTAAGTTCACATAGCTTGTAAGTGGCAAACTCAGGATTCAAAACCAGGTCCACTGAATTGAAATCTAGTGCTCTTTCCATCATACTGTGCCCTTTTCTTTTTGAATCTTTTATATAAATATAGATTTTCATGTTGCATTTGCGGCATAAACCTGATGGCAAGTCAATCCATTTATATTAGGCATGACGCAAGGGACAAGCAAAATTAGTGATCACAAGAGAACCTGGTTTTCTGTATGGACAGAGCTCTAATAGCAGGGCACTGGGTGCTTCAATTCAACTCAACAAACACTTATAATTATGCTTGAAGGAGAGGATAAGATGTGCGAATGGGAAGATTTGGGTGTGAAACTGTCCATTAGATACCCAAACAGCGAGGCATACGAGTTCATCCTATAAAAGAATCTGAGCTGTCGATTATAGCTAACATTTTGTCGTGCTTTAAGTTATGCAAAGCACAACTTACATATGTTGGATAATATTATCTCATTTGATCCTCATAACAACCTTGTGAAGTAGATTCTATAGTTCTCCCCATTTTATAGATGAGGGGAGTGAAGCTAAGGAACTTGTTTTGCCCCTATTACAGATAATGATCATTCTTGGCTTTAAATAGATAGTACTCATCATATTAAGGAAAGGTCCATTGACTCCTGTGCTTCTTGGTGTGTTTTTTGTTTATTTGAACAGGAATGGCTTAGTAAATTGTCCAGGTCCACATCTAGTAAGTGTCATCTTTCTGATCACAAATTTAATGCTCTCTCCACTGCACCACCTACATGCCTCCTGTAGATTAAACTGTCTTAGTATATAGTCTGACCCTGAGGTAAGCTTGGTAGCATGGGCTGAGTTCTTCAGGGTAGGCCACTAGTCAGATTATAGGAGGTCAAGTAAGAGCTATGGTTCAGAATGAAGGGATTGTCAATAGGTAATTCCAGTAAGTCACATAATCCTATTTGCCTCAGTTTCCTCATCTGCCAAATGAGCTGGAGAAGGAAATGGCAAATCACTTTAGTATCTTGGCCAAGAAAATCCCAAATTGATGGCATCCCATTTGGGACATGACTAAAATGACTGACCATCATCATCATCAAAAAAAAATAACCCTCGGGGGCTGCTGGGTAGATCAGTGGATTGAGAGCCAGGCCTAGAGATGGGAGGTCCTAGGTTCAAATCTGGCCTCAGACACTTCCTAGCTGTGTGACCCTGGGCAAGTCACTTGACCCCCATTGCCCACCCTTACCACTCTTCCACCTATGAGACAATACACAGTATTGATTCCAAGATGGAAGGTAAGGGTTTAAATTAAAAAAAAAAATAACAACCCTCAATAAATATTCTGAGAGGTCTAGAGGTAAAAGGTTGTGTCCATGTTACATAGCAACTGGGATGAGAGAACCAGGCAACAGCAGGATCCGGATGCAGAAACAAAAATCAGAGTCAAGGGCCAGAGCAGTAAATAAGTAAGACAGGAAACAAGGCAGGTCAAGAAAAAGGGTTTGGAATAGTGGCCAAGAGCCTGCAGCAATTTGTTATGCTTAGCGTTGGGAGGTGCCTTTGGGCTTTAAAATTAGTGACACAGATCTCCTCTCATACATTTTCCTGCTGAATCACTCAGCTGAGCTGTGGGTCTGCTTGGTGTGCCCTCCCCTCCCTCCTCAGGGCACATTTCCTGTGAGGGGACTACTGGAGTTTCAGAACTGTGCCAATCAGATACTTCTCGCTGCCAGTTCACCACCAGTAGTCCACAGAATGCTGATATCTCTGTATGGGGTGCAGTGCTGGGCCCCAGAGGGCATTCAGTTTTAGGATTCTAAACACCAGAGGAGGCACCAGAGTCCACTCAGCACCAGCACCCATTCTCCTGACATTCTAAACTCTCTAGGGTTCTGTTTGCACAGCTCTGAAAGTTACCCCCATACTATCTGGGAGCCATAGCTAGAACAAACCCTACTGACTCCCTCACGGACTTATATCTCATTGCTATACATCCTTTTTTGAGTGTGACAGCTAGCATGCCCTCTGAGCTTCCAATTGAGTCAATTGCTTGTCAATGCTTCCCCAGGAGGCTGTGTGGCACAGTAGGAAAAGCCCTGGAACCAGAGGACCATCATTCAAATCATACTTCTGATGTTCAGACCTTGTGTGACCTTGGGCAAATCACTGAGTCTTTTTCAGTCTCATGTTCCTTATCTATAAAACAGGGGGGTTACACTAAATGGTTTTTGAGGTTCCTTCTAGATCTATGATCTTATGAACCTGAGGTATACATAGGGAAAGGTAGGGGGTGGGATACGTGTCAAGGAGAGTCTTAGAAAAATTTAACTTGCTTTCCAGTCGATGGAGTCACCAAATTGGTGATGCACCCTTGGAGAACTATATCCCATTCTTATTTTTTAACTTGATAAAAATATCTGTTTTCTTTCTCGTGTTCTTAGGTATGATAAATTCTGGAATTTATTTCCTTTTATGTTGAATACAGGAGAGTTCACTGAAAGCCAAGGAATCCATGGGAACCAGAAGAGATGTAAATGTCTGGATGACTAAATGCTTTCCAAGTTCTCCTTGGGCTCCAGCTCACTAATGGCCATCTTTCTGTCCTCAACTCATTCAGACTCCATTGTCACAAGTATTGTTGTTGTTGGACTCTTCATCACCCCATTTGGGGTTTTCTTGGCAAAGACACTGGAGTGATTTGCCAATTTCTTCTCCAGCTCATTTCACAGAGGAGGAACAGAGGTGAACGGGGTTAAGTGATCTGCCCAGGCTCACATACCTAGTAAGTGTCTGAGGCCATATTTAAACTCAGGAAGATGGGTCTTCCTGACTCCAGCTCTGAACTCTATCCGCTGTGCCACCTAGCTGCCCTCATCCTGTCACAAACACTCAGAGGTCAACTTCAACTCCCCATGATCAACATGAGTAAAATATCTTGTGGCTCTTATTAGAGAGTTGGGCAAAGAATACTTAGATCCATCTGATGAGTTACTCAAGGTATGAAGATTTTTGTTTGAAGGGCACATCCCATGAAGTGCTACAACTTTGCTGAGAAGAAGTAGGGAATACCTAGCGGTGATTGGCTCCCAATGACTGGGTCTGCATCCAAGAGGACAGGTGACTGAGGTTCTGGGGAAACTGACTTTTACAGAAAGTCATGGTTCCTCTCTACCCCATCCCCATGGTATATTCAGTAAAAACAAGATAAGCAAAACCCTTACAACAAAGAGGCATAGTCAAGGAGATGCCCTCATTGCTCTGGTCCAAAAATGCATGTCTTGATCCACACCTACAGGGGTATGTTTATTTTATCTGGTATTGATTCAGTCCAGAATTTAAAAATGAAATAAAAAAATTTTTAAAAGCAAGCTGTGACGCTAGCTCAGGCCCGTTCTTAAATGCTTTCTCTTTTAAGTTTCCAGACCAGATTACAGCAAAGAGGGAGGAGGAGATTTCGCCCTTCCTCAGTTAGTCAACAAGCATGATTAATACACACTTACTACGTGTCAAGCACTAGGCTAAGTGCTCAGCATAGACAGAAAGGCACAAACAGTCCCAGAGGCTGAGGAGCCTCACCTCCTTCCAGAACATAAAATGGTGACTTAGAGGAAAAGTACTTGGTGAGCAGTTTATGCTTACCCCAGGGGCTTGGGCTTCAACTTCCTTGATGCCTTCTTCCTTTCCATTTCTTTTTCTGAACACATATTAGAGACTAGATATCCCAAGAGCAGTCTTTTCCAGCCTTGAGAGTAATTCCAAATGAAAATTCCACTCCTATCTCTGTGACCCTTGGCAAGTCACTTAACTCCAATTGCCAAGCCCTTAGCACTCTTCTGCCTTAGAACCCATATTCAGTACTGATTCTAAGTCAGAAGTTGAGTTTAAAAAAAGAGAGTTCCCAAGCGATCTAGAACTCCTGAGTTTGGTGATTGAGGCACTAGCCTCCTAGAAGGAGATCTCTTTAACAGTAAGCCCTTGAAAGGAGGAGGGCTGCCAACAGAAATCATTCTGCAGCCCAAAGACTCCATCTACATTGGGGTAGAACAAGAGATCCATCTGAACCTTGTCAACCTCACTAATTCCATGCATCGCTTTGACTATGCAAGTCCAGTGCGAATGGGAATAATTGTTCAACACTCCTCCAAATGTCTTTAGCTCCCAGAAGAATCTGTTTCTGCATTTGTTCACGGGCTCTTAGGAGTCCTTTGCAACTTGTGTATTTTTGGTGTTGAGGAAAATAAAGACCGACACTCACTACCTGGAGTGCACATTGAGAGGCTTGGTTTAAGTTGGGGATTGGTGGTCTCTTTTGGTGGGTAATGAATCACACCTGAACTTTGTTTTCCAGATTTTCCTTAATTTCAGGAGGGGCAGCTAGGTAGGCGGTCAAGTGGATAGAATGCAGGGCCTGGAGCCAGTAAGAGTCATCTTCTTGAGTTCAAATATGGTCTCAGACACTTACTAGCTATGTGACTCTGGGCCAGTTACTTAGTCCTTTTTGCCTCAGTTTCCTCATCTGTAAGATGAGCTGTAGAATTATTCCAGCATCTTTGCCAAGAAAACCTCAAACTGTGTCAAAAACTCAGCAATAAGCACAACATTTTAGCACAGGGAAATAAGCAAAAGAGAGGATATGGCCCTTTGGGGTTACTTCCCTGGGTTGAATTAAGCTCTTTGTGATCCTAGAGACCCTGGGTGAGGATCCTTGAATCCCAAGTTACATTCTCTTATAGCTCAGAGGATAATTTTGGTCACAAGAAGCAGTATGATGTAACAGATAGAAAGCTAGCCTTGGAACTAGAAAGACTATTGATTCTGGGGTTGATCTGAAGTTTGGAAGAGGGAGAAAGGTAAAGGTGAGAGGAGATAGATCTAGGAAAAGTAAGGAGGAAAAAGGGTTTTTTTTTTAATTATGGATGTGTGTATGTGTATGTAGGAGGCTCAGTGGATAGAGCAAGGTCTACAGATAGGAGGTCCTGGGTTCAAATTTGGCTTTAGATACTTCCTAGCTGTGTGACCCTGGGCAAGTCACTTAACTCCCATTGCCTAGCCCTTTCCACTCTTCTGCCTTAGAACCAATACTTAGTATTCATTCTAAGACAGAAGGTAAGGGTTTTAAAAAAAGAAAAAGAAGAAAAAGACTTGGTCTAGATCTGAATATTCATGGTCTATTCCAGCATTGGTGAAGGTTTTCAAGTTCACATGCCCAAATTGCAACTGCAATCTGCCTGTGAGTCCCCCACCCCCATTACTCCAGAGAGTAGAGGAAGAATTTACTTTGGGCAGAACAGAGGGGTGGGGAATGCAAAAAATATCCTGGGGGTGCTGGGAAGAGGGGGAACAGAGCAGCTCCCCCATGCTGACTCAGTACTCATGCCAATACTTTACCAATGCTGGTCTATTCAATTAACCCTTGACAAGCTAACTTATCCAGCTAGGAGTTTGTTTTTCATTTTGTAAATTTTATTTTTATTTTTTACTTCATAAATTATTTTCATTTTATAAATTGTATTCCATTTCACAAGTACATATTTTTAATGTCAGAAAATTCCATTCTGTGGCATGTAGGTACTGATGTTATAAGGACCCTGGAAAGCTCTTCAAGGGAGGGGACGGTCTATCTTTGTCTTAATATCTCAAGCTAGCACAGTGACGGTTCCAATAAAGATTCAGACCTCCTCGTGATATTCTGCCATGGGACAATGCAGTCTTGCCTCCTTCACAAATATAACAGCTCTATTCTGATTACTGTGTTCTGGCAGGGCCAGGGCACTCGGGTACTAGTGATTAGGAAAACACTGGGGCAGGAAAAAGACAGTGCTTTTCTAGGAACTGAAACAAAGTTAGAATGGGGATTTGAGGTCAGGTTGAGTCAGCAATGGGGTTTCTAAAGAGCACTAAAATCTAGGCTAGGTGGTCAAGTGGATAGAGTACTGAAATCAGTAAGAACCATCTTCCTGAGTTAAAATCTGGCCCCAGACACTTCCTAGCTGTGTGACCCTGGGCAAGCCACTTAACTCCCATTGCCTAGCCCTTACTGCTCTTCTGCCTTGGAACCAATGCATAGTATTGATTCCAAGACCGAAGGTGAGGGTTTCAAAAAAAAGAAGAGCACTAAGATCTAAGGGCTAAGTCAAGTGGGACAGCAGTTGCAGGAATAGAACGAAGCCAAGAGTTTAGAACTGGGTCAGGAAGTAAGATACAGGGAGCCCTGAGGGAACTGATTTTTTTTTTAACTTGTCTGCCCAGAGTTTGGGGTTTTTATTGCAGCTGTCTTTATTTCATGCCCCCCCTGCCCCCTCTCTACTCAAGTGCCAGGTGCTCTGGGACCTCTGCTGACTCAAGTGCACTGGGAAGTGCACTGGGAAGGCCACGAGTTGGACACAGAGCCCATCCAGATCATGGCCAGGTGGAATCTTACTCCCCTCTTAAAAAAAAAAAAATCACAGAATGAAACCATCTGAATCTCATTGCCTTGCAGTCATTTCCCCAGAACCAGAGGGACCTGGTCTACGTTAGCTATTTGGTTTAGTCCCGCTCTTGACAGGTTTGCTCTAGAAATGGAAGATTCGGGATCCTAATGTTCTTTCTAATTATCCTTGCAAAATCTCATCATCAGCTCATGGTCACCGACAATCAGCAGATTAGGAAATTGTGCCTGGGCTGACACAGCTGTTCTGAATTTTGTTTATTTCAGAGGGCTGCTGTCTGCATCAGGGGCTGTTCGAATATCAGATGATGATTGTTGAGCCTAGCAAAATGATAAATTGTTTGTGTGTTTACTCTTTTGTCTTTAAGGCTAATTAAAAAAAATCAATATGATTCCCTGGTGAGAACAAGTTAATAGGAAAGCCATTAGGTTGAGAATAGAAGCATCAAAACAGGCATAATAAACTACTAATTTGTAGCTCACTGATGAACATTAGCTGTGAGGTAATCATTACTATTAGGGGCCGAGCTGGGTCTTTGCAGGGTGAAGGTACAATTGTCTTGGAGGAGGCAAGAGCCTTGAAAGGTCAAATGTACTAGGAATTGCCAAGGAAGAGAGTAGCAGTATCAGGGACTACAAGAGAAAAGGAAAACCACTGGGAATTTGTTTTTAAAAATTAAGTGAGCTGTTTGATTCAAATGGAGTCTTAAATACTCTGGAAAACACGACTTGGCAGCTTTCAAGATGGAGTGAAAAAATGAATGAATCTGCATTTATGGTGGTCCTATTCTTTGCCAAGCAGTGTGCTAAGTGGTGGTGACACAAATACGAAAGCAGAGACAGTCCTTGCTCTCAAGTAGCTTACATTCTAATGGAGGAAAACTATACAGAAAGAAGCGGTGACCCTTTCGCCAATAAACGTTTATTAAGTGTCTACTGTGTACAAGGTACTGTGCTAAGCACTGGGGTACAAGGAAAGGCAAAAGGCAATTGTTAGGGGGCAGCTGGGAAGCTTAGTGGATTGAGAGTCAGGTCTAGAGACTGGAGGTCCTAGGTTCAAATCTGGCTTCAGACACTTCCCAGCTGTGTGACCCTGGGCAAGTCACTTGACCCCCATTGCCTACCCTTACCACTCTTCTGCCCTGGAGCCAATACACAGTACTGATTCCAAGACAGAAGGTAAGGGTTTTAATTTTTTTAAAAAAGGCAATTGTTGCCTTCAAGGAGATCATAATTTAATAGTGAGGTATTTTAGTTTGGAAAATTATAAGGATTGTGAAAATGGAGCTATAGGGGTGTTTGACAGATTCTGTCTAGTAGCAATGAAAAAATGGGTTTGATTATGGTTCCACAACTGGAAGGGGAGATAGGGCTGGAGGGTATCTATGGGACAAAAGTGAAGTCATCAGGAAGATGGCCAAAAAGTGAAATGAAGCATGGCTGGGGCCACCTATATATAATGGGCTATGTGAGATAGCTCCAAGGAAACAAAAAAGGGCTCTATATGGACTCAGGCCAGGTGTAAGCTCTGGAACTGTTCTTGAATTCCTTGCCTGAACATTTTCCACGTGGGGACCAACACCACTGTGGTTAGACTTGGGTGGACAAATGTAAACAAGATCTAGACCCTGTCCTCACAGAGTTTGTAGTCAACTGGAAAGGGTCCACAAATAAATGTGACACCACTTGAACTTAATGAATGCATAACAGAAAGTGGCATGGGCACAGGTCAGATAGACCCACCTTGGATGAGTTGGGGAAGGCTTGGGTGACATAGTGGATAGAGCGTTTGACTTGGCATCCATGTGATCTGGGTTCACCTCCTACCTCCAACTGGTATAAACTTTGTAATAATGAGCTAGCCACTTCTCAGTTTTCTCCTCTCTAAAACGAGGAAAATACAGTCCATAGCAATGTCAACCTCACTGGGTTGTTGTGAGGATCCAATGAGACAGCATATGAGAACTGTTTTATAAACCTAAATAGCTGATCATAATTATTTAATGCTTTACGACTCATGAAAGAAGTGAACCTTGAAGAAGGGTGGGCTTCTGAGAGTCTTGTAGTGGAAAGATGTCATCAGAAGCACCCTGTGCAAGTGTCAGACCCTCATTATAGCTGGGAGATTACCCAGCCACTGAAAGCTAAAAGAGAAGACTATGTAAATGTCCAGAGGGTAAACTCCAACTGTGAAAGCACAGGCCACAGGAGAGGTGTTTATAGATACTGAAAGCAGCTGGATTTATTCCATAACTACTTAATAATTAATGGGTTGTTTTCAAAACAATTGGTTATTTGGCCAACCTCAACTGGCATGGGAGGGGGAGTTTAAAACCAGATTGTATGTATAGACACATGGCCCCAAACCCTCCCCCCACAGTCCAGGATTTATGGTACAAGCAAGAAGAGATGGGAGCATGATTGAGCCCATCTGTTTGCAGGCATAATAAGCACACCTGTTTATAGTCATAACAAAACTCACCCTCTTTGGGATTTGGGCTCCAGCTATACTGGGAAAATGAAAACACAAACTTGCTCTGGCAGCAGTTTCCCACTCTATCAGCAGCCTAGCAATGACCCATCAAACCTAGTAATATTTCTCCTAATAATCAAAACCAAGAAAAGGTCAGTACTCAAGATGGAAAGACTCTAGGGGCACAGAAGAAACAGAGACCTGACAGAGCTATCCCGAGACGTGAGGAGGAGGCATATGGCAAAGCCTCGACTGAGGACAATCAACCAGAAAGCTTTTAGAGAGAGACTAGAGCATGATAGAACTCTGTCAGCAGCCAGATGTCAGAACCAAATAGGGCTGGATCTCCATTCAAGAATGCAGAGGCTAATTCTGGTACAAATCCCCAAAATAGGAACTGAGTCTAGAAATATGAGTGAACAAAAGAAGATACCAACGACTTATGAAACAATAGTTTAGGTGGCTCAAAAAGAAATCTTGAAGGAAAAGGTAACTTTGTAACTATAAATAGAAACTCAGAGGGAAAAAATGGACTATAAGGATATCCTGAGGAAGCAAAGAGATTTTTTAAATTAGAAATTCATTAAATAAATATTTATTAAGCAATTTCTATGTGCCATATGCCTCCTCCCAATCTCTGGGGATAGCTCTGTCAGGTCTGTTGTAAGGATTATTTAGTTATTAGCTTAGTATCAGTATTAGACCTAACAGGAAGGGCTGAAGAATTCCAAGATGGAATGGGGAAGCAGGAAGTGACTCTTGCTCTCTGAGAGAGACTCCATGGTGGGATTCCAATTAGCAATCTCTACCAAAATCTCCCACAAGTAGGTGACGTTCTTTCCACAGGATCTCTGGCAATCTAGTGTCTCCTAAAGTCAGCTGCAACTTGCCCCAACCATCATGGAGTCTCTCTCAGAGAGCAAGAGCCACTTCCTGCTTCCCCATTCCATCTTGGAATTCTTCAGCCCTTCCTGTTAGGTCTAATACTGATACTAAGCTAATAACTAAATAATCTTCACAACAGGTCTCTGTTTCTTCTGTGCCCCTAAAGTCTCTCCATCTTGAGTACTGACCTTTTCTTGGTTTTGATTATTAGGAGAAATATTACTAGGTTTGATGGGTCATTGCTAGGCTGCTGATAGAGTGGGAAACTGCTGCCAGAGCAAGTTTGTGTTTTCATTTTCCCAGTACAGCTGGAGCCCAAATCCCAAAGATGTGCTAAGTGCTGGAGGATGCAAAAAAAGACAAAAGACAGTCCCTGTCCTCAGGGAGCTTATAATTTAATGGGAGAGAGAACATGAAAATAAATACATGCAAAGCAAATTACATATAGGATAAATAGGAAATAATTAAAAGAAAAAGTAAGCACTAGAATTAAGACAGTTTATCATCCTGTAGGAGATAAAATTTTAGTTTGGGACTTAAAGGAAGCCAGGAATGTCAGTAGTTGGAGTAGAAAAGGGAGAGTGCATCAGGTGTGGGAGACAAGCCAAAGAAGATGTCCAGAGTGGAGGAGAATAATTAACTTAGAAGAGAAGGTGGAAAACATTATCCAAGTAATGGACTTTCTGAAAACTAGAATTCTTAGCTTTCTTTAAGGCTTACTTCATGCTTTATCTCCTAAAAGAAGCCTCCCCTATTCCTACCCTAGTGTTCTGTTCCTCCTCAAATTATCTTGTGATTTATTTCTATCTGTACATGTCATATCTTTCCATTAGAATGCAAACTTTCTAAGGGCAGAGTCTATTTCATTTTTGTTTTTGTATCTCCAGTGCCTGGCACTGTGCTTGGCATTAGAATATAAGCTCCTTGAGGGAAGGGGATGACTTACTGTTAATATTTGTCTCCCTAGCACTTAGCATTGGGCTTATTAAATATTTTTTTCATGTATCCAATATCCATTAGCAATGTTTTCTTTTTATGTGTCCCTTCACGATTTACAAGGAGAGGCTAGTGGTCTTTGGCCTGAGAAGTCTCTGCGAGGCCATTTGTCATACCCAGGATACAAATCCTAGGAAGAAGGTAGATATCTCTGACATTTGTGTCAGTTCAATAGTGGCCACAGGACCCCCAAAACTGAAGTAAGTCACAAATCATCACCACTTGCTGCTTCTTCCACTGTGGACTCACAACACAATTCCTTGGAATATAGGTATTGTTTTCTCCTTAGATGGATGGTCCAGCTTGCTCCTCTGCAGAGAAATCTTGGTATATATTACCTAATTCCAAATGTTTGGGCATATTTCTTCTCCTCAGACACTTACTAACTGGCTATGTAGCTCTCTTCTCTGCCTTCTCTCAGATTGTCTTGCCTTTTTCCTATTGTTCATTATCCCCCAATCTACCTCTCTCTTCTTCCTTTCTTCCCTGATCCCCTTACCATGAATATAGTATTAAAAGTATTTTTGTCATCCCTAGTACACATCTCTAACTTTAGTTTGATTTGAACTTTAACAATCCCGATACTATTCTTTAAGACTATGTTTATGTTTCATATCCATTTTCAGTCAGTTGCCCTTTCAGTCATTTTCCATTCAGACTTGTAAAAAGATCTAAATCAAGAAAGGAGTTTGCTTTATATTTGCATCAGTTTTTTTAGACACTCCTCTTTTTCTTCCTTGCTGATTTTTGTTGTTGTTGTTGTTAAACCCAAGATCCATAAACAGTTTTTATTTCACAAGAACATTGAACTCTGTTTTGGCCAATTTCCTTAAACTACTAGGATCAGTTCTAATTGCTTCCTCTGACCCTTGGGGACCATGTCCAACTGAATTCTCAGAAACCAGCCCTAACTGAGTCTCAGAATTGAGAAATTATTGCCAACAATTCCTCTCTGGACCTAGGAAGTTATCACTATCATCTGAGCCCAGGAAACCATCCCTAGAAAAATCCCCAGGTCACAAAACCATCAGAGCACCTCCTCCCGCAGGATCCCAGAACACATATATTCACATACACACAGAGCCTTGGAGATGGATTTTGTCCTCAGAACTCTAGAAATAAAATGCCTTCTCCACGATTCCTAAACCCATCAAACTCTTTTTTCCTGAACCTTCAAAGTCTGTTCAATCTATTGCTCATATTTTCCAAGTAGAAATCATAGAAGAATAAAAGGATAATGTGTAGGTCCAAGAAGCATCCTTAGGTCTTAATCGCAAGAGAGTGGAAAAGGTACCACATCCTTGTATGAAGAAACTCAAGAATGACTACTGGCAAGATGGCAAAAGAAATTATAAAGAGATCCAGCTACTCTCATTACCTCAAAACAGTAAGAAATAAACCAAATAAAATTACAAAACAACAGCTTAGAAAGACAAAAAATGAACAAATTACTCACAAGAAAGTCACCACAGGGGGGTGCGGGTGGGGGAACAGTAGAGAGACTAAGGAAATGAACAAGCAAAAAAACAAACAAAAAACCCCCTCTGATAATCTAATGAAAAACACATTGCAGGATAAAAATTCCCAGGATGAAGCTATAGAAGAAAAGAATAGTACTGCAACAACTATAAGTGGAACCTTAGAAGAGAATATAATGGGCCAAAAGGAATCCCAAAGTAGTAGAACTAATAAAAAAAATGAAAACAGATAAGGAAATTCACTTCTCTTGGACCTAGACCTGTTCTTAAAGCTTTGGCATCACTGGACCTTTCCTTGATTGTTCCTGGCAGTTATGTCTACCCCCTTTTATAGTCTCATTTCAAAGGAATGGCCATTTTCCATAGTAGCTGGAGCCAAGAAAATCATCTCCAATTCTGTGAAAATTATTCCATGAGGATATTTGTATCTATCAAGGAACCATAACTGATTGAAGTCTTTCATACATACTCAATCAACTAATAGATATGCCAGACTAAATCACTCTATCAAGTGGTCACAAATGTCATAGAGCAAAAAGAGCCAAGGCTTTAGAACAATGGTTCCCAAACTTTTTGGGCCTACCGCCCCCTTTCCAGGAAAAATATTACTTAGCCCCCTGTCACATACTATCACCACCCCCTTACAGTTATTCACTGCCCCCAAATGCACCTGTGGCCATCACTGCTCCACTGGATTGCTGCAGCACCCACCAGGGGGCAGTGGTACCCACTTTTGAAATCACTGCTTTAGAGTCAGAGAAACAGTTCAAATCCTGACTGTGCCACTTACTACCTGTGTGATCTTAGAAAATTCACTTAATGATCTGTGATCTAATTTCCTCATCTTTAAAATGAAGGAATTGGAATAGATGACCTTTCAGGATCCATGATCTATGAGGTATGAATTATGTATCTCTGCACACTTATGTTAACAAAAGAGGAAGATAAGTTAGATGTATTCAAAATACACTTTTTAAAATCTAGAAAACCAGCAAACTAATAATACCCAAATAACCATAGAAATGGAAATTTTAAACATCAAAGAGATTAATAAAATTAGAAAACAAAAAGAAAATAGAGATGATAAATGAACCGAAGCTGTTCTTTACAAAATCAATAAAGCAGATAAATCATTACCTAATCTGATTTGAGAGATGGGACAAATTAGCAAAATAAAAAATGAAAAGTGAAAAGTCACAGCGAATGGAGGGAAAACGAAGAAAATTATCAGAAACTACAATACCTAATCAGATACCAACAAAGCTGAACATCTTAATGAAATGGATATTTACAAAAATATAAAACGCCCAGATTGATAAAACAGAAAATAGATATTATAAATGATCTAATTTCAGGAAGAGAAATTGAGCGAGCTATAAAAGCATTTCCACAGAAAAATACCTTTGGTCCAGATGGATTTACAAATGAATTCTAAGGTGGTTCAGTGGATCGAATGCCAAGCCTAGAGACAATAGATCCTGGGTTCAAATGTGACCTCAGAAACTTACTAGCTGTAAAATTCTGGGCTAGTCACTTAACCCCAATTGGCTACCACTTACCCATCTTCTGCCTTGGAAGTGATACTTGGCATCAATTCTGAGACAGAAGGTAAAGGTTTCAAACAAACAAACAAACAAAACAAATGAATTCTAGCAAGCATTTAAAGAACAAATATCTCCTATACTACATAAACTGCAAAATCAAATAAGTTACCTCATCTAACTCCTATGAGACGGGCATGGCTGATAATGAAACCTTAAAGAGATAAAGCAGAGAGAGAAAACTATAGACTTAATATTACTGATTCTGAAACCAAAGCATCAAATAGTAACAAAAGCAATATGGCAATGCATTTAAATAATTATTCATTTATTCAAATCAAATGGATACCAGGAATACGAAGTTGGGTTAATATCAGGAAAACTTTAAGAAGTAAAAGGGATATTAAAAACAAAAAGAATACAAATTCTATGACTGCCAATAAGTACAGAAAAAGTCTTGAACAAAATACAGGATGCTTGTATATTTAAAATGCTAAAGTCCCTGGGAATAAGAATATCTTTTCCTTAATGAGTTAAAAAAATTGGGGACAGCTGAGTAGCTCAGTGGATGGAGAGCCAGGCCTAGAGAGCGGAGGGCCTGGTTTCAAATCTGGCCTCAGACACTTCCTAGTTGTGTGGCCCTGGGCAAGTCACTTAAGCCCCATTGCCTACCCTTACCACTCTTCTGGCTTGGAGGCAGTATTGACTCCAAGATGGAAGGTAAGGGTTTAAAAAAATAAGTTAAAAAAAATTACCTAAAACCAATAATTAACATTATTTGTAACATAGAAGTATTGGACATTTTTCAATACATTCATGGATAAAGCAAAGGTGTCTACAGTCCCCATTATTATTTGACATTGTGCTAGAAATGCCATAGTAATAAGAGAAGAAAATGAAGTTTAAGGAATGAGCACAGGACAAAGAAAAGGCAGATGATCCAAATGGTTTAGCCAAATGGTTTATCTAGAAAACCCCAGAAAATCAGTGAAAAATTAATTGAGATAATGAATGGTTTATAAAATAAATCCATAGAAATGATCAACCTTTCTGTATACTATTATCAAAACTTGGAAGGGGGTGGGGTGAGATAGGAAGAAAAATTCCATTTAAAATAACAAAAAGCACATTAAATGTCTAGGAATTAAATCTACCAAGACACATGAGGGATAGGTTAATGTCATAAATACAACTGCAAAGCTTCCTACAGAGATAACAGAATATTTAAATAATTGGAGAGATTTTCAGTGTTAATGACTGGACCTGTTTGCTGTATCTGTTCCCTGTACTTAAGACTGAAATCACAGGGTCACAGATTTGCTGCTTGAAAGAACCTCTGAGGCCATTTAGCTCAATCCCCTCATTTTGCGGATCCCAGAGACTTCTGGAATTGCCCTGTAGTTATTCCCCAGAGCTGTCAGTATTAACCTCAAAGTCTGATGTTATGGCTGCACAGTTTCTCCAGAGCCAGATCTCACTATGATGGCCATATCTTTGGAGTCTGGTGCACAAGTACGAGATGCTATTGTGAGTCTAGAGCCAACTGTCACACTAACAGGGCTCTCTACCATGACAGAGTCCATTAGAGTCCTCACAAGACTCTCTGTGGTAACATCAGGCTACATTCTAAAAAGAACAGATTTAATCTCATCAGATGAGCCTGATCCATCACTAGAGACCAGCGGGCAGGAAATATCCACTCACTTCAGTGAAAGGCTATCCATAGACAAAAGGCACCTGGAGAGTGATTCAGGTAGAAGTGAGTACAATAAAAGGACAGTTTTGAATGTAAACAGTCATTGAGTGACCAAAGAAAAGCAGCCAAGTTTTGACATCATTCTTGGAGCTATTAGGAAAATTGACAGAGTAACTCATGCTTACAATAAAACCGAACATCATTTGTCACCTGCCTCTCCTGGTGGTGTTAGTGAAGGAAGATGAGAAGGACTTCTATAGATCAGAGGTTGACGAATGGGGCAGCTAGGTGGCTCAGTGGTTTGAGAGCCAGGTCTGGTCTGGTTTCAAATCTGGCCTCAGACACTTTCTAGCTGTGGGGCCCTGGGCAAGTCACTTAATCCCTACTGCCTAGCCCTTATTGCTCTTCGGCCTTGGAAGCAATACACAGAATCAATTTTAAGACAAAAGGCAAGGATTAAAGAAAAAAGTCAAAGGATATGAATAAAGAGTTGTCATAAGAAAATTATTTTTAGGGGGCAGCTAGGTGGCTCAGTTGATTGACAGCCAGGCCTAGAGATGGGAGATCCTGGGTTCAAATCTGGCCTCAGACACTTCCTAGCTGTGTGACCCTGTTCAAGTCACTTAACCCCCATTGTCTAGCTCTTGTCTCTCTTCTGCCTTGATTCTAAAACAGAAGGTAAGGGTTTAAAAAATTATTTTTACTGTATGTAAACAATATGCGCTGGGTGTCAGAGTATATTTCTGTGGTGTCTGCTACTGGGGGAGGTTGAGAATTCTGAGCTGCAATAACACTAAACCAACTGGGTGCCTGCCCTAAATCTAATACCAATATAATGAACCCCCAGAAGGTAGGGGGCAGTGCCAGATAAATAAAGGATAAGAGAACCAGCTCAGATCAGAAACAGCAGGTTAAAAGCTCCTGTGCTGATCAGTAGGGGAACTGTGTCCATTAGTAGCCACTTCCCTTTGAGCCTAGACAAGAGAGGGGAGAACCCCTTAAAAATAAGCAGACAGATACATAGATGATTGATAGCTAGATAGATGCATACACACACACATATATGTGTATATATGTATATATACACAGAGACAGACAGATGGATAGGTAGACAGATATGTATACATGTATATATAACTACATAGGCAGAGGCAGAGATAGATAGATCAGCACACAGAGAGAGAGATGGAGAGATAGAATATTCACAGCAGCACTTTTTGTGGTAGCAAAGACCAGGAGATAAGAGTGGGTACTCATTGATTGAAGAATGCTAAAAAGTAAAACTCAGAATTATGTGGTATATGAATATATAAGGGAATAGTACTGTGTAGTCAGAAATGGTGAATTTGGGTCATTCAGAGAAGCATGGAAATATTTTTATGAATGGATAAAGAGTTCACTAAGCAGAACCAGAAGAAGGAATTTACCCAGTGGCCATGGTAATGTAAATGAAAAGGTCTTTAAAAATAAGACAATGCAAAACCACTGCTGGGTTTGTACCCCAAAGAGATAATAAAGAAAAAGACGTACAAAAATATTTATAGCTGTGCTCTTTGTGGTGGCAAAAAAACTGAAAAATGAGGGGATGTCCATTGATTGAGGAATGGCTGAATAAACTGGTATCTGTTGGTGATGGAATACTATTGTGCTAAAAGGAATAATGAACTGGAGGAATTCCATGTGAACTGGAAAGACCTCCAGGAATTGATACAGAGTGAAAGGAGCAGAACCAGGAGAACGTTATACACAGAGACTGATACACTGTGGTAAAATCTAATGTAATGGACTTCTGTATTAGCAGCAATGCAATGACCCAGGACAATTCTGAAAAACTTATGAGAAAGAACACTCTCCACATCCAGAGAAAGAACTGTGGGAACAGAAATGCAGAAGAAAAACATATGACCAATCATGTATTTCAATAGGGATATGGTTAGGGTTTTGATATTAAAAGATCACTCTACTGCCAATATGAATAACATGGAAATAGGTTTTGAACAATGATATATGTAAAACCCAGTGGAATTGCTTGTCAGCTCCGGGAGCGGGGAAGAAAGAGCAGGGAGGTGGGGAGAGGCACACATGAATCATGTAACCATAGAAAAATATTCTAAATAAAAAAAGGAAAAATTTTAAAAATTTAAAAAAAGACAATGCAGATCAAATGAATAAATGAAGACATATAGCTCTGTTATTTGTTAGGGGACTCTTAGGGGAATATATTGCATACATTGTTAGATATAATTTTGGTATCAGTTATTTTTGCTTAACTTTTTATTTGATACAAGGGAAGGTTCAATTCCAAGATGGGGGTTGTTTAGTGGAAGGGAAGAAAAATGACTGTGCTATAAAAACAGAAGGCATCAATAAATATTAAGATATCTGTTAAATCTATAATTTCATTGTTATAAGGAGCTCTTAGATGAGGAAATTCCTTGCACTGATACAGTTTCTTATCTTTCATGCAACTAACTTATAGTCTTAAAGAGTTGCTTGAACTCTGAAAAAGTTAAATGACTCATCCAGAATGACACAAAGGGATGTGCTAGTAAATATTTAACAACTGGCTCTCGACCCCTCTCTCCCCACCAAAAAAGCAAACAAACTATGTATGCATGGCACATTAAGTTTAATTTGTATTACGAACATTTTCTCCATCACTTTCTTAAGTCTGGAAATCAACAAAATAATAAATCAAGCCCTGATTTGTAGCATTTATTAAATGTGATGTGTAAATGCTATAGGCCCTGGGGCACCTGGGTGGCTAACTGGATTGAGAGCCAGACCTAGAGATGGGAGATCCTAGGTTCAAATTTGGCCTCAGACACTTCCCAGCTTTGTGACCCTGGGCAAGTCACTTAACTTCCATTGCCTAGCCCTTACCACTCTTCTACCTTAGAACCAATACACAGTATTGGTAAGTACTTGGTAAGCAAGCATTTAAAAACAAATTAACAATCATTTCTTATGTGAGCTGTTAGAGCTGGCTCTAGCACACCCCTGGTACACAGCCAGTTGGTATCAGAAGTGGGACTACAGCCCAAATCTTCTTAACTCTGAAGTTGTCTCACTATCCACTATAACATGCTTCTGTTATACATTTTTTAAAAAATAATTGCAAATTATTAGCAACCATATGATTTTTCCAAATTGGAAATAATATGGGAAATGTAAAGCAAAACACTATTGAAGCTTAACCTCATACCCAGCAAATTGGCAAAGATGACAAAAGGCAGAAATCAACAATGTTGGCGGAGAGGAGTAGCAGAGGGAGAGGAAGAATAAGGAAGAGGGGAGATGGAGAGGGAGCAGGAGGGGGAGAGGAGGGAAGAGGAGAGGAGAGGAGAGGAGAGGAGAGGAGAGGAAGACTTTTTATCACCAGCCCTTGTATTTATAAATCTGAGCCAAAGAAACTTTTATGTGCTATAGAGATAAAGTGTGATATAGTCATTGTCACCAGCTCTAAAGATGAGAGAAACAAATAGCCAGCTGGCATTTATGTAAAGTTTTAAGGTCTGAAGAGCATTTAACATATGATAATTTATTTAAACCTCACAGTAATCTGGGATGTAAATACTAATATGATCTCTATTTATAGTTGAGGAAACTGAGACATGGAAAGGTTAAGTGACTTGCCTAGGGTCACAAAGTGAGTTTTGAGGCAGGATTGGAACTCAGGTCTTCCTGACTTCAAGTCCCACATTCTATCCCCTGAGCCACCTACCTGCCCCCAAATGAAGAAGTTTTAAGTTTAAAAATCTTTTAAGAAAAATTGATTAAGTAAGAAAAGATGTGTGTTGGATTCAGTAGACATATTGGGGGACACAATATACAAACATCTACAACATATATACCCATATGTAAATATATATGTAAATGTGTATGTATTTATATATACTTTGGGGAAGATCAGAAGACATGCTACATTTTGTAGACGAGAAAAAAAAGTAATATTTTTTGACGAATATAACACTACTACTGTCATAGTGTTGTGAAATCACTCTGTACTAGAGAGACATCCATTACTTTGAGAGCTGAAGTATAGGGTAGGTGAGGAAACAGATGAGCAGTTTCGAGTTAAGGTATATGTAAATCTCATATTTACATTGCAAGCAAATGCAGACAGGAAGATAGAAATATAAAGTATTGGATAAAAATCTGGAGACATTAACAATCACTGTTGTTGATTAAAAGTAGGGGCTTCAAAAGTAAACAGCTGGTTAAGAAAATGGTGTCTGAGAACAAAGATTTCTGAACCACAACTTGAAATCTAAGAATGAGGGCTATTGGCCAGAATTGGAATACACATAATTAGTACCAGGAAGACTATGTTTACCCGGAGATTTCTGAATCTGATTAAGATTTTAAACTGAATAGTATCAAAAGATCAGAAATGCAGATCTGGAAGACACTTTGTAGATCGTCTAACTCCCATATTTTATAGATGAAGAAACTAAGGAACAGAGATGTTAAGTACCCAGTGTCACAGAAGTAGTAAATGATTGAAATAGATTTGAACCCAGATTTTCCTGCCTCCAATTCCAGTGTTTTATCCTTACATCCTCTCTCTTTTCATCATCATTTTATCCTCTCTCTCTCTCTCTCTCTCTCTCTCTCTCTCTCTCTCTCTCTCTCTCTCTCTCTCTTAACCCTTACCTTCTGTCTTAGAATTAATACTGAGTATCTGTTTAAGAATGAAGAGCAGTAAGGTCTAGACAATTAAAATTAAGTGACTTGCCTAGGGTCCCACAGCTAGTAAGTGTCTGAGGCCACATTTGAGCCTAGGACTTCCTGTCTCCAGTACTGGTGATCTATCCACTGAACCACTAAACTACCTTGCTATCTCTTAATAAGGATGAGAAAGCAGGAAACTCTCTAACTCTCTTTCTCTCTCTCTGTGTACACACATGCATTTATATACGTACCCATATTAGTTTGTATAGATATATAGATATTTATTCCAAATGAGATCCTAAAGAAGAGTAATTTTCTCCAATACAGAAAATGAGTAATTCATTAAGTTCAGTATTCAGGAGGAGAATCAGCAAAAGAATCATGTCTCAAATATTTATATACAAATTCACAAAGTAAGAAGGGTAATACAAAAGATTATCTAGAGAATTGAATAGGAAGTAAATTTAATTTGATTCTCCTCCATCATGTCTTTCCACAAATCTATCAAAGGGCATCTACTCAACCCTCTGGGGTCTTCCTTTTTTTGTTTTTTGTTTTTTTTTTTCAACATTGAGTGAAAAACCAAGGGAACACAATGTCCATTATTTATCCCTCATACTTTTGAAGTTATAGTAATTATATCCTCAACATTGAGTGAAAAACCAAGGAAATGTATGGACTGTCCATTATTTGTCCCTCATACTTTTGAAGTTATAGAAATTATGTCCTTTAATTTTAAATATTTAATTATTACTTTTAAATATTGTCATTAATTATTATAGATTATAGATATTTTAGTTTTTAATAATTAATATTTATTTAATGCTAATTTTTATTTATTCATTTATTTAAGTTTACTGAGTAAATTTAAGGGAAGGTAGAATGGCCATTTAAATTTAGAAACTATACTTGTATGAGGAAATTCAAGAATCAGAGTAGGGCAACATAGTGAAGAAGTATTTACTTTGTATTCATATATATTCTCTTTGTATTTATTCTGTATAGACAGATACAAGATGTTTCCAAAGGTTTGGGCGCAGTTTTTAGTTTTAATCATACTAAGACTTTTGAGACATCTCATATACGTACTTGCCATCTTTCTCATTAGAATGTAAGCATGAAGGTGGGATTGCTTCATTCTTTTTATTGGCATCCTCAGCTCAGCAGAGTGCCTGGTACAAAGTGAGTGCTCAGTGAATGTTTATTCATTGAATAATTGAAGAAACAGCCAGAATGTTGTTATAGGAATATACACCGAGACAAAAGGAGGGCATAAATGAGACAATTAGGAATTAGATTATAAACTGAGTTTTTTTTTAAACCCTTAACTTTCGGTGTATTGTCTCATAGGTGGAAGAGTGGTTAGGGTGGGCAATGGGGGTCAAGTGACTTGCCCAGGGTCACACAGTTGGGAAGTGGCTGAGGCCGGATTTGAACCTAGGACCTCCTGTCTCTAGGGCTGACTCTCAATCCACTGAGCTACCCAGCTGCCCCATAAACTGAGTTTTATAATGGTAATGGGGGACTTCAGTTCTCTGGTCATTTACTGCTGCCTGCTCTTGGCCAAAAACAGAGCAAATGATGAATGGTTGACTTCCCTCGCTGGCAACTTCATTCTTATCAAAGTAGAGGAAGCAATTAGATGAACTGTTATTCTGGACCTGATTTTGACCAAAAGATAGAACTGGTCACTGAAGTAGAAATAATGGGAACTTTGGGAGAAAGTTCTTCTATCTTAGAATTCGTGTTTGAAGAAAGACAGGTATAGTCTCAAATTTTACCAGAGCCTTTGGGAAAGTGGATTTAAGAGTTCAGAGAAATGAAAAGCAAGGAAGCCAGGTCCCGTGGCCTGAAATTTTACAGGGGAAGTCAATCTGAGGGGGGATAGGAGCTCTCAGGATGAAATTCTAATTATAGAAATACAAATAATTCTGATAGGGAAGAAAATGGTGCACTGTCTAGAGACAGGTGCAGATGAATAGGAAACACATCAACGAATTTTGATTTTTTTAAAATGTGTAGAAGATGGAAACAGCTGATGATAAATACTGGGGAGAAGCAGGGATCTACAGGAATATGGTGAGACGGGGACAGATTTATGGGATCAGGGAGCTAAAGCTCAGAAAAAGCTGAGACTGACAATGAATTCTAGGGACAACAAAGGGGAGGCAGCAACCAGTATGGAAGACCTTAGTTCAAATCCTGACTCAAATACTTATAGTTATGTGACCTTAAAAGCCATTAAACTACCTGCCTTATGTGTAAGATAGGGATAATAAAGAATCTATCTCCAGGGTTGTTGTGAGGTTTAAATAAAATATGAAGCACTTTGCAAACCCTAAAATGTGATAGAAATTCTGGCTAATATTATTTTAGATATATTGGTGAAAATTCGAAACAAAGAAGGAATAGGGCCATTCTTTGGAATGTATAGGAAAATAACAATAGATGTGTGAGAGAAAGTAAGGAGATCAAGTCTAATTTTGCTTCTTTTTTCTACCATGAAGAATGATCATAAGACCCAGAAAGACAGAAAAGTGATTTACAAGAAATTGGAAATCAAAGTAAATAAGGACTTGATAAGAAAATATCTACCTGAGGTAGCTTGGTAGCCCAGTGGATAGAGAGCCAGTACTGGAGATGGGTGTTCCTGGGTTCAAATCTGACCTCAGATACTTCCTAGCTTTGCAACCCTGGGCAAGTTACTTAACCCCAATTGCCTAGCCCTTACCACTCTTCTGCCTTAGAACTGATACTTGGGTATGTTTTCAACCCCCCCCCTCTCGCTTTTTTTTGTATTCTGAGAGTGCTGGCATTTAGCACATTGCCTGGAATATAGTAGGTGCTTATTAAATGCTTATTGGCTAACTGGTTGACTGGAGCGTGTCAGAAAGTTAATCAAGGAGAACTAAAATGAATATACAGCAATAAAGACCAGGTTGAGATTGGATGTAAAGATAAATTAGATCCATATACTTCCATCCCTTTTCCTCCTCACTTTACCATTTGCCCAGCCTCCCATGTTCAGAATTTTGGTGCTAATGTTGATTCTCCCCTTTCCCTTCCTGTTTATATACAATTGCTGGCCAAGTCTAGCCAAATCTTACCTCTTTAATATTTCTCACAACTTGATCCTTGCCTCTATTCCACTTTGCCACCTACTTCTCCTCCACCTCCCCAAGCACAGGGCCTTTTTACCACTTGCCGGAAATACACCATTAGCCATCCCAGGGGTTTTCCTGCTGCTTCTCCCTCTCTCACTCCAGACTTTGCTTGTTCTTTCCCATAATCTGATTATGCCACTCCCTTGCATAAAATCTTTTGGCTTCTAATTTCCTACTACCAGTTCAAGTTCGTTTGCTTAGCATTCTACAATTTGGTGATTCTACTGGTGTCACTAGCCTTACCTTATATTGCTCCCTTCCATACACATATGTTTCAACCAAAGTGGGTGCTTTTGTGTCCCCTTGAATGTTCTTCATCGGTCTGTCTTTGCGTCATAGGATACCCTGCATCTGGATTTTCCCTCCCCCCATTTTGTAAGCCTATCCCTTATAGCCAACTCAGATGCCACCTCCTCTTAACACTCTTAGTCTGCATTGATCACTCTTCCTTTGTAATTCTTTGAATAATCATTTCTTTGTATCTCTCTAAGGCTCTGATCATTTATTGTGCGTTATTATTATTATTTGCCTGTTTTATATTCTCCTACCATACTGTCAGCTTCATGAGGGCAGGAGCCACATCTTAGCTAAGCTTCGTATCTCTGTCAGTGTCTAGGGCAGTGCTCTGCACACGAGAAGTACTTATGGGAGACTGGGGCTTTGCAGAAAGCTATTACATAGGAAGACGTGGTAAACACAGGATCTCTTTCCTGATTTCAGGTATATTAAAGACAACTGTTTGAACCAATCCTGCAAAATGTCTTCTATGGGATATCCATTGAGCTGACACTGTTTGAACCCATCCAAGTAGTAGACTTCTTGTATTTGTAAACAACAGCCGATGAGACATAATTATGGGACTCTCTAGGTTGCATGCCCAATGGTGATCTGATCTGATTGGCTTATTGAAGCCTCTATCCAAAGTCAGTGATGTTGGAATGTTCCTACATAGGCAACCATTTCCCATGGATTTTTGCCCAAACTTCCCCCACAACTGGAAATATGAGCTCTCTCATTTGGTCTTTATCACCTTCAATAAATGTTCTTTTTGCTACCACCATGGTTCTAATTGTCCTGGTGCTCCCATGGTTTGAACTCAGGCCCCTTCCAATCAACAATCCTTAATAAATATTTATTGGATTGCATTCAATCCTATAAAAAAAAAGCATTAGATGAAGACTATAGACCATGTGTTAGAGAAGTTTCACAGTGGGATGGTTATCCAAGGCTGAGATATTTAGCTTGAAGGCCACATAGAAGAAGGCTGAGACTGATCTGGGCATTAAAGGAGAGGACTTAGATAAATAGAGAGGATCAGAATTCCAGGCAGCGGTTATGAGGCAAGCAGAGGTATGGAAGAAGGAATGTGAATGAAGCGTTCAGGTCAGATAGGATAGAGGGGAATGGTTTGGGGGCAAACGGGTCCTTGTAGCACCCTTCAAATACCATTGTCTAGACAGCTGAATGGCTGCATCCTGTGTATGCCAATTGGTTTCTGTCAGTACCCCCCCCCCATTTACAGAGACTGGCACTATTTTTGAGGCTGCCTCTTATGTTAACAGTTGCCCAGATGCCTTTACTCCAAAAGGGTCAGCCCATTTCTGGCATCGCCTTTTAGGAGCTGGTTGTCTGCCTATGGCAGTAATCGTGGATCACACATACCAGAGGACATATCACAACTCTGTGGCCATTTTGCAGAATCGGCATAGCACCAGGGACTGCTGGGGAGCTGGAAGACAACTGAGGTACCAGATGGCCCCAGGGAAACCCCATATTCAGCCAATGATTCTCACTAGCAATATAGAGCTGACAGTCATAGTAAAATTCTGCGACTTAGCAGATTTCTAGCACACTAGGAGCAAGGACGTGCTTAATAATTGAAACAGCAGTCAAACCACAGCTTGTGCATCTGCCACCCATCCCCTCTCTCCCCAAGTGCTCATCCCCCTGCCCCAATCCAACACTGCTTCTGCGAGCAGAGACACGTCTCATGAATAGTTCTGAGGTTGCAGTCTCAGAGCATTTACTCTCAGTGACAAACGGCAGGCTATTATACTTAGCTTGTTATTATGGTGTTCCAAAAAAAAAAAAAAAGGTAATAAACCAATCGCTCTTTCTCTAGGAGAGCTACTATCCTCCCAAGGAACCTGTGTTGCACACACACTGAGAGCAGTAAGATGAGGTATAAGTGTGAGGCTGTTGATTGGCTTTGTTCAAGAACGGACGAGCTTTTCATCTCTGCTCAAAAACAAGATGTGGTCAGAACACTAGAATGCCTTGCTTTGGCAAGATGAGATGGGACCATAAAGCACTGCAATGGTTTTTTAAAATGAAAAACCCAATATACATAAGTGTCAGCTGTGCAACAACTCATAATTATATAGCACTTGAAGGTTTATACATTTTTTTTCTTTTACAACCACCCCACTGAGGAAGGCAGCGCAAACATTAGTCTGACTTTACAGAAAAGAAAACTGAGGCTTAAGTTAAGTGATTTGCCATTTGTTCATAGTAAATATCAGAGCTGAGTTCCTGACTCCATAACTGATGTGCTTCCCATTAGACCACATGACCCTCTAGTCACTTTGGAAACGATACTCTTATTCTAGAGATTCTGTCTCTAGAAATAGTATTTCTGGAATTCTTCTTTGGGAATCTCCTTCAGAGATCATTTATAAGTCACACAAGAAAACTGGTTTCATTCATTTGTTGTCACACTTCATTTCTGGACTCAAATGAACTTTTTCCACCTTGACAAATCAGATGTGTTCATCTGTTTTTTGGCTATTTCCAAAAGTCAGATTTATCCTCAAAGGTCAAGGATTTGCCATCATTGAGAATATTTTAAAGAAATAGAAATAATTTCTGAAGGCATTCCCAAAAGAACATTCCCCCAAACAACTTGCTTTCTTGAAATAAGCATATAGGCTCCTTAGGTGACTGCTTTAAAAGGACAACACTCATTTGGATATGTAAGTTCTGGTATGTTAGTTTAAAAAAACACCACATTATTTCATAGTCACCCCTCGTACACTCATTTGAGCAAATCAATAGAGTAAGCGTAGTAGAGATAGGAAAGTTGAGAGAGAAGGGGAAAAAAAATAATATTCAGTGAAAATGGTCCTTGAGGAAGCAGCAGGCCTAGTTTTCATAAGCAGCCTCAATTTTAGCTCCAAGCTCATCAGTGTGTTATTAAACCAAAGTGCTCTTCTCTAAGACACAAAAAGGAAACAGCATGCAACCCTGATGCTCTAGGGTACCCAAACCTATCTACTGCCTTTCAAGTGTAGTTCCAAAATGTGTCCATTACTCACACTCTTAATGCTTTGTTAAATCAAATGTTCTAGTGCCGGGATGCTGCCTTTGCTCATGCTATCTCTCCCACCTGAATTAAACTCCCTTACCCATTCCTCTTTGCCAATACAGAGCCTGCTTTTCCTGCCAAGCTCAATTCAGGATCTTCTTACACCAAGCTTTCTCTTACACTGTGTGGGTGAAAGTCATGCCCAGAACAGCTCACTTTTTTTTTTTTAATTTTAAACCCTTAACTTCTGTGTATTGACTTATAGGTGGAAGAGTGGTAAGGGTAGGCAATGGGGGTCAAGTGACTTGCCCAGGGTCACACAGCTGGGAAGTGTCTGAGGCCAGATTTGAACCCAGGACCTCCCGTCTCTAGGCTTGGCTCTCAATCCACTGAGCTACCCAGCTGCCCCCACAGAACAGCTCACTTTTACAAAAGATTCTAAGGGTACCTCACATGCATCAGGTCCTCATCCTCTTGTGCCGGGACTACTATAATAGTTGCTGGTGGGGGGGTCTGCCTGCCTCAGGTCTCTCACAACTCCAATCCATCCTTCATTCAATAACCAAAGGGCTTTTCCTAAAACACGGGTCCAATCATTAATTCTCCTACTCCTATAAACTCCAGTGGCTTCCTATTTATTGCCTGAATTCAGAAGCAAACACAAAATGCTGTTTGGCATTCAAAGTCCATCAAAACATAGCCCCTCCAATCCTTCCAGTCTTCTTAGACCTTACTCCCTAACACATATTCTGCAATTCAGTGACACTGGCTTCCTGTTCCATGAACAAGAAACTCTGTCCCTTGGCTCTGGGCATTCTCTCTGAAACACTCTTTTTTCTCCACTCCAACTACTAACTTTCAAGGCTTCCCTTAAGTCAAAACCAAAATCCTACCTTCTACAGAAAGCCTTCTCTAACTCCTCTTAATTCTGGTGCTTCTCTTTTTAAAATTATTTCCTCTTTATCCTGTAAAGGCAACAGTGCATAGAGTGACACACTTGGAGTCAGGAAGACTCATCTTCTTCAGTTCAAATCTGGCCTCAGACGCTTATGAGCTGTGTGGCTAGGTGAACAAGTCACTTAACCATTTGCCTCATTTTTCTCATCTGTAAAATGAGCAGGAGGAGGAAATGGCAAACCATTCCAGGATCTTTGTCAAGAAAACCCCAGTAAGGACATGAAGAATCAGACATAACTGAAAATGACTGTACAACAAAAATGTGTCCTGTATATAACTTCCTTTGTATATATTTGTTTGTGTGTTGTCTTTCCCACTGGATCATAAGCTCCTTGAGGTCTGGGACTGTTCTTTTGCTTCTTTTTATATTTAGCACAGTGCCTAGCACATAGTAGGTGCTTAATAAATGTTGATTCATTGAAACCTTGAAACAACTCTGTGAGATACCCAAGGAAAAGTAATACTGAATTGTATTATTTACTAGTAATATTTCTATGTGAAATAATTTTCCCTTTAGCATCCCAAGGTCTGGCTGAAGTAGCCTGCTACCAATCTAAGGTTACTTCCATCCCCACAAGCTATTGAACTGGACTGGGACCTTTTGTCTTTTGATAATATCTTTTTTTTTAAATTTAGAATATTTTTCCATGGTTACATTATTCATAATTTTCCTCCCTCCCCCTCTCCCCTCTGCTCTTCTCCCCGCTCCCGAAGCCGACAAGCAGTTCCACTGGGTTATATGTGTATCATTGTTCAAAACCTATTTCCATAATAGTCGTATTTTCATCAGAGTGATCCTTTAACACTTTTGATAATATCTTGAAAAGATTAAAGGCAGGGTTGATCAGCCGGGTTAAATTTTGACCCATTTGAAAGTACTGTATGGCAGACCAACCACATGGCTAGGGAAATGGTATGCTGGTGTTTTTCTTAATTAGGCAAACACTCACCTCTCCTGTGATGAAGTAATAGGGGTGGAGTTGATAAGTTCACCTCCTCATTAGCTATTTACAAATTAAAGATGTCTTTGGATGTCCAAGGGAGAGATTGAATAATGAGCTCCAAAATTGTTTTTATAAACCCATGGGAAGTAATTCCCTGGTTTTGATCAGTGAGTCTCACTGATCAAAACCAGGGAATTACTGCTAGCCTAATCAATAAGTTGATATTCTTATCCCAGAACCAGTCTCAAATATTTTTTGTCATAACATACCTAAGATAATATTATCCCCATTTTAAGAAACTGAGTCTCCAGGATAGAAAGTATCATCATCTAGTTAATCATGGAGCTAATGTCAGAGTCAGCATTCAAACCAAGGTCTAGCCCAGCATACTTTCCTCTACCTTATACGACCTTGCCAGGCCCTCAAGATGCTTGTTAAATTACTTTATGTTTCATAAAATTTTAAAGCTAAAGGAGACTTTGGAGATCATTTAATTCAACCTCCTCGTTTTATAGATGAAGACTCTAAGGCTTAGAGAGGTTGAACAATTGGACCAAGGTAATAGATCTGGGTTTAAATCCCATTTCTACAACTTACTAGCTATAAGGCATTGACATTTCAGTTTCTTTTTTTTGTGTAACATGGTATTAACACATGTCTTATGAATCAATTAACTGACAAGTATTTATTAAGTAACCTACTATGTGTCAGACATGGTGGTAAGTGCTGAGGGTTGTTATTATTCAGTTGTTTCAGTTGTGTCTAACCCTTTGTGAGCCCATTTGAGATTTTCTTGGCAAAGACCCTGGAGTGGTTTGTCTTTTCCTTCTTGAGCTTATTTTATAGATGAGGAAACTTGCCTAGTGTCTCAGGTCAGATTTGAACTCAGGAAGATGAATCTTCCTGATTCTAGGCTTAGCGCTCTATCTACTGTGCCACCTAGCTATCCTTGGCGCTGGGGATACAAATAAAAAAAAAATGAAACAATTGCTACTCAAAATTAATTAACACTCTAGTGGGGAATTCAAAAAGTATATCTAAAAAACTTTTCCCTACTTACCCATTGGGGTCATTAGTGTGGATCAAATGAAATATGCATTTGTAAGGAATTACTATTCATGGAAAATATATGACGAGAACCTCCATTTCCTGGGCTATAGTCAATCATCCTGCTGTATTTTAAAGTTTCACTCCTTAATAGGATATGTGGCTATGGCATCAAAATGACCATTTGAAATGTGAAAAAAAAAAATTATCAGCTAACTACTTGTCTCTACAGTGCCAATGTCATAGACAAGCCTGTTAGGGAAAGGTCTACATTTCCCAGGATTCCTGGGCCCAGAGCAGGAACATTCCTGGAGGAGAACAAGAAGTCCTTTTTGAGTGGATTCATGAAGAGTACCCACAATAGAGCTGATGAGTGGAGGGAAATAAAGGTTCTGGAGAAGGAAGAGAAGAGTCATAGGGTGAGGAGGACATCCAAGAAAGCAATGGTTGGTATTCAGGAATCCAGGAGTCCTGTAACATCTCAAAGTCCCCACAAAATAAGGGAATCCTGGCTACAGAGAGAGAATCTGGAATCTAAGCAGACATATAGAAGTTACACTTAATGAAGTTTCCGCAAACCTTCACCCCAAATGCAGAATGACTTTGTCCAAGCCTTCCTTATTGCATTAGTGAAATTTTTTGGAGGAGCTGAAACCCAAATGACTCCCAGGGATAGGAAAATGAGATTGTATTTACCAGGAATGTTGGCTGTAGTTACTTTCTATTGCTCAATATGCATTTCTCTCCTAAATAAATGTCTGACTGTTTCAGTGTTGTTTCTCTGGCATCTACTAACCTGGTGAGTCACTGAATACCTGGACCTTAGTTAACTTAGAAGTTCCCAGATTTACCTGGATATGGGTAAGAAAATAACACAAAGACGTGATTTATTCATAAAACACCTCAAGATATGAACCTGGGTCCATGAGAATCCAGAGCCATTTTGAAATAAGTGAGTCAAATGGAATTTTGAAATCATGGAATAGCCTATTTGTTGTTTGTTTTATGAAAACAGGTATGATTTCAGAGAATTTCAGAATTAGGAGAGACCTAGGAGATTATCTACTCTAATCCATAATCTAAGCAGGAATTCCCTTTTCAGCATCCTAAACAAGTGATTGACCAAGTACTATTGGAAGAATTCTAGTGATAAAGAACTCACTACCTCCTAAGACAACCTATTTCACTTCAAAACTATTCTAATTGTTAGTAAGCTTTTCTTTGTATTGAGTTTGCCTCTCTACAATTTCTGTCTTGGTTCTGCCAAAAAATACCAGACGCCAAATAAACTTTTAAAAAATTTACCCAAACATCTGGATGGCTTGTTTCCAATTTTACCATATTTAGCATCATAGAGTCAAAGCCTGGATATGTATCAATATCAACCAACACAACTATAAATAAATGCTTCAGAGTTAAAGGAGCCAAATATTGGGTTGAAATGTGCCTTGTTGTACAATATTGCCTTAACATTCTAACTTATCCATTGAGAATATATGAGATTTCTATTGATCATGGAAAAACCTCAGATATGGCATGTAATTAGCTCAGAAATAAAACTGCCATCAATGGTGGCAAATGTCCTTCAAATGTTATTGAGCAGAAGTCAGAAAAACAGAGGACTGAGAGCTGGCCTTGTGAGAGAGAATGACAATAGTAATGCTTACAAATGTAACAGTTCCCTCTATATTGAACTGAAGTCTACCTCAGGGCAATGTTTGATTCTCTCTCTCTCAACTTAATCCTTGCTCTTATGTTTTTAATTTTTTGTCTATGGTTATATGATTTTTGTTGTCCTTTCCCCTTTTCCCTCCCCCCTCCTGGAGTTGGCAAGCAATTTCACTGGGTTATACATATATTATCACTCAAAACCTATTTCTATATTATTCATTTTTGTAATAATTGTTTAAAACCAAAACCCCAAATCATATATCCATGCAAACAAGTGATAAATTGTATGTTTTCTTTTGGATTTCTGCTCCCACAGTTCTTTCTCTAGATGTGGATAGCATTCTTTCTCATAAATCCCTCAGAATTGTCCTGGATCAATTATATGAATACAACTACAAAACACTTTCCACACAATTAAAACTAGATCTAAACAATTGGAAAAACATTAATTGCTCATGGGTAGGACAAGCCTACATAATAAAAATGATAATCCTACCTAAATTAATTTACTTATTCAGTGCCATACCTATCAAACTACCAAGAAACATTTTTACTGAATTAGAAAAAAACTATATCAAAGTTCATTTGGAAGAACAAAAGATCAAGAATATCAAGGGAAATTATGGGGAAAAATGTGAAGGATGGGGGCCTAGAAGTACCAGATCTAAAACTGTACTATAAAGTACTGGACATCAAAACAATTTGGTAGAGTTCCAGGTTAAGATGGTGGCAGAGTAAAAAGCAGCTGCTTAACCTCTCCTAACCAAAACATATAGGACTCCTCAAGAAGACATAAAAACAAATCCAGATGAATGAAGGGACCCCACAACAGGGCGCAGCATTGAAGGTACGTGGAATCAGGGCACTTCCATGCTATAAAGGGGTGAAACAGCTCTCACTAAAACACGAGCTGAGCAACCCCCTCCCCCCCACACCACCTGCAGTGCCAAAGCCAGCACACAAGACCTAGAGCAAGCTTGGGGGCATCCATTAAGTCATTGGCAGCTCCAGTGCCTGTTCCTGAGAGTAGCAAGACTTAAGACCCCAAGAGGCTAAAGAATGCGCAGACTTTGAACACAGACCCTGAGTGTAGGCTCAGTCGCAACTGCAGATGCGGATTCTGAGCACAGGTGTGGACTGTGTGTGGGGACCCAGAGCAGAGAGTTGCATGACTGGGGAAGCAGCGCCCTGAGACCATTAAAGGAGCTTCGGGCAGAGGAACAAGCAAGGGGACCACCAGGAGGCTTGACCCTGAGAACAACTAGACCTGTGACCTCAGGAGCCCAAAGAGTGCAGACAGACCCTGGGCATGAGGATAAAGCTGAGAGGGTGTTGGGCTAACAATGGCAAGCCAGAGACAAGAACCCCAGAAGAGAAAGATCAAGAAGAAATCTTTAACACTCGAGAACTTTTATACAGGAAAAAACTCCAGACAACAGAGCAAACAGTAGAGGAGAACAAACAAGTAATCATATCCAAACCTTCCCAAAAAAATGAAAACTGGTCACAAGCTATTGAAGAGTTCAAATCTGAGATTATGAGAAAGATGGAAGGGATCTGGCAAGAAAATAACAGTTTAAAAGGCAGAATTTCTCAATTAGAAAGTGAGGCTCAGAAATTAAATGAATTGATAAGCAAATTGAAGACCAGAAATGACCAGCTGGAAGCCTTGAAGAACCAAACAGACCAGATTCAAAAGGAAAACCAAAAGATTATAGCCGAAAACCAGTCTCTAGAGGCTAGAATTGGGCAATTTGAAAAAGATGCCCCCAAATCAAAAGAATTTATAAGCAAATTGGAGACCAAAATCAAACAGCTGGAAAACAGGATAGATCAAATCAAAAAGGGAAATCAAAAGAATATCACAGAAAACCACTCTCTAAAGACAAGAATTGGGCAAGTAGAAGCCAATGATCTCTCTAGACTATAAGAACAAATAAAGCAAAGTCAAAAGACTGATAAAATAGAAGGAAACATGAAATATCTCACCTAGAAATTGACAGATCAAGAAAACAGGTCTAGAAGAGACAATCTGAGAATCATTGATCTTCCTGAAAAATCAGAAATTAATAGAAATTTGGACTCCATACTAAAGGAAATTATTCAGCAAAATTGCCCTGAAGTTCTACAACAAGAGGGCAATATAGACATTGAAAGGATCCGTAGATCGCCCTCTACACTAAACCCTGAAAAGACAACCCCCAGGAATATAATAGCCAAATTCAAGAGATTCCAAGTAAAAGAAAAAATTTTACAAGAAGCTAGAAAGAGACAATTCAGATATCAAGGAGCACCAATCAGTATCACACAGGATCTGGCAGCCTCCACACTAAAAGACCGCAAGGGTTGGAATATGATATTCAGAAAGGCAAGAGAACTGGGCCTACAACCAAGGATCACTTACCTATCAAAACTGACTATATACTTCCAGGGCATTCAACAAGATAGAAGATTTCCAAATATTTGCACAGAAAAGACCAGGACTAAATGGAAAGTTCGATATCCAACCACAAAAACCAAGAGAAACATGAAAAGGTAAATAAGAAACAGAGGGGAAAGAAAGAAAACTCTTATTTTTAAATTTGCCTCTTTAAGGGCTTCAATAAGATCTAATTATTTGTATTCCTATATGGAGAAATGTTATGTGTAATTCTCTGTAGTGAACTCTATTCACTATTATAGTATCCACTATTATAGTAATTAGAAGAATTATTCACAGGGAGAGGTTGGAATACTAAATGGTCTAAGATGATAAGGGGGTGGGTGGGAAAGAGGGAGGTGAATAGGAGAGGACACCAAAAGAAACTTGAATGAATAAGAAAAATAGGATATTCTGTTACACACAGAGGGCATGGGAAGGGGAGGGGATGAATACTATTATAAGAAGGAGAGGAAGAGAGCATTAAGAGGTAATATTTAAACCTTATTCTCAGTGGAATTAACCCTAAGAGGGAAGAATAGCTATATCCATTGAGATATAGAACTCTATCTAACCGTACTGAGAAAGTCAGAAGGGATAAACCAAGGGGAGCAGAGGAGTGGGGAGGTCAAAATAGGGAGGGGAGGAGAAGGGAGAGGGAATTCATTAGGCCTTAAAAATAAAAAGAGGGGAATAACAAGGGAGGGGGTAGAAAGGGTAGTAAATCAAGGGAGGGGGACAAGGGTTACTGGTTTAAAACAAATCACTGGTTTAAAAGGAAATAGCCTAAGAAGAAGGGGTAGAACTAAGAGAGGATACCAAAATGTTGAGGAATACACAACTGATAATTATAACTCTGAATGTGAATGGGATGATTGATTATACTAAATTAAAAAGCTGTTGTACAAACAAAAACAATATAGCCAAAATCAGAAGGGAAACAACAAATTGGGGAAAAAATCTTTATAACAAAAAACTCTGACAGGGGTCTAATTACTCAAATATACAAGGAGTTAAAGCAATTGTATAAAAAATCAAGCCATTTCCCAATCGATAAATGGGCAAGGGACATGACTAGCCAATTTTCAGATAAAGAAATAAAAATTATCAATAAGCACGTGAGAAAGTGTTCTAAATCTCTAATAATTAGAGAAATGCAAATCAAAACAATGCTGAGGTATCACCTCACATCTAGAAGATTGGCTAAAGTGATAGCAGGGGAGAGTAATGAATGTTGGAGGGGATGTGGCAAAAGTGGGACATTAATGCATTGCTGGTGGAGTTGTGAACTGATCCAACCATTATGGATGGCAATTTGGAACTCTGCTCAAAGGACTATAAAAGAATGCCTGCCCTTTGATCCAGCCATACCACTGTTGGGTCTGTACCCCAAAGAGATCATAGATAAACAGACTTGTACGAAAATATTTATAACCACGCTTTTTGTGGTGGCAACAAACTGGAAAAGGAGGGTATGTCCTTCAATTGGGGAATGGCTGAACAAACTGTGGTATATGCTGGTGATGGAATATTATTGTGTTAAAAGGAATAATAAACTGGAGGAATTCCAAGTGAACTGGAAAGACCTCCAGGAATTGATGCAGAGCAAAAGGAGCAGAGCCAGAAGAACATTGTACACAGAGACTGATACACTGTGGTAAAATAGAATGTAATGGACTTCTGTACTAACAGCAATGCAATGATCCATAACAATTCTGAAGGATTTATGGAAAGGAATGCTACCCACATTCAGAGGAAGAACTACAGGAGAGGAAACATAGAAGAAAAACAACTGCTTGAACACATGGGTTGAGGAGGACATGAATGGGGATATAGACCCGAAACCACCCCACCAATGCAACTATCAACAATTTGGAAATAAGTCTTGATTGATGGCACATGTTAAAACCAGGGGTAATGCACATCAGCTATGGGGGTGGGGGGGAGGAGGTCAGGGGGTGAAGGGGAAAGTAAGAACAGGAATCATGTAACCATGATAACTTTTCTAAAAAATAAAAATTATTAAAAAAAAAACAATTTGGTACTGGTTAAGAGGCAGAAGGGAAGATCAGTAGAATAGACTTGGGGATTATAACCTCTTCAAGACAGTGCATGATAAACCCAAAGAACCCAGCTTTGGGGACAAAAATCCACTGTTTGACAAAAACTGCTGGGAAAATTGGAAAACACTATGGGAGAGATTAGGTTTAGATCAACATCTCACACCCTACAACAAGATAAATTCAGAGTGGGTGAATGACTTGAATATAAAGAAGGAAACTATAAGTAAATTAGGTGAACATAGAATAGTTTACCCATCAGATCTACGGGAAAGGAAAGATTTTAAGACCAAGCAAGAGTTAGAAAACATTACAAAAATGTAAAATAAATAATTTTGATTACATTAAATTAAAAAGGTTTTGTACAAATAAAACAACTAATGCAATCAAAATTAGAAGGAAAGTAACAAATTGGGGAAAAAATCTTTATAACAAAAACCTGTGAAAAAGGTCTAATTACTCAGGTCTATAAGGAGCTAAATCAATTCTACAAAAGATCAAGCCATCCCCCAATCGATAAATGGGCAAGGGACATGAATAGGCAATTTTCAGATAAAGAAATCAAAACTATCAATAAGCACATGAAAAAGTATTCTAAATCACTTATAATTAGAGAAATGCAAATCAAAACAGCTGTGAGGTACCACCTCACACCTAGCAGATTGGCCAAAATGACAGCAAAGGAAAGTAATAAATGTTGGAGCGGATGTGGCAAAGTTGGGACATTAATGCATTGCTGGTGGAGTTGTGAATTGATCCAACCATTCTGGTTGGCAATTTGGAACTATGCTCAAAGGGCTTTAAAAGACTGTCTGCCTTTTGATCCAGCCATATCACTGCTGGGGTTATACTCCAAAGAGATAATAAGGAAAAAGACTTGTACAAAAATATTTATATAGCCGTGCTCTTTGTAGTGGCAAAACATTGAAAAATGAAGCGATGCCCTTCAATTGGGGAATGGCTGAACAAATTGTGGTATCTCTTGGTGAGGGAATACTATTGTGCTGAAAGGACTAATGAACTGAAGGAATTCCATATGAACCAGAATGACTTCCAGGAATTGATGCAGAGTGAAAGGAGCAGAACCAGGAGAACCATATACACAGTGATGGATACACTATGGTACAATCGAATGTAATGGACATCTCTATTAGCAGCAATGCAATAATCCAGGACAATTCTGAGGGACTTATGAGAAAGAACGCTATCCACATCCAGAGAAAGAACTGTGGGAGTAGAAACACAGGAGAAAAACAACTGCTTGATCACATGGGTCAATGGGGACATGATTGGAAATGTAGACTCTAAGTGATCACTCTAATGCAAATATCAATAATATGGAAATAGGTTTTGATCAATGACATATGTAAAACCCAGTGGAATTGCTTGTTGGCTATTTGGGGGGGAGGGGTTTGAGGAGAGGAGTAGAAGGAAAGAACATGAATCATGTAACCATGGAAAAATACGTTAAGTCAATTAGTTAAATAAAACTTTTCAAAAAAAAAAAAAAAAGAATTGTCTTGGATCATTGCATTGCTTCTAATAGCAAAGTCAATTACATTTGATCATCCCACAGTGTTTCAGTTACTGAGTATAATGTTCTCCTGGTTCTGCTTATTTTATTCCACATCAGTTTGTGTAGGTCTTTCCAGTTCTTATAGAAATCCATCAATTCATCATTTCGTATAGCATAATAGTATTCTACCGCAAAAAAAGTGCAGCTATAAATATTTTTGTACAAACAGAACCTTTCCCATTTTTCTTTTAGCTTTTTGGGATACAAACCTATTAGTGGTATTACTGGATCAAAGAGTGTGCATTCTTTTAAAGTCCTTTGGGAGTAATTCCAAATTGCCTTCCAGAATGGTTGGATCAATTCACAACTCCACCAGCAATGCATTAGTGTCCCAATTTTGCCACAACCCTTCCACAATGTTTCTCTTTTTAAGCATTGCAAAAGATTTTTCTCAGAAAAATCCCTGGGATATAGATAGTACAAATATTATTCTCCTCTTTTTACAAATGGAGGAATTGAGTCATTATGTGGTTAAGGGACTTACCCAGGATCAAACAGTATCAAGAATTAAGAGCCAGGTCTCCACCCTAGGTTTTTTTGGCTTTGTGTCTGGTAGACTTTTCACCATATAACAGTTTTTCAACTAATATAAGATCAATTCTTTGGGGGACATTTTCACAAGAGGTTTACAAGTCTCTCTTACTTGAACCCTTTGTCTCTACTTCTGCTGATCATTTCACAGGCTTAATCAATCATTTCTAGGCCAGTCATCCTCTTCCTTAACAATACAACTAAAATCTACAGTGATGAAATCAATAGGGTTTCCAAAGTCCAACACTTGGTATTAGGCAATGCAGTGGATAAGTGTTGAATTTGGAGTCAGGAAAGCTAATTTTCAAATATTTCCTCAGACATTCATTCATTTCCCACTAGCTTTGTACTCTTTGGCCTGGACTCAACCATGACCCCAGGAAACTCATCAGTCTTCAAGATTGCATGAACTTGAATAGTCTTTCATTAGATTGTGAGATCCTTGCAGACAGGAACTGTCTTTTGTCTCTTTTTGTTTTCCTATGGCTTAGCATGTTTACTGACTGATTCATACCTCATCAGGACCCTGAGCATCCTCTGCCCCTCTGACAAGACAGCTGGAGATGGGGCATAGAACTCTTCCCAAAGACTCCATTTAAAGAAAGTTCTCAGGCCAGGCCAACCATCTCTTCATTTCCCACCAGCTTTACTCTTTTCTACTAAACTCCATCATGGTCCTATGACAGCACAAGCTCCTTGAAGGCAAGGGGCGTCTTTCTTTTTTGTACTTGTACGCAGTGCCTAGCACCCTGAAGGTTCTTAATAACTGTTCATGAATGACTGAGATACTAGCTTTGTAGTCCTCTGTCACAGGGAAAATAAAGCTTGATTAGCAAAAATTCTAGATATGTTTGACTTTCTAGGAGCCCAGCTATTATATAAGGCAAGGGATAAGATTCAGTGTAATTTTATTTGGCCTGCTATTGTACTAGATGTGACAGGTATAACCTGTCAAAGAATATAACCAAAGACCAATTTCCTCCTTAGCAGGGTGCTGTGGCTATGTCCTATTCAGAGCAGAGCCTATTAAGATGAACAGATTAGAGGTATTAAAGAGCTGTGAATAGTGGTGAATCTCCTAATCAATATTTTTCTGGTCAGTGATAAGTAGTGATAACTTATTCTGGTCACCAAAGTTTAAGGGAATGGCAGGGACAACTAGGAGGAATTTACTTCCTAAAATACCTACCAAAGAGCTCACAGGACTTCTTTCTCCCTCTAAGTCTGTCCTCCCCCCTTCCTCTTATACATCTCTTTTTTTGGACTCTTTTTACCCTCACTTTAGGCCTCTTTTCATTTCCCAACCATTATTCTTTCCCTCTCCAAGTCTCTCATTTCTAGCTGCCATATTTAATCAAACAATTTGGATTAGAGTTTACCAACATTTATTAAGAATCTACTATTTGCAAGGGACAATGAGAGCAACTGGAGATATAAGGACAACAAAGAAATCTATCTTCTAAAACTTAGAAATGCATCCATAGTTGATATTTTTAAAAGGCTTTCAAGTTTGCAAAGAGTTTTATGCACATTGTCTCATTTGTTCTTAACTTTACCATACAGTGAGTATTATAGATATTATAAGCATTATCTCCAACTTAAACATGAAGAAACTGAGGCACCAATAATTTAAAAGATTTACATAAGATCACACAACTACAAAGCATCAGAATAAGATCTGAACACAGACACTCCTGATTGCAAATCCAGAACTCTATCCATTATGCCGCATACTTTCTGACATGTACATAAAAAGTAAAAGATAACAGTAATAATTGAAGGAAAGAACACATAATTAGGGGGGACTCAAGAAGGGTCCGTAGTGGGTGATAAGCCTTGAAGGAAGCTAAGAATACTAAGAAGCAAAGATGTGGAGGAAGTACATTGTAGGTATAGGAGAAAGTCAATGGAAAATTATGGAGGCAGGAGATGGAAATACGCACTTTAGGGAATGGTTTTTAGGTCATTTTCACTAGAATACAGAGTGAGGAAGAGTAGTAATGGGAAATAAGTCCAGAAAGGCATGTTGGAGCTAGACTCCTGATGGCTTTAAGTGTCAACATGAGGAGTTTGCATTTTATTCTAGAAGAGATGAAAAGCCACTAAATATTAAAGATCTTTGGTCAAAGAGTAACATGGACAGATCTGTGCTTTAGGAAAATCATTTTTTCAGCCATGTGGTGGCTGGGAAGAGAATGTAAAAGGAAGGTCAGCTAGGACTGTTGAAATAATTCAATTGAAAGGTGATGAGAGCAGGAAATAGAGTGTTGATTATACCAAAGGGAGGAAGGGAACAGATAATAAAAATGTTATGCAGGTAGAATCATCAAGATTTGGCAAGTTATTGGATATAGTAGTTGAGGGAGAATGAATGGAAATTAAAAGTTTGGAGGAGAAGGAGGAGGATTATTTTTGGGTGGTTCTGTTTATCGGTTAATAATTCTGCTGATAAATGCATTGAATTTGAGATACTGAGGAGACATCCAGGTGGATATGTTCAGTAGGCAGCTGGAAATTAGGCCTTCCAAATCAGGAGGGAGATTAGTTCTGGATACGTAGATTTAGGAGTCACCTGCGTAGAGGTGATAATTGAAATGCTGTGAGTTTATAAGGTTACCAGAAGAAAGACTATATATATGAAGAGAGGAAAGCACAAGACAAAGCCTTAAGGGACACCTATACTTAGAGGGAGAGAGTGAAAGGGTGTTATAAGGCACAAAATGCTATATGCATAAAAATGATTTCAAACAAAGGGAATATATTTCTGAACTAAAACCAATACACATCTTACCAATTACCCAAATATGTTGATCAACACAAAAAGTACTTCAGCCAACAAGGCATTCAAGTGATCAGATATATAGGAGGAGAATCAAGAGAGAGCAATGTTATGGAACCAAAGGGAACAAAGAATATCCAGGTGGTGGCCAGTAGCATCAAAGACTATGGAGAAATTGAGTAGCATGAAGCCTAAAAATAAGGCAATCAAATTTAGCAATTAAGAAAGAGCTGGTAAGCTTGGAGAGACTAGTTTTAGTTGAGTGGTCAGGATAGAAGTAAGGAGATAGGAAAGTAAAGGTGGTAAATGTGATTATTTTTTCTTATTTGGCTGTGAAAGGAAGAGATATAAGTCTATAACTGAAGGAGATGATAAGATCAAGTGAAAGATCTTTTTTAAGGATGGAGGAGAACTGTGACTACTCCCCTTTGTCCTTTCCCAGAACCTATCTGGGTTGACTGGACAAGAAGGTGGCTCATCTTCACTGGGGGTATCCTCTCTCCTTAATTTCACCTTCCTCTCAGCCTGTTACCAAGAACCCATCCAAACTGCTTGATGGCTCAAGTGTCTTGGATGAGCTGCTAGTCACTAATTCTTTCTTCTGGAGAGATGGAGGACCACATGGTTTTACCATCTGCCCTGCTGCTATTTCCTAAAGTCTTTGAGGCTTTGCCATCATCCTTACTTCTATTACCTTCAGATCTTTTGCACTATAATGTGTTCAATGACTTAACCAAAGAACTCCTGAATCTTGTACCTGCCTTACAATGCATCCTTAAGATTCTGGGGCTTTTTCATTCCCTCTACAACTAAACTTTTAAAAAATAAAATTTACTGGTATTTCTATTTTTATGTGATTCCCCTCTATCCCCCACCTCGTCTTATAGTCATCTCCTATAACAAAGAATGATTTTAAAAGAAAAAGAGAAGGGAAAAAAACTTCATCAATACTGATCTATACTTCAAAAACATCTGGAAATATATGCACTTTCCATAATCTTGTGTCTCCTACCTCTACAAAGGAATGGGAGAAGTATCTTCTAATATCTTTTTTTTGTAGTCATGCTTGTTCTTTTAAATTTTGCAATTTTTAAAAATCGTTTTTGTGGTTCATGTGCTCTCTACTTTCATTGTTATCATCTAGCCATTTTGCATAGTATTTTATTGGTTCTGTTGACTTCCCTCTGTGTCAGTTCATGTAACTCTTTCCATGCTTCTCTACATACATCAGGTTCATCATTTCTTACAGCCCAGTAATATTTCATTATATTCATGTACCATGATTTGCTAAGCCATTCTATAAATAATGAGCATCTACTCTGATTTTAGTTCTTTGATACCACAAAAAGGGTTGCTATAAATATTTTAGAGAATATGAGGACTTTTTAAAAAAATATATCAATGACCTCCCTGGGATTCCCAGTGGGGGAATTTGTGAGTCAAAAGGTTGTGGCTATTTTAGCCACTTTACTTGCATTATTCTAAATTACTTTCCAAAATAATGTACTGTTTCACAGCTCTACCCCCCAGCAATTCCAACACTGAATATTCCCATCTTTTGTTATTTTTACCAAATTTTAGGGTTGTTATGAATTGCATTTCTCTTATAAGGATTTGGTGCATTTTTTCATGGTTATTAATGGCTTGTATTTCTCTTGAGAATTGTTTGTTCAGATCCTTGGATGACTTGCCACACAATTTCCCAACAGGAAAATGACTTTTGGTCACACATGCACATAAGACATATCCATGTGCATATATGTTAATTGTCTGTATATTTTGGATACCAAACCTTTTATCTGAGAAATGTTATGCAAAAGTTTTTCTCCCCATTTGGCTACTTCCTTTCTTCAACTAAATACATTAATTTTGTTTGTGCAGAAGTTTTTCAGCTTCGTGTAGTCAAAATGATCTAGTGCATCTTTTATAATTATCTTTATCCCTTATTTGGTTAAGAATATATCTCTGGCCCACAGCAAACTTTCTTTTTGGGGGGAAAATTTTTTTTTCAAGTCAACAAGCATTATTAAATGCCTAGTAACTGCCAGGCACTGAGCTAAGCAATGGAGATACAAAGAAAGTTTGGGGGGAAATTTTTAAAAATTAATTTAGAATATTTTTACATGGTTACAAGATTCATTTTCTTCCCCTCCCCTCCCCCTCCCCTTTCCCATATCCAATGCTCAATTTCACTGGATTTTACATGTCATTGATCAAGATCCATTTCCATATTATTGATATTTGCACTAGGGTGTTCGAGGCCCATAGCCAACTTTCTTTTATGTGCTGTCTCCCCCAATTAAAAAGTGAGCTCCTTGAGAGGAGTATTATCTAATTTTTTCTACTTGTTATCTCTAGTGTTTGGCATGTTATTCAGCACGTAGTCAGCACTTAATGAATATTTTTCATTCACCATAAGCAGCAAAGGAGTTGGTAATTAAAGAGAGATCAAAAGAGTGGGGAGATACAGGGGTGAAGGGGGAAGAGCTAAAAGAACGGGATGTAGGGGAGAAAGGAGAGAAGTTTCCAGATAAGATAGGAGGAAACAAATCAATCAATCAATCAGTAAACATTTATTAAACACCTACTAAGTGCCAGGCTCTGCTAAGTGCTATGGATACAAAAAAGACAGTCCTAGTCTTAATGAACTTATAGTAGGACCTGTTTTACAAGAACTCAGCACATGCAAATTCAGATATACCTGACTGACATTTAAGAAAGCTAAAGACAGAAAAATACATAATATAAACATTTTAAATTACACACTAAATTGGTGCCATTTTCCCAAGTGGAGTAAAGCCTCAAAGCAATTGGCCCAATCATGTTCATTCTCACTCTGACAAAAGTTAGTATGAATCATTACATTGTTTTGCCCCAATCATTCGCTTCAGTATCACTTTGTCTACAGTTTTGGCTTTTAACAAGCAGTGTTCACATCAGAGCAGTGCTTCTCCTTGTTTCATTAATGCCGTTTAGTTATTAATAATGGCCCCAAAGTACAAGAGTAGTGATAATGGTAGCTCTGATAAGCTGAAGAAAAGTCATAAAGTGTCTAGGTATGTTCATATAAGAAACACTTATTGAATAATGGAATTTGCCATTATACATGATTTTCCATTTGAGCCAAGAGTCTTGGAACTTATTGGTCATGTAAAACAAGGTCCTATTATACAATCGAATGGGGAAGACAGCTTGCAAACAGATACAAATCAAGCTAAATACAATACAGGATAAATGGGAAATAATTAACAAAGGGACTGGGGTAACTAGGTGACTCAGTGGATAGACAGCCAGGTCTGGAGTTTGGAGGACCTGAAGTTGAATCTGGCCTCAGATACTTCCTAGCTGTGTGACCCTAGTCAAGTCACTTAACCCCAATTGTCTAGCCCTTATACTGCTCTTCTGCTCTAGAACTGTTATGCAGCATTAATTAAAAGACAGAAGGTAAAGATTTTAAAACAAAAACAAAGAGAAGATGCTGGAATTAAGAGGGGTTTAGAAAAGCTTCCTGTAAAAGATGGGATTTTAATTGGGGCTAAAAGGAAACCAGGAAGTTAGTAGGCAGAGTCGAAGAGGGAGAGCATTCCAGGTAATACCTGAACAAACACATTGGTAGAGTGACTTCAAGCAAGGGAAAGGGCCTCCTCTTTAGAGAATAGAGCAAAAGAGAAGAGCCAACAGCAGGGCCCCCTCGAGGGCAGTTTCACTTTTTCAAATTATCTGCTGTCAACCACTAAGCCTGGAGATCTGCCTCTGATGGTCTCTTCTGCTTTCACTTTTTTTCGCTTTCACTTAAAATATCTTGGGGAATGGATAAGGAGAGAGAGAGAGAGAGGGAGAGAGAGAGAGAGAGAGAGAGAGAGAGAGAGAGAGAGAGAGAGAGAGAGAGAGAGAGAGAGAGAGAGAACGAGAACATATATATGGAGTTATCAAATGTTTGCTTCTATCTGTGGTTTCAGACATCTGTGGAAGGTCTAAGAATATATTCGTACAGACCCTACTGTTCTGCAGGATGAAGTGAGAAGAAGAGAGAAGTTCTATCAATTTTTGTTACTATTCTTTTTCTCTGTCTCTTTTTTAAAAAAAAATGTATTTAATTAACTAATTAATTTAGAATATTTTTCTATGGTTACAGGATTCTTTTTCTTTCCCTCTCCTCTTCCTTTTCCCCCAGAGCAGTTCCCAGAGCCAATGACCAATTCCATTGGGTTTTACATGTATCATTGTTCAAAACCAATTTCCATATTATTGATATTTGCACTGGGGTGATCATTTAGAATCTACATCCCCAATCATATCCCCATCAACCCATGTGATCAAGCAGTTGTTTTTCTTCTGTGTTTCTACTCCCACAGTCCTTCCTCTGAATGTAGATAGCATTCTTTCTCATAAGTTCCTCAGAATTGTCCTGGATCATTGCATTGCTGCTAGTAGAGAAGTCCATTACATTCAATTGTGCCACAGTGTATCAATCTCTGTGTTCTCTCTCTTTTGTTTTAAACCCTTACCTTCTGTCTTAAAATAAATGTGAGTATGGGTTCCTCAGCAGAAGAATGATAAGGATGAGGCAATTAGGGTTAACTAACTTGCCTAGGGCCACATAGGTAGGAAGTGTCTGTGGTCAGATTTGAACCCAGGTCCTTCTAAATGTAGACCTGGCTCTCTATCTACTTAGCCACCCAGCTGCCCCTAGTATTGCCTTGTGCATCCATTTCTCTTACTATTCTCACTCCCTCTTCCCAATTCTACCTATTTGAGCAAATTGTTTAAGTTGTCTTAGCCTCAGTTTATAAATTTGTAAAATGAGTGATTTGTGTTCCCGAAAACACTTTGGAGTCATACAAAAAAGGTCCACACACCCACCAATCCAACTCTGAGCACATAATTATTAGAAGATCTAAAACTGAAAGGTCCCATAATACCAAAGTATTTACAGTTGCACTTTTTGGGGTAGCAAAAAAAACTAGAAACAAAATGAATGGATGCCCATTAATTCAGAATGACTGGCCAAATTATGGTATATGAATATAATGCAATATTATTGTGCGTGAGAAGTTGTTATGATAAGAAATTCAGACACATGAGATGGAGGTGGCTTAGTGGATAGAGTGCTGGATCTGGAGCCCAGAAGACTCATCTTTCTGAGTTAAAATCTGACCTCAGACAGTTGCTGTGTGACTTTAGACAAGATCACGTAACCCTATTTGCCTCAGTTTCCTCATCTGTAAAATGAACTGGAGAAGGAAATGGCAAACTTCTCTGGTATCTTTGCCAAGAAAGCCATAAATGAAGTCAAAAAGAGTTGGCTATGACTAAAAATAATTCAATAACAATATAAGCAGAACCAGGAAAGCAATGTGCACCACAACACCAAAAATGTAACTGAAAAGAACACTAAAAGGAAGCCAAATCCCTCAGATGACTAATGTGGTTCCTCAAGAATAGGCAAGGAAATACACTATCTCTTTTGCTACTCAGGAAGAGGGAGCTACCAGTATAGAATGTTGCCTATGCTGTCAAGAACGATTTGTTGTATCCATTGGTTTTGAGTGGCCATTTTTCTTTGTCAAAAGGGAGGGCTCTTGGCAGGGTGGGCATATCTGGAAATGACTATGATGTCAAAACAAGAAAGCTTTGTAATACATATTTTTTTTATCAAAGAGTTTAAACAAAATGAACTCTAAGTTCCTAAGCAGCTCAAAATTCTATGATTCTGCAATTGTAATTCAGGTCATTATTACTTCTACTGCCTCTTCACTGGTATTCTCATCTGTGATTTCTATTCCTTCCCACCAGTCCTTCACACTATTGTCAAGTTAGCCTCTCTCAAATTCTTAATCTTTTTGAATATTTATCTTCCTAAAAGATGTTACTACCCAGATAAAAACCTTCAGTGGCTCCCCACTGCCTTAAAGATAAAGTCCAACTTTCTCAGGCTGTCATTCAAGACCTTTCATGATATAGTCAGGGTCTGTATGTATATCTTAGCTCCTGCTTGAGGAGATGTTCTGGACATTGAAACCATCAGTGTCAAGAAATGGAGGAAGGTTGGCAGAAGGAAGTAGGGGAAAAGTGGCAAAGAGACCCAGACAGAGGCTAAATTTATGCCAGACATGGTCAGACTGACTTTCAGGAAAGGAGAAGTTGAGATAGAGGCTGATAACAGAATCGTAAAGCAAACACTGAAATAAAATCCCTTGGCAGAATAACACAACATAGAAGAATAGCTCACATTTATGCAATGCTTTACGTTTTATAAAGCATCTTCTTCCTACCAGATGCATAAAGTTAACTGTTCTCCCTTTCTCTTTGCAAATGAGGAATCCAAGATTCACAGAGGTTAAATGATTTGTCATGCGATTATTAAATGTCAGAGTCAAGACCTGAGCAGAGACCTCTCGGATTAAGTCCAGTTATTTTCCTATTAACTTTTCTTTGCTTTTAAAGAGGAAGAATGATGCAGTTGAAAGTCAGAGGACTTGAGTTCAAATTCTGGCTCTTTTACTTACTATACATGTGACCTTGGAAAATTCACTGAATATCTTCGTGCCTTGGTTTCTTCATCTGTAAAATGAGTTAGGGCAGACTAGATCCCTTCCAGCTGATTTCTCAGGCCCAGTTTACTCAACTATAAAATGAGGATGATAATGCTTGCCTCAGTTTCCTCATCTATAAAACGAGCTTATGAAGGAAATGGCCAACCATTCTAGTATCTTGGTGAAGAAAACCTCAAATAGATCATGAAGAGTGACTTATCTTGAAGGGTTGTAAGGAAATCACATCATAAATCTTAAAGTACCATAGAAACAGGAATAAAGGGGGTTCTTGGTGGGGAAAAAATACCATAAAAGGAAGCTTAGTCCTGAATTTCTGTCTGTCTGATCTGTCTATCTGCATGTCAAACCTGCAACTTAGAAGTCAAACTCATTATTTTTCTCCCCAAACTATCATCTACTAATGTTCCTATTTCTGTAAATTTCATCTCCATTCAATTAATCATCTATGCTGGAAACTTCTACGCATCCTTGACTAGCTCTATTCTGCCTTTCCCATAACATCCAATCTCACACATAGTAGGATTATGTTCCCTGTGGATTCTGGGATTTTATAATTTTATATTATATTATTTCCAGGGCAAAGATTACTCTCCTCGGCAAAGTAAGAACTGAGCAGCAATTCCTTCTCTCTATCCAGCCAAGCACCAAGGTGTTTCCCTTTTTTGCTCCTCCTTTTCTTCCTATAGAGCTCTTTTTAAAAATCCGTTTTGTTGACCATAGCTTCAGCCCCACCAACTCCAGCTCATTGTGAGCATTAGCATTTCGAATACTAATTTTATTGGCCATATCATGCTCCTCTTCACTCTCTGGAATTTCATTCTTGGCGATTTTCTATCCCTCCTGAGCTGACTTCCTCTGTAGAATTTCAATCAATATGATACTACCTAGTTTTCCTCTGAACACTTTAAATATGCTTTCCCAGAATTTAGGGGTACATGTCAAACTAGGCTTGAATTTCTTCTCTTTGTAACAGATTCAAGGAAGAGGGGTCACTTCATCTCAGGGTTCCTGTAATTTCTATTCTAGCAACCAGTTCTTCCTTGTTAATGAAGATCGAATCCTGAGAATTTCTCCTTATTTGGTTCTTCCACCTCTTAAAGGATGTAATTATCACTAAGGCAGGTCAGAAATTATTAGCTGGGGGAAGCTGAGTGACTCAGTGAATCAAGAGCCAGGTCTAGAGATTGGAGGTTCTGGGTTCAAGTCTGGCCTCAGACACTTCCTAGCTGTGTGACCCTGGGCAAGTCACTTAGCACCCATTGCCTAGCCCTTGCTGCTCTTTTGCCTTGGAACCAATACACGGCATCATTTAAGACAGAAAGTAAGGGTTTAAAAAAACAAAATTTTTAAAAGAGAGAGAAATTATTAGCTATTCTGTTTCTGCCATGTGAGTGTGGATGCAAATATACATACATTTACACACAAAAAAAAGATAGTATAAGCTTTAGGAGAAAATAATAAGGATACCAAGCATTTATATATCATTTAAAGCTTTGCAATGTACTTTACATACATTATCTCATTGTATCCTTACAATAACTCTATGTGCAAGATACTATTATTCCTCCCATGTTGCATATTGGGGAAACTGAGCCCTTGAGCAGTTAAGTGACTTTCCCAGAGTCACACAGTTAAGAAATAATTGAGCCAGGATTCATACTTAGATCTTTCTGACTCCAAGTCCAGTGCTGTATCCTTTGTACCACATTGCTGCCTCCATCTGGATCATTGAAGTTCTCCATCCCTGCTTTTGTGCCAGGCTTATGATTTTATTTCCCAAGCTCCTCATTTCTTTCCTTTTTCTCATTTATGGGGTCTGGAGTATATTCCAGTGACAAAATCGTTTTTGCTGCTACCGTATTGTCCTTCCTTCCTGGCCCCACCTCTTGTTCCTGCGTCTCCTCCCATGAGTAAACTTGCTAAATATTCAATGAGGTTCTCCCTCTTTTGTCTAATCTGCTTCTTCTGACTAAGGGATGATGCTCCCGAGCCAGAGTCCAGTCATGGGCTTCATCCCACCAAGTGTCATTGGTCCTGATGAGGTCCGGTGGCCTCCTCATATTTGGCCTTCTTGGTCCTCATGTTCTTTGCTTAAAAATTTGAGCATTTGTGGAGAGACATTTGAGATGGTGAGTTTTACTACTGGTTCCTTTTCTTCACCAAAAGTGGACACGTAATACCTCACCAAAAAGAACAGGACAACTAATTGTGCTTTGTTTTGTGTGAAATGATATCTGTTCTTTTTTAACTATCTAAAGTGCTGTTCATACCCTGTAAAGTAGGCTGTGCTTTCTGGAGTTAACTTGTAACCCAAGTGGGGGTCCCACCAGCTTTGACCCACAGCTAGGACTTGCTCCTCCAGGGCTGTTAAAACTGTTGGGCTTGACCATCGTTGCCTCCCAGATAACAACTATAATCTTTAGTGTTGCTTTCTTACTCCACTGCTCCACAATCGAACCTCATGACTGATTACAAATGCATAACTTCCTCCACTACTTTGTTAATAATGTTCTTTAAAAAAACAAACAAACAAGGGGCAGCAGGGTAGCTCGGTGGATTGAGAATCAGGCCTAGGTTCAAATCCGGCCTCGGACACTTCCCAGCTGTGTGACCCTGGGCAAGTCATTTGACCCCCATTGCCCACCCTTACCACTCTTCCATTTAGGAGCCAATACACAGAAGTTAAGGGTTTAAAACAAACAAACAAACAAAAAATCCCTTACCTTAAGTCTCAGTATCAGTTCTAAGAGAGAAGAATGGTAGAGGCTTAACAAGTTAAGTGACTTGCCTAGAGTCACACAACTAGGACTGTCTGAGGCCAGATTTGAACCTAGGTCCTTCTGATATCCACTGTATTAGTTAGCTTCCCCTGTTGGTAGTATTCTTAACTCTTTTACTATTCTCTGGTTATAATTAATGCTTTCATTGATTTTGTTTCTATTTTGTTGATTTTTATTGATTTATTTTCATATAACATTTACATATAAATTTTGATTTAGCAGGAATATTGAGTTTTGTTCATTTAGCAGGAATGACCCAAGTTCCTAGCACTTGGGACTATCTTATTCATGCCAAATATGGACTCCAATAAATAAGCATTTATTAGGCACCAGCTATATGCCAAGAACTATACTAAAGTGATAGTGATAGAAAGAAGAGCAAAGAAAAACTTATCCCTGCTCTTAGGGAACTCACAGTCCTATAGACAAGGTTTTAGTATAAGACCGTCATCGGATTATCAGTTCAGAGATGGAAGGGAACTGCTTAGAGTTCATCTAACTCCCTAACTCATAGCTGAGGAATCTGAAGCCTAAGGAGGTTAAAACCTTAGTACCATGAAACCAGTTCCAGGGCCATGTTGGATACCCACATAAGCCACACTTTGAGAACTCCTCTTCATGAACTATTTGTTCCTGGCAAACTGACCTACAAGCTGTTCCCCCATAGACTCGAGCTCACCTTCCACTTCCTTGTGTGCCTTTGAACAAACGTTCCCCGCCTCCCCCCATCCAGAATGTCCCCTCTCCTCACCTCCATCTCACATAGCTTCCTTTCAAAGCATGGTTCCAGTGCCATCTCCTACACAAGGCCTTTTCTGATCTGCCTCAAAGTTGTCATCACAATCTCTTTTTTGGAAGGACTTTGTAGGCATAGTCTGTGTTGACACATATATAGAACATCGAAGTAGAATATAAACTTCTTGAAGCTAGGGACTGTTTCATTTTCGTCTTGGCTTCACCGGTGACTCTTATGGTGACTTTCACATATTGGGAACATTATAAAAGATTGTTAAATTGAATTGAACCACTGCTTTATCATAACCTTGTTTTTAACATTAATGTTTACTTCAACCTTTCAAAATTTCATCATCCTATGCAGGTCCTCCCTCTACTCCTGTGGCTACTGTGGCTAAAAAACTCATCTGCCAAAGCCAACCAGGTCGTAAGTGCCTCCATTCATTCAGCTGGCCTTTAGACAGCAGACATTGTAATAGAAGGTGAGCTCCTGGAGGACAGGGACTATTTCCCTTTTGTCTTTCTATCCTACAGTGCTTAGCACCTAGTAATCACTTAATAAATGCTTGTTGACTGATTGAGACAGGTGGAGTCCATTAACAGGACCACACTAGGAGCATTTACAGCTTGGTAAGTCCTACCAAATTTTTTTCAATGCTAACATAGTCCTTAAGAACCCAAAGTGAGAGCCATGCCAGAATGTGACATCAAAGAAGGATTGCTATGAAGACTCAGAGTAAGAAAAAGAAAAGTCCTTCAAAAAAATCTTTTTTTAAAACCCTTATCTTCTGCCTTAGAATCAATACTTAGAATACTGTGTATTGATTCTAAGGCCGAAGAGTGGTATGAGCTAGACCAGTGATTCCCAAAGTGGGCACCACCATCCCCTGTTGGGTGCTGCAGCGATCCAGGGAGGCAGTGATGGCCACAGGTGCATTTGGGGGTGGTGAATAACTGTAAGGGGGCAGTGATATGTGACAGGGGTCCCTAAGTAATATTTTTTTCTGGAAAGGGGGCGGCAGGCCAAAAAAGTTTGGGAACCACTGAGCTAGACAATGGGAGTTAAGTGACTTCACCCAGCTAGGAAGTGTCAGAGGCCAGATTTGAACCCAGGACCTCCCATCTCTAAGCCTGACTCTCAATCCACTGAGCCACTCAGCTATCCCCTAAAAAAAAAAAAAAAAAATCTTGATTTTTAAGTCATACATTGTTGATTGAGATGCAGAATTCAAAAGATAATTAAATCAATTAAAAAGCCAAACTAGGGAGCAGCTAGATAGCTCAGTGAATGGAATCAGGCCTGGAGATACAAGGTCCTGAGTTCAAATCTGTCCTCAGATATTTCCTAGCCCTGTGACTCAAGCAAGTCACTTAACTCTAAATGTCTAGCCCTTACCATTCTTTTGCCTTGGAACTGATACACCATTTTTATTCTAAGACAGACAGTATGGGTTTTAAAAAATGCCAAACAAGATGAGGACTTGAAAGGCTTTGAGTTTTTCTGAGTTATTAAATTTCTAAGAAAATGATGCCTTACCATACACAGTACATTACTTTCCCGTCTGCCTTCCTGAATTTCTATCTAGAATAGCATTTCTCCCACCAGGAGCAGAAGTGGAAATTTTTCCCTGACTATAGTTTATTTTTCATTTCTTTTCACTGTTTTTCAACTTTATCTATGAAGACCGGAAATAGTGGAGTAACTGAGATTATTAGCAAAATGGGGTAGCTCAATCTCCTACTGCTATCCCTTTGCCCAGGCTATCTCCCATGCTTGGAAATGCACTCCCCTCTCAGCATCATCTCTTAGAATCTTGAAGTTCCTTCAGGATTTTAATCAAACACCATGTCCTATGAGAAGACTTTCCCCCTTGGTATTTAGGGCTCTCCCCTTCCTCTTTAAATTTTATACATGTATGTGTATGTGTCTCTATACATACACACAACACATACATATATGCACACATATGCATACATATACATTTATGCACACATGTGTATATATACATATACATATACAGACATATATATGTAGTCACACTGGTATCCCTTCCATATCACAATTTTCTCCATTGTGGTTGGCATAAGAAATTAAATGGGAATTTTTGGAGAGTTTCTCAAAGGCCAACAGATGACACAGAAAAAGGTTAGAATCTCAGAAATGCATGAAATATGTGTAATTTATTGTATAATATCAACATCTTTTATTACCAAAAACATATACGATTTCCTTTTTAAAGTTAAAATACATAAAAGTTAAAGTATGCAAAAAGAATATGAAAGCCTGCAGATGCCTCCCAAAGGCTAGAATGATAGAGGTTTCTTAACATCGACCTCCATTAGCCAATGACCAAATACTTAACCCAAATTTTACAATAAGGTATTGTAAACACCCCAAAAGAGAAAAAGAAAAAACGTAGACTTCTCTGTATGAAGGGAAGGCCAAAAAATTCTACATGGATTTTCCAGATCACAGGAGCACCTCACCCCTAACCCCAACAATGTAGAAGGGATACCTCTGTGTGTGCGTGTATACATGTATGTATATATGTATGTATGTATGTATACACACACTTCAAGGGTAGGTGGTAGGTGAACCAAACAACCATAGACAAAGAATCAGATACTAACTTATTTACTTATTTTATTCCCTCTGTAGAATAGAAGCATCTTGAGGACAGAATCGGTTTCTGTTGGCTTGGCTTGGTATTCCCATGGTGAAACAGTGCCGCACTTATAGGAGATACTTAATAAGTCCTTGTCAGATTGGATTGGACCGAATTGGATTGGATTTAGTGACTTTAGCCTAAAGGAGTTATAATGCCTAGATTTAGTGTTTCCTGGGAGTCTCTGATAACCAAACAAGAGATAACTGCTGAGTTAAGAACTACTCTGAGTTAGCTTTCTAATGGCCCCTTAGTTGCCTTATAAGAAGTGCCTGAAGAGTAGCTATGATGGGAGCAGTCTCCCACTTCCGATCAAGCTTCATGAGGTTCAATGAACCACTTTGCCCATAGATGGACAGAGACTGCAACATCTGTGCCTCTTCTAAACTCAAAGGGTGAGCTCAGCCTCTATTTTCCCCTGATTCACCAGTTGTTTTTAAAAGCTGGAAATGAGGGGGAGAATGGGATGAGGAACCAAAATAGGGAGAGGCCCCTGAGAAGCAAGAAGTGAGAGAACACAATGGTTCCAAAGAAGAGACTGTTACTAAGATCCTTTGGATATTTCCAGTTTGCATCTTTTTACTTCTCTTTCAAATGTGTTATTCTTCAAGCCTCTCAATCACCATCTTTTCCTACTACTACCTAGAACTGAAGAAATCAGCAACAATTAACCTGATCGTTTGTTCTTAATTCGGGGTCTATCTACATCAATTCTTTACTTCCACTAGGTTGGGGAGAAAAACCCAAACAACCACATATAAACCATGTCAATACCAGCAAGATTTATGGGGAATCGTAGATCTAAAGCCATCTTATCCATTTTAAAGATGAGGAAATAGTTGAGGCCAAAAGAGGCTAAGTGACTTGACTACAGTCACATGAGCAGTAGGTAAGTCATGATTCAAACCTAATTCCTCCAACTCAAAATCCATCACATTTTCTATGGAATCACAGAGCATGGGAATGAAAATGGGTATACCCTGGTTAATTGGCAATTACCTGTTGACTCTACTTACCATTTCAGAAGGGCTAGGAGGACCAGTACCAGAGCCACTGTCACCATGGTGCCATTCACTTCCAATCTGAAGAATTTCAAGAATTCCATTGTTCCTCAACCTCAGCAGAAAAGAGATCATAGACTGGTTATTGTTGGGGGCCAGGAGACAGACAGACTGGGGAACCCCCTGTGAAGGAGAGAATGCCTCAAAGTTCTATCTGCAGTTACCAGTAAGGCGATCGGCCATAAAGGCGGAAACAGACAAACGAGACTCTGTCAAGCCAACTTCGTTCTAAGATGTGGTCTCAGAATGTCTCCCTCCTAAAGAGGAAGGAAGGGGAGGGAAAAGAGAGGGTTTCAGGGTAAGGCAATGAATCAGCATCTCTCTCTATTCTCTTGATGACTGTTCTGTAAATAAATATTTACATAGCTGCTCTGAGCAGCCGCAGCCCAGCATCTACACATGTAGTCCCGAGTCAGGAAGGTCTAGCCTGGCAGGCAATCAGCAAAAGGAAGGGTCCTGGGGTGCTCCCACAGCCTGATAGAATTGGAAGACATTTACTGGCTCTGTAGAGCTGAAATACCTTTGGAGGTGTGTAGGAATTCTCCAAGTGTCTTTATGGTTCTAGGAAGGATCTGAGATGGTAGTACACTGGGTATGGCTTGTTCTGGGTTGAGAGAGCCAGTTGTTAAATGTTCAGTGAAAATAATTATACTTCTGAAATTAGCAAATGCTGTGTCAGGACTTGACTTATATTACTGACTGTCTAGACTTAAGAAAATTTTAGGAAAAATGTTAATTGTGCAGATTGATCTTAAAAATGTGTTTTGGGGACAGCTAGGTAGCATAGTGGATGGAGTCAGGCATGGAGTAGGGAGGACCTGGGTTCAAATCTGGCCTCAGTCACTTCCTATCTGTGGAGCCCTAGGCAAGTCACTAAACTCTAATTGCCTAACTCCTTCCACTCTTCTATCTTAGAATTGATACTGAGATAGAAGGGAAGGTTTTTTTTTTAAAGGGTGTTGTAAATACATTTCCTATTCCTGCCCCCCCTCCCACCCCATCCTCACCCCTGGAGCTGGTTGCTAAACATTTACCAGCACCCTCTTAGTCAAAGGTTACTTGCAAGAGATCATGAGATTTAGAAATGGTAGATACTTTTGTACAAATTGTTCATTTTGCAGATGAGAAACTGAGTCCATGAGAAAGGAAGGGACTTTCCAAGGATCACACAAAGATTGAGTAGACAAGTCGGGATCCAAACCTGGGTCTCCTAATTCTAAACTGAGCCCTCTATCCACATCATCATGCTTGAAAATTCATTGATGATTATCTCCATGGCTTTACGTGGTCTCTTCTTAATCTGAGCTAGAAGTTTCACAGCTTTCTGAAAGTATATCCACAGACCAGTTCCTAAGTTTGAATTCTTGGAAGTGGCTACAAAGCATAGGCTAATCCAGCTTCTCATCTGACCTAGCTTTCTTCCATTGGTGATGGAGAAAGAACTCATTACAGCATCATCCACTGTAAGAGGAGCAATGTTAGCAGCAGAACCATTTATTCATTCAAATGTTTAAGTAGCCACTGTACACGGAGGACTGTTCTATGTGCTAGGACAGCCCTGGGCAAGATTGTGAACCAGGGAAAAATTATCTTAAGTATTCCTCAGCACTCTTTCAACACACCTCCCTCCCCACTATAAATAGCCCCACTCCTGAGTGCTCAGCACCTTGGTGCTATCCTTTCCTTAACTGCCTGGGGCCCCTCACCTATTTTAGCAATTCACTTGAACTTTTCCAGGAATGTTCCATGTACAAGGCCTTTCTGACTCCTCACCCTCCTTAAGTCTATGCCTTCCTCTGCTATTTCATCCCCTCTGGGCCCTGCCTTTTGCTCCATAACAAGAAAGTTATCTGATAAAATTAATTGGTACCATTCCAATGGAAATTGATGGGTTAATAAATAAATTACCCTTCATGCAGCACATGTTCAGTTTCTGAAAGCACGATGCCTTAACTTAAATAGGTGATGGCGATGGTGAGGGTCCCAGGCCCTACAGTAAGCTGGTCGTGGAGATAATTGTAGTGTTGCAAAGCCAGATGGAACCTTAGTCCAACCTAGAAACACCACAGGAAATATGGTTTGCCTAAAGTCATACAACTGGTGAGTGGCTCCCTCCAGTTTTCCCCAAGTCCTAGTGCCTTGTTCTTTGAAGTCTATCATAATACCTCTTTAACCTGGAGTAGGGAAAAAGAGGGAGGCTTTAGATGCCTTTCTACCTGACCAGGTCAACCTTGATCATGGAATAGCCTTAGGATCTTGGTGAACTTTTAAGGATGGTAGATTTTCTTAGTAGCTCTGGGATCTCGAGCCATCAGAGTTTGTTGAATGGTTTTTCAAGATCAATGAAAACAATTTAGAGCTCCTGATTCTATTCTCTACTCTTTTTTTGTATCTAAGGCAGGGGAAAGATAATGTCCATTGTACTGCAGTTTAAGGTCTCATTACTATTCTGGGAATGTCTTTTCACTCTTGAACATCAATTCTGGATACTCTGGTCAGGAATGTACCAGAAGTGCATGGAAATACCATGATATTTAGCAGTCATTAAAAAAAAAAACTTTTCTGGTCAGGAATGCGCCAGAAATGCATGGAAATACCATGATATTTACCAGTCAATTTTTTTAACTTCTAGAAAACAATAATGAATCTTTGAAATTTTATGGTATTTTCTGAGTATTCTTCATAGGAAGGAAAAGCCTTTCAGAATGTCTCATCAGGAATAATTTTAGAATCTAGAACTGTCATTAGTGGCTGGTTTCTTCTTCCCCTTCCAACCCTCAGCTTCCTGAATCTATTTTCTCTTATAGGCCATGGGAGATAGGATAGAACCAAGTCTCAGATGCTTACACTTCAAGTACAAACCACTGCCCATCCTCAACCTAGAACCTGCTAATGGTTCGTTTTGTTAACATAAGACCAGGCCCTAAAGACTCAAGTCTCCAACAGCATATGTAAATCAGCAGACTTTTCCCACAAGGCCATGGGTATGCCAGCCGCTCAAGAGTCCATTGCTAAATTTTCAGTGTGAATATTTATACCTCAAAAATTGGCAAACTACAAATCAGTTATTGTTTTGTTGATTGTGTAGACTTAAGAAAGTGTTAGAGAAAATATTAAGATAATACAGATTTAACTTAAAAGTGTGTCCTGATTAAGTCAGTTATTACTCACTTACTAGCGCTCCCCTAATTAGGACCCTACTTTCCAGGGAACATAAAGGGCATGTAGACCTACTCTGGGCCACTGACTGTAGTCCCCTGACCAGGGACTTGGGACTCAGATTTCACTCCCCAAGGTAAGAGAAGGGTAGTTCACTCATAACCAAAAAAAAGAAACTCACACAGAGGGTAAAATCCCACCAAATACCTAAGACTAGATTCCTGCTGAGACAATAGGTTCATTGAAAGAGTGACAAATAATGGGCGGGAAGCAGATGCTGGCCTTTCTAAACATGGGTCATCTTGCTAGGCTTCGTCACTAGACGGGGCCACAAGACAAGAAGCCCTGCTTACAAGGTATTCGGTGATTATAGCTGTGGCTAACTGTGTAGATCACACTTCAATGCAATGAATGGTTCCTAGAACAGTCATTTATTCTCTAGGGCCAGCGGGGAAACTGACAGGGTGGGGCCTTTTATCCTCACTTTATCTCAGCCAACAGTGGCAACTTTTTCAAAGATTTCGGTGGAGACCAAAAGACTTCTCATCTCAGTGGGTTTTCTAAGCTTTAAAGGGCTTCAGAGAAGAAATCCTCCCAATTTATGGAATTGCAATCTGAGATTTTGAAGGATTATGGCAGGTCCCACAAGCCCACGATGATGAGATTCAGTGTCTATAAAACCCCTGAAGCACAAGATCACTTGTCCAAGTGTGGAGCAGGATAGGAGTAGCAAATGGGTAGATGGACACTGGTTTACTTTCTTGTGCCCTTGTCAAGATTTGAGAATGGCTATTCCTCTGATCATTAGGGTGATCAGAAGTCAGGGGATCTGTGTGGGGTTGCTGGTCCAGACTTGCAGTCTGCAGAGTTTGGGGCACTGGACCACCATCCACCATTTTTCTGTTCTCTGGCATGGTCATGACCTATAGGTGGCATGCCATAATAGTCATGGATATGCAAGATGTAACCCAGGGAATATACATGCCACATATCTCTTAATTACCCTTGCCAGGGAAAAGGCATTCCAAAAGATAATACCCAATGGAGATCGAGACCAGTACAATGGCACCGTCTCACTCTTTTTGTCCTTCCTTACGTTTGCTCGCTATCTGACAACAGCCGTGAAGATCAATCTGGGATCAAACCAGCAATGAAAACCTTCAGAATCTTTGCCTTGCAGCACTGGCTGCAGGTACCTGATATGGAAAAGAGGTTTGCCTTTTCCTCAGAGATACTGATTTGGTTGTTGCCTTTAGACGCCAACAGCCTAGCTGCCTTGTCTTCCTTTTTGCGCCACTGAGAACTATTTTGGAAGACTGCAAACTGATCTCCCCATCTTTAGCTAAGCCTTCCCAGGCCAATATAGCCTCTTCAGTTTAGACCAGTGTCTTTTTGCCTTGTCCTCATTAGGAGATTGGAGAAGAGAAAAGGGGGGCACATGCATTCTAATTTGGGTCTCTTAGGATAACAGGAGAGGAGAGAAAGGCAGAAAAGGGAAAAGATATATGCAGGCGTCTCCTTGTTCCAGCTCTTGCCTCTCTCAGTATGAAAGGGGTAGCCAGTTTGATGAGAGAGGGATAAAGCAGGTGTGGAAACATGTAGGAAAACAGTATTTGTATATTTCCCTTTGCATAGAGATCCTCAGAATGGACCCTCCACAAGTGAGAGAGATATGCTTCATTAAGATGTTTGTTAAGATGTGAGTACCAGAGGTAGATAGGTAGCATAGTGGATTGAGTGCCAGGCCTGGAATTGGGAGGACCTGGGTTCAAATTTGGCCCCAGACATTTCCTAGCTGTGTGACCCTGGGCAAGTCACTGAACCCCAAATGCCTACTTCTACATTAGAGTTGATACTTAGTACTGATTCTAAGACAGAAGGTACAGGTTTATAAAAAATGTGAGTACCACTTCTCCAAGATTCCCTCTGTTGGTGTCCATTAATTGAAGGATGGCTAAACAAGTTGTGGTTCATGGTTGTAACAGAATGCTATTTTGCCATAAGAAATGATGAACAGGATGAGTTCAGAAAAACCTGGAAAGTCTTAAATGTACTGATATAAAGTGAAGTGAGCAGAACCAGAAGAACACTATACATATAGAAGAAATATCGTATGGTGATCAACTGTGAAGGACTAAACTATTAGCAGCAAAGCGAATTTCCCACATATGCACAAGGGACTCATGATGGAAAATGCTATCCACAGCCAAAGAAGGAACTGTTGGAGTTGGATTACAGATCGAAGCATGCCATCTTTCATTTCATTTCCTTAGTGAGTTTTTTTATTGTATGTGTGATGTGTATCTTCTTTCACAGCTTGAGGAATATGGAAATTTGTATTGCATGACAGCATTAGTTTAACCTATATTAGACTATCTACCATATCAGGGAAGGAGAGAGAGGAGGGAGGGAGAGAATCTGAATCAAGAAATGTCAGATACCAATTGTCAAATATTGTTTCTACATGTAATTGGGGGAAAAATCTTAGAAGTTAAAGATATATTAAAAAAAAAAGATTCCCCTCTATCACAGGGACAAGGCTGCCTCCACCTCTTGGCATTGCCACAGGGGTTTGAATTAGAGCATAAACATCTTCAGTGGCATGATAAATTTTGATATGATGGTCCATCTGGACCTCTTTTTGCATCCTGCAATGAATTTTTCAGGCCAAGGAAGTTTCCAATAAGTTTCAAGTACAACATATTACTTGTAAATCTCTGTAATTTTCTGATTTTAAAGGCTAAAATGCTAGGCATTGAGGGCTGCCTGGAGATGACATTTAGAGTCACTCGCCTATTATTTAAATTGGTACTTAAAGCTCTCTTCTCCCACCACATATCTACTAAAATGTTTTTCAATAGCTCCTTGCAAGTATCTTCATTCTTTAGGAACTTAATGCTTAAATACCATGTGAAGATAATGTCATTTTATTACTGTGAGCATGTAGCAGATGATGGAGTGGTCACACACACTCTTTGTCATTATGTCTCTCTAGTGACGTGATCGTCCATTCACGTCTTGATACCCACAAATGGCATAATCGATGACGTGCTTCTACCTAGACCTTAGCTGGGCCCTATAGTCTTTTTATTTTGAAGGTTTGGTTTTTTTCATTTAAATTTTTTATTTTAATAACAAATTTCCACATTAGTTTTCCAAAGTTATATGATCAATGTTATCTTTCTCCTTCCTCCCTGGAGCTAGCAAGCAATTCAATCTATGTTATACATGTACTGCCACAAAAAACAAATTTTCATATTATTCATTTTTATAAGTAAATAATCTTTAAAAACCAAACTCTTCAAATATATTTAAATAAACAAGTGATAAATCATATGTTTTCATCTGCATTTCTACTCTCAACAATTCTTCCTCTGGAGGTAGATGGCATTCTTTTTCATAAGTCCTTCAGAATTGTGCTGGGTCATTATGTTGCTGTAAGTATCAAAGTCTATCACATTTGGTCGTTCCACAATATTGCTGTCACTGTATATAATGTTTTCTTGGTTCTACTCATTTCACTCTGCATCTGTTCATGCAGGTCTTTCCAGTTCTTATAGAAATCAAGCAGTTGATTATTTCCTATAGCACAATAGTATACCAAAATTTGTTCAGCCATTCCCCAATTGAGAGACATCTCTTTATTTTCCAATCCTTTGACAACACAAAAAGAGAAGCTATAAATATTTTTGTACAAATAGTTATTTTCTCATTTTTTAAAATATCTCTTTGGGATACAGACATGGTAGTGGTATTACTGGTTCAAAAGCTATGCATTCTTTTATAGCCCTTTGGGCAGAATTCCAAATTGTCTTCCAGAATGGTTGGATCAGTTCACAACTCCACCAGCAATGCATCAGCATCCTAATTTTGCCACATCCCCTCCAACAGTTATCATTTTCCTTTACTGTCACATTGACCAATTTGATGGATGTAAAGTGATACCTTGGAGTTGTTTTAACTTATATTTCTCTAATAAATAGGGATTTATGACATTTTTTCATATGATTATTGATAGCTTTAATTTCTTCATCTGAAAACTGTTTATTTATGTCCTCTGACCGTTTATCTGGACCCCATAGTGTTATTCTGGCTCACTCATTAGGTGAGAGATGGCACTGATGGCTACAAGTGGTTTAGCAATCACCAAGCAAAAGTAGGCCACTGTTGTTGATTAAATAGCTCTAATACCTTGGAACTGGCCAAAAGTAGAATGGGCTGTCTCAGAGTCAGAAATTTAGATCTGGAAGGGAATTTGGAGATACTCTAGTGTCTGAGGGCAGATGTTAAAGTTTAGCCTTTGGATTGGTATCTCCAATGCCTGGCACATAGTAGACAATAACAATATTTGTTGATAGATTTTACAACAGACTTAGCATTTCTGCCTGTTGATCTGAAGAGTTGTGTTGTTTTTTTAAAGGTATTTGCTATTGCCATTTTTAAAGCATCCCAGGATTCTCTGATACAATGATTTCTTGGTTGTCGTTGGATAGCTTTTTAGCTTTCTCACGCTATCACCCATCAGATAGAACAAATCTGGGTTTTGGTGAAACAAGTTTTTCTAACTCCTATTCTATATAGGATATTTCCACATAAGTCTTCCTCAGATACTATTATCATATCACGCCACTACTCAAGAATCTTAAATTGCTCCCCATTTCCTATAGTGTAATGCCTCTTTCCTATGACATCACTTCCATTTCTTCCAACACTATATTTAAACTCCCCAAGATCCTGAATAATTAGAATCCAAATGAGATAATGTATGTAAGGTGCTATAAATCTCAAAATACTACATCAGTGTCAGTTTATGATTTGGGATATTCTTATTTCCAACATTCTAGCTTATCAGATTTGCCTTCTCACTGCCGTACAAACATACCACAGTGATAACTGCCTCTGGGCCTTCATTAATGTTATTTCCCTTTCTTGCAATACCTTCCTTTTCCTCTTCCAACTATCTAAATTGTGCCCTACAGCTTTTCGTTGTGCCATAGACTCCTTTGGCAGTTTGATGAAGCCTCCTCTTCTCAGAATGTTTTTAAATACATAAAATAAGCATCATAAAAGGAACCAGTTAGATTGAAATACAGTTTTCAAAATATTAGATGGGGAAATCCATCAAATTCCCATGTTTTAAAAGTTCAGTTGTAAAAGGCAGCTAGGTGACTCAGTGGATAGAGAGTCAGGTTTGGAAATGGGAGGTTCCTGGTTCAAATCTAGCCTCAGATACTTCCTAGCTGTGTGACCCTGGGCAAGTCCTTTGACCCTTATTGCCTAGCCTTTTACCACCCTTCTACCTTGAAATCGAGACTTAGTATTGATTCAAAGACAGAAGGTGACTCTGGGCAAGTCCCTTAATCCCTATTGTCCAGCCCTTACCACTCTCTTCTGCTTTAGAGCCAAGACCGAAGGTAAAGTTTTTTTAAAAAAAGTCAGTTGTCCAGGCATCCGTCTAGAAGTCAGTCAATTCCTTCTGCCTGCAATTCAGGTACCTGCCACCAGATGGTAGTTGTGCTATATGTGGTTGATAAGTCTCCCCCATCCCCCAAGAACAAATGAAGTCAGCAAGATTTACACCCATGACCTAAACAATTTGTTGCTTTAAAAAAAATAAACAAGCAATCAAACTAGCTCTATAAGGTAGTTAAAGGAAATGGCATAATAAAAATTTAATATGTGTTTATCAAATATTTCCATCTTGTTGTTGAGTCATGTCCAACTTTTGATGATCCCATGGACTGTATCACGCCAATACTATATATAGGATTTTTTTTAAACCCTTATCTTCCGTCTAGGAATCAATAGTATCTATTGGTTCCAAGACAGAAGAGTGATAAGGGGGTCAAGCAATGGGGGTCAAGTGACTTGCCCAGCATCACACAGCTAGGAAGTGTCTGAGGCCAGATTTGAACCCAGGACCTCCTATCTCTGGGCCTGGCTCTCAATCCACTGAGCCACCCAGCTGCCCCCCATGTAGGATTTTCTTGACAAAGATACTAAAGAGTTTTGCCATTTCCTTCTCTAGTAGATTAAGGCAAGCAGGATTTAAATGATTTGCTCAGGGTCACATATCTAGCAGGATTTGAATTCAGATCTTCCTGACTCCAGACCCAGCACTTTTCCACTGGACTACCTAGCTGTCTCCAACATCTCCATCTCCTAAAATATAATGTGCCAATCTGAGTGCTATGTTGGGGGAAAATGTAGAAATAATTATGCACGATTTTCTCCCCAGAAGGTTACCTTAGAACAGGATAAGGAAAAATCCATATATTGAGATAGAAATAATGAAATACTAAGCTAGAGTTAAAGAAAAAGAACCAGCCATGTACTGATTTCTTTCTCAAAATAATCAACTGCTATTAATTCTACTTAAGACAGCCTAGGGTTCCACCTCACACAGAACTGGGCCTTTTGGATCAAGAATCTCTAGAGGGGACATTCTCATGGCAGGCATGACTGTCATCATTAAAAATATCTGTGCCTGTTGCTAGGTTGATTGCCCTTAATTGGCTTACATACCTCATAGGGAAGAGGCGTATAGGCTGCCTCTTCTCTCCTCTAAGTCTCTGGAGCTCAGGTTAACTCCCAGCTTTCTGGTCTTACACAGAAAGAGAGGGAAGAAAAATAAATCTCCCTTCTGATGCAGGCCACTGTGCTCTGGGAGTAACTCACCAAGAACCCTAAAGCTAATATGTTCTCTGACCATGTTCCAGTAGAAGGGTCTGCCCTGAACCTCCAAATAACTTCTATTTATATAAGGGGTAGAAGTGGTTAGAGTCCTGGACTTGGACTCAGGAAGACAAGTTCAAATCCCGCCTCAAACACCATAGAGCAATGTAACCGTAAAGCAAGTCACTCAGCCTCTGGTCTTCATCACATTTATAAAATGGGGATGAAAATAGCACCTACCTTTACAGGACTGTTGTGAGGATCAAATAAGATAACTGAAAACCACTTTATAAACCTTAAGGTACTATATAAATGCTATCCCACTGGAATATTTATTCAACATTTACCAACTTGTGCACCTCAAGTCCCAATAACCATCACTAAGCCTTCTTTAGGACAGCTAGATGGTACAGTGGATAGACTGTGGGATCTGGAATCAGGAAGACCTGACTTCAAATCTGGCCTCAGGCATTCATTGTATGGCCCTGGGGAGATCACTTAAACCTGCTTGCCTCAGTTTCCTCATCTGTAAAATATGCTAGAGAGGAAACGGCAGACCAGTCCAGCATCTTTGCCAAGAAAGTCCCAAATGGAATCACAAAGAGTCAGACACGACTGAGTAACGAGGCTTCTTTTTACTGTTTACGGGTTGTTTCCCCATTAGAGTGTGAGCTCCTTAAGGACAAAGCCTGGAATATAGTAGGCATTCTCTAAATACCTGTTATCTCAATGACTTGTTTGTACTAAGCAGGGGCTTCTCAGAGATGATCTTTTCTTTCAGCTTCATAAATATAATCAAATATAAGTTGAGCAACATTTGAACATTCAGAATGGTCAAGCTCCATTCCCACCTTCTCCATCAATTCATTACCTACCCCAGGCTGCAGGACTCTCCCTCTGTAAATATGAACAGAACCTCTAACATATTCATATATTTTTGTACTTAATTCTGTACTGTATTTATTTACTATGTTTATTATTTCATATATACTTATATATTTTTTCTCTCTCTCTAAGAACACTGTAATCTCCTTGAGGGCATTACCCTGTCTCAAACTTTTGCTACAGTGTAATGTAGCACATGTAGACCATTAGTAAATACTTGAATTGGGATGAGGAAAATGTCAAGATTATATTTTTTGTTCTTTGAAGTGAAACTTTAAAACTTTTTTTTCATCATCCATGAAAGCTTATTGATTGCTAAAGATACAGAGAAGTTTAAAAAAAAATCACTGGACGTACATAGAATTTCATCAAAGAGATATAATTCTCAAAAGCAGAGCAGTAGCTGAGAATTCTGCTAGTCAAAGTAAATTCAGTTGACAGGTAAAGTAGGGTTAGACCTAGGGAGAGGACTCAAGTACCAAAGGAGCACTTCCACCCTATAATAGGAGAGCCAAAGACTCTGGGATACCAACCCCCAAATGGGTGGAGACCATAGGATCTCACAGCTAGAGAAGCTCCAGGGAGCAAGAACACGGTAGGGCCAACCTCAGACAGCACACTCTTAACTTTTGATCCCTGGATGCAAGCAAGGGCATGATGGTGGAAGAAGTTAAGACCCAAGAGAGGTATGCCCTGGCAATGGGACCCTAGGAACAGAAGAAGCCCTGGGTCATACAATGGTGTAGGGTAGGTTACATAGCATAAGGTCAATGGAAGGCTGTAATATTCAGGGACAGTAGGCTAGAGGATCTCCCTCTGACCCCTGCCACCATCATAGTATGCTAGGCACAATACCCTGTCACCCCACTCTTAATTACCATTCCATTTAAAACCTTAGGCAGAAAAGAATCAGAAACCATAGCTCCTTCACCCATCCATAATTGGCACCCCCCTCACATTGATGTGATCACTATCATTTCTTCTTTCCCTACTCAGAGCTCCTATTGGATCTCAAGGGATTCTTCTAATTCTTGACTCATTTACATATCTAACATGACTGAGCTTCTCTGAGTCCAACAACTAATCCATAACTGAAGTAGCTAGGTGGCAAAGTGGATAGAATGTTGGACCTGGATTCAGAAAGATTAGAGTTCTAATCCTGCTTGACTATATGACCTTGGGCTTAACCTCTCCTCATCTTATTTTCTCCATCTATAAAATGAGGATAATAATAGCTCTTACCCCAGTGGTTCCCAAGCTTTTTTGGCCTACTGCCCCCTTTCCAGAAAAAATATTACTTAGTCCCCTGGAAATTAATTTTTTTTTAAATTTTAATAGCAATTAATAGGAAAGATAAATGCATCTGTGGCAATCACTGCCTCCCTGGATCGCTGCAGCACCCACCAGGGGGCGGTAGCACCCACTTTGGGAATCACTGCCTTACCCCATAGGATTATTGTGAGGATCAAATGAGATAATATGGTCAAACCTTAAAATGATATATAAATGTTGGCTATTATTATTAGCAAATTCAGGTAACTAACTTTGCCCAGATTGAAATTTTTTAAAATAACTCCACCACAGGGGCAGCTGGGTAGCTCAGTGGATTGAGAGCCAGGCCTAGAGATGGGAGGTCCTAGGTTCAAGTCTGGCCTCAGACACTTCCCAGCTGTGTGACCTTGGGCAAGTCACTTGACCCCCATTGCCTACCCTTACCACTCTTCCACCAAGGAACTAATACACAGAAGTTAAGGGTTTAAAAATATAAAAACAAAAAACAAACAAACAAACAAAAAACAAAAAACAAAAAAATAACTCCACCACATACCTTTGAACTCTACAGTGATCTCTTCTACATTCCATTATTATTTATAATAAAATGGGGTGAGGGGAGTATACAGTAACAAAAAGACAATTTCCCTGACAAATGTTGTCACTGGTCTAGTCTCTGTATTCTACCCCTTTCCTAAAAAAAGAAAAGGATGGTTGTTTCTTCACAAGAACCTGCATATAAAAGTTTAAGTAATAATACCAGATGGCATAAATTATGTACCAAATGATTGGTACCGACAGTAAGTGCTATGAAATCACAGAATCAGAAGGGATCTTGGTGGCCATTAAATATAACCAATATCTAAATAAGAATCGCTAAAACATCTCAACAGGTGGTCAATCAGCCTTCTCTTGTAAACATCTAGTGTGGTTGAAACCCACTACTTCTTATGGTGGCCCATCCCACTCTCATCAGCATTTCTAATTGCTGACATCAAAATCTGTTGTTGACATCAAATCTAAACATACTCCATTTTGCAACTTTCACCCCCTCTGGGGCAAAATAGAACCAATCACATTAAAACCTTTCAACTATTTACTGCCAGCTATCTTATGCCCCTAAGCATTTGTCTTCTCTAGACTAACCATTCCCAGTTCTTTCTTTTTTTCTTTTTTTAAACCCTTACCTTCAGTCTTGGAGTCAATACTGTGTAGTGGCTCCAAGGTAGAAGAGTGGTAAGGGCTAGGCAATGGGGGTCAAGTGACTTGCCCAGGGTCACACAGCTGGGAAGTGTCTGAGGTCAGATTTGAACCCAGGATCTCCCGTCTCTAGGCCTGGCTCTCAATCCACTGAGCTACCCAGCTGCCCCCATTCCCAGTTCTTTCAACCAATCTCTATGGCATTCTTTGGTCCTTCTCTTTCTTTTTCTCCTCTTCCATGCAGATAGTAGCAATGGAAATGCAAAGGGAGAGACATTATTAAGTAAGAATCAACAGGCCTTGGTTTGGTTATGGCGGATGGGATAGGAAGAGAGTAGTTAAATTTAAATATAGTTAAAGGAGTTAAGTTTAGTTAAGTAGTTCAAAATTTCAAGCGATGGTAACTGGGAAAATGATGATGCTATTAACAAAAGTGAGGAAATCCAGAGTGAAAACTGCTCTGTGGGGAAAGGTAAAATTTTAATTTCCCTTTAAAGTATTTCTTTCTTGTCTACCTCAGCAACAATTCCATTGAGAGGGGAAAGGGAAGATGGGAGGTAAATACTTGCTCACTTGGTGAAAATGCTTGCTGGGCATTTAAAAACAAAATCTTGTTCTATTCCTTCATCTTTCCTTTCTCAGTCAACATTCTTCTTTGCCTGTAGCCATGAGAACTCCCAGCTTCCTGTCCTTTTCTGAGAGGTATGACCAAGCAGGCCAGAAAATTACTTGAACTATGTCCAAAAAGTTTATTTTAATCCACGGCATTCCTTACTCAGATCTGAACTTGATTCCTTCCAGTGAACCAGCTTTGACTTTTCTCAGCTCTTGCTCTCATTTTCCCTGAGAGGGGGAGTGTCCTCTTCAGCCTGTTTGACTGCTAATTGGGAACGCACTACTAAGCCTCCCTATGGCTCTCCTTTGTTGCCTGTCTCCTTCTAGCCACTTGACTAACTTCATAATCCCTTTCCCCACGCCCCAACCGCACCCAGCTCTCCCACCTTTTGATTCTGCCATTTGAACTTGGTTTCTGACTGATCTCCCACGAGAATTTTTTTTTTTTTATGTTCAGGAAGAATTAAGAGTTTGTCCCTTCTCAATATGGCAGTTGGTAACATAAGGTTTGTGTGGGAAGGAGGTAAATATGGGTCTGAAATACCACATAATTACATAATAGAGAGGTATTGCCAAGGTAAACTAATAATAAAACAGTTGGGTGATGTTTGCCTACAAAAATCACAGTTTGGTATATGTTATTCACTGCTTCTGCTTTGTCAAATGTATCATGTGCCAAAATAACATGTATGAAAACAAGCAGTTTTCTAATAATTGGCCGAATTATTCCACTGGTTTGGACCAACTATTGAAGAAAATTTTTTTAAAGGCATAAGATATGATCAGTGTGCCACATGGATAGTGTCAGGGTCCCTCAACCTCTGACCCAGGAATAATCAAGAGAATAGGCAGAGACTCATGAGGTAGGGCCCAGGACAGAGCTGTCACTAACCTTGTGATATAGATTCATCCTTTCTCAAACTTCCTGGTATTTTCTGACCACTAGGCTGCATTTTCCCCAGGAAAACATGCAACATAGTAGACTACAGACACACAATTACAGAAAAAGCCACCAAAATCCTGAGAGGGACCAGTGACAACTTCAGAAAGCCAATGGAGAAGCATAGTTTTGTCTCTTGGCTTAGAGGTGGTGAACTATAGGTGCAGAATGAGGCATACTTCTGCAGATGTGGTCAATGTTTATGTTTGTTTATATGATTGTACTTACTTGTTACAAGGGAGAATTTGTATATAGAGGCAACATAAGAAAAGAATAGAAGAAAGGAACCTCAATAATTGTTTTAACCCACCCCAAAAAAAAACCAACACAAAACACCATGCTCCTAGAACTACCTAATTCTATCTTAAAGAACTTTGATTCTCTTGCTCTCCTTCTTGTCAACATGATCTATTCCACTGTCATAGTCCAGAGGTTCTGAGGATCCCTGCTTTGGCTGCTACCTATAGGAAAACTCAGAAGGAAAGAGAGAGAACTGTATGACTACTGACACCAGTTGCTGTCTTCCTACCCCTACAGTTCAATTGTTCTTCTTCCCTGATTGTGTTCATTGGTGATTGTCATTCCTGTGGTATTTCTCTTGCTGCAGACACATGGTCGTTGCTTTGCTTTCCCCCATCCCTTTCTCCTTCATTTCTTTCATATCCTGGTCTAGCTTGTTGTGTCAAACAGACCCTCATCCATTCTTCTCAGAACATATGAGAATCCAAATGGCTCTCTAACCCTGGCTAACACACATTCTGCATTCCCCAGAGTTCTAGCGAGGCAATCTTCTCTCATCACACCTATTTATGGTACCAAAATAACTGTTTGAAGAGTTAGAAAGTCAATCAAAGTGCCTGCTAGGCATTGTGTGGGAGCTTCCCCCTTAACCCATTTTGTTTAATTCAACCAAGCTGGTTTAAATGTATAGGCAAAAACATATGTACTGACTCTCACTCACAATCCACTCCTATTTTCCTTATTCAGAAGTGTCAGGCTATTGGGATTAGGGCCAGTAGCCTATATGATATATGATCTAGCTATAAAGATCATTCTACCTATAACTATCTTCTCAGGGTCTTGCTAACTTGCCTGAAATTACCCTATTATTCTCTCTTGTTGTTAAGGCATTGAAGGCAACTATTAAAGTTTAAATCTTAATGGGTAACATTAAATTATTATCAACTTTCAAGGTCTTAACAACTACCTCTGGATACCTTCTCTTGGGTGGACCATAGTAGCTCAAGTTCAAAATGTCCCAAATGTAATTCACTATCTTTTCCTCCCAATATATTTCTCCCTCATAATTTCTCTGTTTTTGTTTCCTTCACAGTCAAAGGCTTAGAATGCTGAGGATGGAAAGATCACTAGATTTATAAGCTTCTGACTTTTCCCTCTTGCTCCCCCTTCCATGACTTGCTAAACCCTGCCCATTCTATTTTCATGACATTGCTTACACTTATCTCTTGTTTTCCATTCCCTTAGTGTCCCCCTTGGTTCAAATCTTCTTCTCTTGTCCCCTAAATTATTATAATACCTTATTGTTTTCTTTCCTCTAGACTATCTCCTTTCCAATCCATCTTCCATATTATTTCCTGTGTAATTTTCCCAATGTATGACTGACCAAATGAGATAATATATTGAGGAATTTAACAAACCTTAAAGTGCAATACAAATGTTAGATATAATTGTTGCCATTGGTTTTAGGATCCTTCCCTCTTCTATTTAAAAAAAAAAAAAAAGAACTTTTGGTGACTCCCAATTGCCTACCAAATGAAGTATATGCTTTGAATCCAACATCTTTTGTTATCTGATTCTAACCTCCATTTTCAACCTTAACTCATAGTATTCCACATATATTCTAAATTTCACTCAAATTGATATTCTTCATAGCCCATGCCTCTCCTCTATCATGGCTGAAGTAGACTCCCAGCCATCATTGCCATATCTTCTTCTTTTGAAGTCTCTCTCTTTCTTCAAGATTAAGCTCAGCTGCTATCTTGACTATGTTGCCTTGCAAGAGCTGCTTCTGAAACTGAACTCCTCATCCTCCAGTTCTTCATTGTACTTTGCTTGGACTTCTCCTTTGAGATCATAGATTTAGAAGGATTGTAGTCCAATCCTCTCATCTTGCATATGAAGAAACTGAGCTTCAAAGAAGTTAAATAATTTATCTATGGTCATATAGCCAGTAAGTAGTAAGATGAACCCATATCTTCCTTACTGCACCTCTATCACTTTCACCATTATATTTTATGTTTGTCAAACTCCTTTGTGTCATAGTTATTTGTCTGTATATATTTCTCCAATTAGATAATAGATCTTGAGAACAAGATCTATTACATCTTTGTGCTTCAAGTCCATTACTCAATGACTTGGACATAATAAATACTTATATAATCAAATTGAATGAATTCAAAATAGAATTGTTTAATTAGAATTGAACATAGTGAAATAAATAAAACTACCCTATTTATTGGCCAGACACTTAACGGGGCCCCAAAGGACTAGAATACAGGTGTTTTTTTTTAATGGGGAGAAAGGAAAGAGAAAAACCCAAAGGCTATGACACTTAATAGTCCAGCTTAACACAAGATGTGCAAGGTTCTAAATACCATGAGTCGTATCATCCTACACAAGCCACTTAACCCCAATTACCTGGCCTTTACCATTCTTCTGCCTTGAAACTGATACTTAGTATTAATTCTAGGACAGATGGTAAGGGTTTTAAAAAGAGAAAGAACTGGAAAGGTACTGAAATCCAACCAATAAAATAAAATTAAATTAAATCTAATACCCTGTTCCTATGTAGGAATGCCTTCTATAACATCCTTGACTGATTTGCCTCTGTAGGAATACTTCCAGAGACTAGATGCTCACTAGTGAATCCAGATAATCACTCATGGCTTTGTATTCTGGGAGTCTTTGGAAAGCCACTGGACAGGGAAAAGGAGATGGCTCCAACTTCTGGTGTCAAGAAAGATCAGAAGCTGTGTGCAGCTTCTGTGTTTGTATCTTAAATGTGTTTGTATCTTAAATATTTCTCATGCTTATTTCCTGTGTGTCCTTAGGCAGGTCACTTAACATCTCTATGCCTCAGTTTCCTAATCTGTAAAATGGGAGATCTCTAATATTGCTTGCAACTCTAGTTCTTACGTGTCTACACATATCTTCTCCCTCAAGCCAAAATGTCATCAAGCTAAAAATAATAATAATGACAGCTGGTATCAGTATAACACCTAAATGTTACAGAGTTACAACTCTTAACAAATTACAACTGTTACTATTATGGTTGTTAAACCCAACCTGAAGAAAGAGTTTTCTCCAAGAAGGGGCTCCAGCTCTAAACTAGAGTCGGTCCTGGGAGAGCCTCCCCTCCAAAGAGCAGGACACCAGTCTTTTTTTCACAATCTCTAGCTCATTATGTTTCCTCCTTGGAGTCCCTTAGGGAAATCTCTTAAAGTTTAGGTATTAGTCATGACTATGATCTCCCCCAAAGGAATGAACAAGAACCCTCATAGAAATGTTACTCAATGTACAACATATTAGATCACTGATTATGGGACAGATCTTTATTTCCTCTGGCTCAAAAATAAAATAACATTGACAAATACTTACATCATGGAATTGTAACCCATCATTCCTATTCTACTCTCTGCAGGAGACGGGAATGACTCCAACAATACTCATGGGACCAGCGGATAGACATTTCCAATCCCTCTCAGATGTGTACTGTGGAAGACATTCATTCAAGTTCTATATCTCCTGGACACCTGTTGGTGGTCATCTTCTAAGGGACATAGTAATAGGAGGCACCTCTTGCTGTCAGGCCCAACATCTCTCAATGGCATTGGCTCTCCTAAGTTCACAAGGTAGCCCTGGCCCTGGAAACATTCATCTCAGAATCACTGTTCAGTAGCCTGTTCTCGGGGGGCG
>NC_058134.1:110242616-110248024 GCF_016433145.1 Gracilinanus agilis
GGGAAGCAAATGAGGCTGCTGGGAAGGTTAGTGGCTGATCAATTCCAGTGGAGAAAGTTCTCCAAGGGGCATGCCACAGAGCTCTGACCTCCGTCTTCTTCTGTTCAATATTTTAATCAATCTCAGGGAAAGATATAAAAAACATGCTCTTCAAACTTGTGGATGGCACAAGATTAGCAGGTATAGCAATTGCATCGGATGACAAAATCAGCCCTTTTCAGAGTTGCTCATCCACCTTTGGTGTCCGTCCGGCACTCAACTCTCACCCAAGGTTCCAAGAGGCTGAAACATGCATAGCGGCCACACCACAGAAAAACCATCTGAGCAGATATACACCAGGCTGAGGGTAACCGAGGTCTCAAACCCATTGGAAAGTTAGGGAGTGTCTACCCCAAGCATGGGAAGACTTCCCCTAGAAGAATGTGTGGTGAAAATTTGTTCTGATGGCCATGAAGGCTGAAGCAGATTCTTGAAGTCCTTACAGCTTGATCAGACATCGAAGATGACTTTGTAGTCATCTATTGCATCCTGGGCTATCATAAGTCATCCTGACCTTTGTCTTGCCACTGGGCTTGGAAAACCCTGGAAGAGAGAGCGAGGCTGTTGACTTTGTGCAACTTTGCCTTCTCTTTGAAAAGGAAGGATGAACAATAATAGTGAAAGTGCTTATTATATACAAAACATTGAACTAGGCTCTGGGACTCCAAAGATAAAAATGAAATTATTCTGGCCCTCAGGAGTTTTTACTTTATACAAGTATAAAGTGTAATTGAGAAGGCATCTGAGCTAAGCCTTAAAGGATGATAAAAATTCAGAGGAGCAGTAAGAAGGGCATATATTTGGGGCCTGATGACAGCTTGTGCAAATGCTCAGATTTGGGAGATGTAACAGCTAGCTAGTAGTCCAACTTGATTGGAGGGTAGGATATGTAAAAGAAAATAATGGAAAATATATCTGGTAAGGTAGGATGGAGTAAGATTGTTGAGGTTGTGGAGAATCTTTAAAGCCACTTGAAGGAATCTGCTGTATTTTGTCCTTTGGCAATAGAGAGCCATTGAAGATTTTAGGGATGAAGGTAATATGGCCAGAATGATGCCTTGGAAAATGATTTTGGCTGGTGTATGATCATTTAACTAACCCAGTTCAACTTGATTGTGTTAGAGAAGGGAGGGCTTAGAAGGAGGGAGACCAGTTAGGAGGCTATTACAGTAGTAGAGGCAAGAAGTGACAAGGGTCATGAGAGCAGTTAGGTGGTTCAGTGGATTGAGAACCAGGCCTAGAAAGGGAAGGTCCTGGATTCAAATCTGGTCTCTCACACTTCCTAGCCATGTGACCCTGGGCAAGTCACTTAGCCCCCATTTCCTAGCCCTTATTACTCTTTTGGCTTGGAATTTAAGTATTTAGTACTGATTCCAAGAATGAAAGTAAGGGTTTAAAATTTAAAAAGAAATGATAAAGGCCTAAACCAGAAATGGTGGGAGTGTAAATGGAAAGAAAGGCATAAATGCCAGAGATACTGAGGAAGTTATTTTGACAAGATTTAGAGACTAATTAGATATGGGGGATGAGGGAAAGGGAGAAAGTGTTGTAAAATTGCTGGGCCATTGTATATAACCCAATGCCTGTACCTTACTCAGGATGTCATGTTTTATTGTCCACCCTCTTTCATCTGGACCTCCACCTCTTAAGATCCTTAGTGCCTTCCATTTATTTATTTGTTTGTTTGTTTGTTTGTTTGTTTATTCATTCATTCATTCATTCATTTATTTGTTTGTTTGTTTACATTTTTAAACCCTTAACTTCTGTGTATTGGCTCCTAGGTAGAAGAATGGTAAGGGTGGGCAATGGGGGTCAAGTGACTTGACCAGGGTCACACAGCTGGGAAGTGTCTGAGGTCAGATTTGAACCTAGGACCTCCAGTCTCTAGGCCTGACTCTCAATCCACTGAGCTACCCAGCTGCTCCCTCCTTAGTTCCTTTAAAAAATCCAATGTAAGTGTTATACCTAACACCATTCCTGATATTATTATCCCCACCAAATTAATTTGTAGGTGAAAGGGATCTTAGAGGCCTTCTAATATAACCTCCTTATCTCTCAGATGAAGAAGGTAAGTCTCAGAGAGCTTAAGTTATTTGTTCAGAACCATTACATCTAGTGAGTGTCAGAGGTGGAATATGGACCAAGGTCTTTCTGACTCCAAATCCAGCACTTTAGCCATCATGCCCTACTTGTAATATTGTACTGACCATGCACAGATTTGGTATTTACTTGTAGATGAATACAGTCCCCACATAAAATGTTAAGTCCTTGAGGCACAGTAAGCCTTTGTAGGTCCAGCACTGATCACAATGTCTGGCACATACGAGATGCTTAATAAATACCTGTTGATTGACTATAGTCCTAGGATATCTGATTTAATGAACTACGAGATTATTCTAAAATTTAATTAGGATTCAGAATATGATTTAGGATTATTCCTCTGAAAGGAAATACTCTACCTCTTTGTCGGGCGGGGGGGAGGAATGAGTATATAGAAAAATTAAGGACAACTAGGTGGCTCAACAGATAGAGAGGAAGACCTGGAGAAAGGAGATCCTGGACTCAAATCTGGCCTCAGACACTTCCTAAATGTGTGATCCTGGATAAATCACTTAATCCCCATTGCCTAGCCTTTATCTCTTCACTGTCTTGAAACTAACATTGAATATTGATTCTAAGCCAGAAGGGAAGGGTTAAAAAAAAAGTGAAATTTAGAGATTGCATAGTACAGAGATTCTCCCTGAATATATCCAAGAAAGAGAGATTCATCAATCCCTCCATATTAGCAAAGGCCTCCCCATTTTAGAAGGATGGAGGATTGTGCCAACTGGCTGTGAAAAATGAGTCCCTATTTTCCTTATCCTAGTGAGTTTCCTTTTACAGATGTAAAACAGGAATAATAACAGCACATACATCTTTGGTTATTGCAAAGACAAAATGAATACTACTTATAAAGTGTTTTACAAATCTTATAGTGTTATATAAATGCTAAAAAAAAAAAAGAAAAAGAAGAAAAGAAATTTAACAACATGTAAATCTGAATGTTGGAGGCCACTGATAATACTAAATCTTACTTGTTCCGTTTCTAATTCAATACATTGGAGATGTAGAGGATACATTAATCAATATCATTATCTCTTAGTTCAGATTTACTACCAGTTGTGGACATTTTCTGCCCAGATTTTGAACAGAGCTGCTTTTGTGGGAGAGGGAGTCCTTCTAGCTTTCTCTAGTGCCCCAGAGAAGAAAACAGCTTGGAAAAGCTCAATGATATAAGTGTTTTATAAGTTTAGCATGGGCATGAGTGCTGTCTTGATCATCCCAAATTGTACCCACTCTTACAGGTCAGAGATTTTGTCCCGAGGCTTCAGCCATGCAGCTACAACTTACTCTCAAGGTCCTCTGGGTAGTCCAGGTGTAGGAAAGCTATATGTCTACCATTCACATATGTAGCTCCTGTGGTCCTATAGGTACTTCTCATTTAAACAGATTGGCCAAGATGATGCCATTAACTTTCTTTTTAAACCCTTACCTTCTGTCTTAGAATCAATACTTCATATTGGTTTCAAGGCAGAAGAATGGTAAGAGTTAGGTAATGGGAGTTAAGTGACTAGTCCATGGTCACACAGCTAGGAAGTAGTGTCTGAGGCCAGATTTGAACCAAGGACCTCTGTTCTCCAGGCCTGGCTCTCAGTGCACTGAGCCACCCCGCTGCTCCTGACCATTAACTCTTTTTTTTTTTAACCCTTAACTTCTGTGTATTGGCTCCTTGGTGGAAGAGTGGTAAGGGTGGGCAATGGGGGTCAAGTGACTTGCCCAGGGTCACACAGCTGGGAAGTGTCTGAGGCCAGATTTGAACCTAGGACCTCCCGTCTCTAGGCCTGACTCTCAATCCACTGAGCTACCCAGCTGCCCTTGACCATTAACTCTTAATCACTAAACATTTACTAAGCCAAATGCCAACCAAGCAAAACTAATCATAATGTTGTTGTTGTTCAGTCAAGTCTGACTCTTTGTGACCCCACAAATTATTAGAATTCTAGTACTGTGGATTTTTCACAAAGAAATATTTAATTCTGGTATTTGCAGGCTATTCCTATTTTATAGGGGGAAGGGAATAGGTATAGCACCATTTTCACAATCTGCAGATTAAAGTTCTTATAATATTTACTCACTGTGACAACAGCAGGACATATAGGAAGAAATAACCAGCACGGTGAGTTAGTTTTGTGTGTGTGTTTTATTTTTTTTCCTTTGTGACCCCATTTGGGGGTTTTCTTGGCAAAGATATTTTAAGTAGTTAGCCATTTCCCTCTGTGGCTTATTTTACAGAGGAGGAAAAGGAGGCCCACAGGGTTAAGCGACTTGCCTAAGGCCATATAGCCAGGGTCTGGAGATCACATTTGAACTCAGGTCTTCCTGACTCTAGGCCCTGTGCTCTATCTCTACAAGTCTACAAATTATCCCAGAGCACATATTCCCAACAGTGCACATAGTATCCATGGGGAAGAGTAAGCACAAACTTGCAGAAACCTAAGAGAAGGCATATGTACGGGGAAACCCTTGACTGTGGAAAGGCTCATAACTCTGAGCCACTGGCTTCAATGTCTTCATTTCTGCATGTTACCTGCTGAGTGGGATCACTTCTGGCTGTTCTACTCAAAACATCCCCTGGCTGGGGTCTAAGAAACTGTTCCCCTAAACCTGGGATCTGCAAAGCTCTTCAGGACTGCTCTCTTGGCTAGGCTCTAAGAGGTTTCTCAAGTCCAACTCTAGGTGGAAGAACAAGCCAGACCAGCCTCTCCATTTTCTCCGCCAGCTCTGTTAAGTGGCCTAGGGTTCCTTATCGTCCTATCAACTTTTCCAATCCACAGAGCTGGTCCTCTAATCAGCTCCCAGCAGCAAAACTTTTCATCTAATCAATTCAGCCCCCAGCAACAGATGAAAAGGCAGTCTTCTCCAGTCAGTTCATTGGGGAATGGGAAGGGAAGAGGAGAAAAAAGGAAAGAAGACAATGAAGGCTGACTCTAAGCTCTCCTCTTAGCCCTCAGTTTATCTGCTTTCCTGTGAGCCATCATTTTAGGAGGTCTGTGAACTTGGATAGGAAAAAAAAATTACATCTTCCTTTTCACTAACCTCTAACCATAATTCATTGCATGTTTCAATTAGAAATGCAAGCAACAAATATGGTACTGATTCCAAAGCCAGGTAGACCAAAAACAGAGAAAGAAAACTATAGACCAATCTCCCTAATGAACATAGATGCAAAAATCTTAAATAGAATACTAGCAAAGAGACTCCAGCAAGTAATTAAGAAGATCATCCACCATGATCAGGTGGGATTTATACCAGGAATGCAAGGTTGGTTC
>NC_058134.1:110253017-110300690 GCF_016433145.1 Gracilinanus agilis
TGGGTAAAATGAAAGAAGGGGAGAGTAATGAATGTTGGAGGGGATGTGGCAAAATCGGGACATTGATGCATTGCTGGTGGAGTTGTGAACTGATCCAGCCATTCTGGCTGGCAATTTGGAACTATGCCCAAAGGGCTATAAAAGACTGCCTGCCCTTTGATCCAGCCATACCATTGCTGGGTTTGTACCCCAAAGAGACCATAGATAAACAGACTTGTACGAAAATATTTATAGCTGCGCTTTTTGTAGTGGCAAAAAACTGGAAAATGAGGGGATGTCCTTCAATTGGGGAATGGCTGAACAAATTGTGGTATATGTGGGTGGTGGAATACTATTGTGCTAAAAGGAATAATAAACTGGAGGAATTCCATGCAAATTGGAGAGACCTCCAGGAAGTGATGCAGGGTGAAAGGAGCAGAGCCAGAAGAACATTGTACACAGAGACTGATATACTATGGTAAAATCAAATGTAATGGGCTCCTGTACCAGCAGCACTGCAATGACACAAGACAGCTCTGAGGGATTTATGGTAAAGATGCTACCCACATTCAGAGGAAGGACTGCAGGAGAGGAAACATATAAGACAAACAATTGCTTGAATGCATGGGCTGAGGCGGACATGAATGGGAAATAGACCCTGAACAAGGACACATGTTACAACCAGTGGAAATGTGCATTGGCCATGGGTGGGGGGAGAGCAGGGGGTGAAGGGGAAAGTAGGGGCATAAAGTATGTAAACAGGTTAAAAACAAATATTAATAAATGTCTAATAAAAAATAAAAAAAAAAGAAATGCAAGCAACAAACATTATTCTGAGATGGGGCAGCTAGGTAGCATGGTGGATAGAGCACAGAGCCTAGAGTCAGGAAGATCTGAGTTTAAATCTGGCCTCGTGCACTTACTAACTGTGTGACCTTAGGCAAATCACTTTACCTGTTTGCCTCAGTTTCCTCACCTATAAAATGATCTGGAGAAGGAAATGACAAACCACTCCAGTATCTCTGCCAAAAAACCCCCCAAATGGCATCACGGAGACTCAGATATGACTGAAATGACTGAACAGCAACCAAAACCAAGTAAGGACAGGTTGAACGTGAGAGAGACTAGAAGCAAAGAAGTCAGTTAAGGGTCTGTGGAAGTAGCCCAGTCATAAGGTGACAAGGCCCTTGAATAAAGTGATGGCAATAAGAATTGAGTAGAAGGGGAAAATATCACAGAAATTATCAAGGAAGAATGAATAGACTTGAGAGACTTGAGTGACTAATCACAACTTTAGTATCCTTTTTAGATGATATTTTAATATTGGAGGATGCCTGGCTATCCTCTTCATTTCTAGCTAATATATAGTGAAGGTGCTCTTTAAAAACAGACTACTTTTGACAGTCCCAAATTTCTATGGTTTTTTTGGTTTCTTCTTTCACATAGACCCAGCTAAAGATGCTTTACTGAGCTATCTCACTGGCAAGAATTGGAGCCATAAATTGCTTATAGTTCATGTACGGCAATTCTGTCCCAGAGCAGAGAACAGGGCTTACTGCAGGGAAGAATGTGTACTTTCAACATCGTTAGCTGTTATTGTGGGGGTCAGTGGAACAGGATAAGCTACATTTTCCATTTCTGGATTTGTAGAGTGTATCCTCTAGAGTAGTGGTGTCAACTCAAATCAAAATGGATCCCTGCTGGCTACTTATTGACTTTTTGTTGTTCAGTTGTTTCAGGCATTTTGGGATTTTCTTGGCAAAAATACTAGAATGGTTTGACATTTCCTTCTCCAGCTCATCTTCCAAATGAGGAAACTGAGGCTATGAGGGTAAAGGGACTTGTCACACAGCTAGTACCTGAGGCCAAAGTTGAATTCAGGAAGATAAGTCTTTCTGGCTCTGACACTCTAACCACTGTACCATCTAGCTGCCCATTGCTGCATGTTGACTTAGAAAACCACAAATTCACATGATCTATATTGTATTATATTTATTTTTAAAAACATTTCCCACTCATATTTTAATCTGGTTTGTGGCCTTACCTCAGAGTTTTGCTGGACACTTGTGGTAGCCTGAGTTTGACACCTCTCCTCTCAAATCTTAATAGGATATTAGGAAAGTTCATAGTAGGTGCCTGACACATACTAGGTGCTTAATAAATACTTGTTCATTCTGCCCTTAATAGTAGAGAAAATCCTCTGTCATCTCAAGTGGAAAGTTGGGCAAGATAGGAAGAAGAATCAAATGAAAGACTAGGCCATCATATTCAATTTCACTTGTAAACCACTTACCATCAATAAAACATTTGGGTAGCTGTGGATTCTAGTTCAGGTTTAAAAAAAAAACCCAAATCCTTACCTTCTCTCTTAGAATCAATACTAAATAGTGATTCCAATGCAAAAGAACTTTAAGGTAGCTCAGTGGAGTGAGAGTCAGGTCTAGAGACAGGAGATCCTAGGTTCAAACCCGGCCTCAGCCACTTCCCAGCTGTGTGACCCTGGGCAAGTCACTTGACCCCCGTTGCCCACCCTTACCAATCTTCCACCTATGAGACAATACACCGAAGTACAAGGGTAAAAAAAAAAAAAAGAACTTTAAGGGCTAGGCAATTGGGGTTAAGTGACTTGCCCAGGGTCACATAGCTAGGAAGGGTCTGAGGTCAGATTTGAACTCAGGACCTCCCAACTCCAGGCCTGGCACTCTATCCACTATGCAACTAAGCTGCTCTGGATTCCAATTCAATTTTACAGGATACTCAGGAATCCGTGTGTATTTAGTATGGTATAATGAAAAGAACACTAGCTCTGGGGATAGAGGACCTCGATTCAAATCCTACCTCTGCCTCTGTGTGACTTTGGGCAAGTTCTTTCATCTCCATGAGTATTAATTTCTTCATATGTAAAATGAGGGCTTTGGACTAGATGGCCTCTGAGGTCTCTTCCAGCTCTAGGTTGATGATCCTTCGTTCTAAAATAGTGGCTCATAAGGCTGAGGGACTTATGAGAAAGAAAACTAGCCACATTCAGAGGAAGAACTGTGGGAGGAGAAACACAGAAGAAGCCCATGCTTGACCACATGGGCTGATGGGGATATGATTGGGGATGTAGACGCTAAACAATAACTCTAGTTCAACTATCAATAATATGGAATCAGCTCTTGATCAATGATACATGTAAAACCCAGTGGAATCGTGCATTGGCTAAGGCGGGTTAGTGGGGCTTGGGAGAGAGGGAAAGAATGTGAAACATGTAAATATGGGAAAATATTCAAAAAATATATATATATAATATAAAAATAAAATAAAATAGTGGCTCATGCCCCTGCCCAGAATCACTATGGAAAAGTCAGGCTCCAGCTCATTTTAACTTTATTCTTTTTGTATTAGCAATCTAATTCCTACAAGCAAACCAAGGTCTCCAATGAGCATTTAAAAAGAATATTCAGGATAGTAACCAATATGAAAGAACGAACACCGTGCCTCTTTAATGTAGAAATAGGAAATATGCTTCCCCTTCGACTGAATGTTGTTTCTCATCCTCTGTCTCTGAGAAGGATTTGGTCTCCATCTCCAGAAAACTCACAACACCCGTGGGGGATGCCTCTGCAGTGCGATGCTCTGTGTTCCCAGAGGTGGGATAGATTTTACCTCTCTGTCTTCCAGCATCTTTGCTTGTTTCCACCACTGCTCACTGAGGCTGGTTTTGCCACTATTCTCAATGCCACATCCACAGCAACATGATGCTCACATAGTACCCACAGATTATGGCAACTTCTCCAGTTCCCTTTTCTTTCTCAGAAACCCTGGGCTGTCACCCAGGGTCAACATGTGCCTCTGGCTCAGCCTTGGCTTATCTTCTTCAGGAAGCTTTCTCCTCTCTATCTCCCCCTGCTTCCTTCTTTTATTCTCAGAGCCCTGCTCAGTGGCTTTCTGCCAGGCACTGCTACCTAAAAACATCCTGGAAAATGGAAGCTTTTTCTTCTAGTGTCATGCTGGTTTTTAGAGGCACACCCCCCTCCAGCCTCTTTCCATCGCCCCATTGGAAGAAGCAATATGGAGAAGAAGGAAAGAAGGACCTCTTCTGCTGTTATACCTGATCCTCTGAGACTTCTCTTTTCATTGCCACCCAGGAATGTTCCTTCTCTAAAGCTATACACTATCTACCAGGCCATGGAGTAGAAGAGGTTAGTTCTTCACACAGTGAGAATGATTTGCCTTAAATAGCATTAATTACAAGACCTGAGGATTGTTCAACCCTATTTTGAAACAGATGGAGAAAAAAATGAAGGGTGGCCTGGTGTTAATACAGAGGTGTATACAGAGGTTAGTAGTCTGGGGAGACTTCTGTGTGTTACAAATCAGATTAAAATGTAATGGCCTGGGGGCAGCTGGGTAGCTTAGTGGATTGAGAGCCAGGCCTAGAGACAGGAGGTCCTAGGTTCAAATCCAGCCTCAGACACTTCCCAGCTGTGTGACCCTGGGCAAGTCACTTGACCCCCATTGCCTACCCTTATACCACTCTTCCACCTATGAGTCAATGCACAGAAGTTAAGGGTTTTAAAAAAATAAAAATAAAAAAAATAAAAAAAATGTAATGGCCTGAGGGGCATCTAGGTGGCTCAGTAGATAAGAGATCCTGAATTCAAATTTGACCTCAGACACTTTCTGTTTGTGTGACCCTGCACAAGTCACTTCACCCGCATTGCCTCGCCTTTATCATTCTTCTGCCTTGGAACCAATACACAGTATTGATTCTAAGATAAAAGGTAAAGGTTTAAAAATAATTTTAATTGGGAAAAATAAATAAAAACACAATACAATCTGTATAATATGAATTTGTGATGTTCTAAGACGGTATGTTGCCTGCAGGGATACATTTCTGTACCCCACTGGCACCACTGGTGGAGGAGAGCAGCCACCGAATGAGATGCCAGAAGGCTGGAGCCTTTGTGCCCTTGGCTTCACCTCTTCAGCTCATTGAAGTCTCAGCTGAGGTTAAGCAGATATGTGAATGTTAATGTAAAATGTTAAAGTTAATGTAAAAGTGAAGCAGATGGTAAATAGAAATACCCTCATGTAACAGGTTTGCTGCAAAGAGTGAATAGAGAAGTCAATCAGTTTCCTCATCTGTGAAATGTAGGGATGGGACTAGGTGATCTTGAAGGTGCCTTCCAGCTCTAACATTCTGTGATAAGCAGAGGTTAGCTGGCTACTAGCTCAAGAATGTTGCAAAAGGGGATTTAAGCACCAGGCAGGGGCTTAAATCAGATAACCAGTCATATCCCTTCTAACTCTAAGACTATACTCTCTTCAATAAATCGTGGATTATTGGGGGAGCATCTATTTGCTCCAGATATGTGTGTGACCCACGTGCCTTGTGGCATGTGGTTATTGTCCTGAGCACCTCTGGGTTATGGGAACTGCGTATTAGGTTGCTTTGTTTACTCACCTACTCTTCAGATACAGAAAGAGGTATTTATATTTTTTACCAAAGAGAAGGCATGGTAAGAAATCTAAAGACTGTGTTTATAAACAAACTGCTTGGTTTTTTCTCCCCACAGATCAAATTCAAATAAGTAGTTATTTTGAAAACAGTCAAGTTGATTTCAAACTGGATTACACTAAATTCCATCCTTTAGTTTTGTGTTTCAAACTGTGGGGCCTAAAAAGGATGCAGGCTTTTTTCTTGGGAGTAAAGTAAAATAGAAAAATGCCTACCAAAAAGATAATCTCTAGAAGAAATGACCTTGCAGGCTGACATTTGCATGTCAGACATATATGCATATATACTTGCATGCACATACATATGTGTACATGTGTGTATTTTTCTTGGGAGTAAAGTAAAATATTAAAAAGCCTACTAAAATATAATCTCTAGAAGAAATGACCTCACAGGCTAACATTGCGTGTCATATATATTGAAGTGGGTAAATAAACACACAGGGGTTTCCAGGGGGGAAAGGGGTGAAGGAGGAATGAAAGGTGAAAAGCTATAACTACCTTAGACAAATACAAATGGGCTGTGACAATTTGAGTGAGCGGCAGTTGGGATCCAACTGACTCTCAGACTACATCAGCCAGGGATACCTTACTTACTATGGGAAAGAAACAGCAGGAAGTTAAAAAACACTTTTTAATAATGAATTTAAAGGCTAAGAGCTGTAGGGAGAGGTCACCCTAACCTAAGTATCTATAGACAGTCTACACATAACACCTAGGGGATAAATTCAGGGTTAGAGGTCTGGGTAATCCCTACTCTAACACTATGGCAGGCAGCCAGGACACAAAGGAATAATTGGATCTCACACAGATGTTCTTGATCAGCAACTCTAATGTATCAGCTAGAACAAGAGCACAGGTACCAGCCAAATAAATCCTCAGAGAAGTCAGGGAGACTGATCTTGCTTGTCCACCAAACAAGACAGCTATTCTCAACCTGCTCTTCTAGATCTTGCTAGTTGAGATGTTGCTCTTCTAGAGGATGCTCAAAGCACAGAGATACCCAAATCCACAGGCTGTCAGGTCAGTGGTTCTCCAACTCCTTCAAACCCCAACTGCCCTTAGTGAGTCCTCTGTGTTCAGTCCCTTGCTATGTTCCAGGTTGGAATGTTTGGAATGACAGCTCCTGTCAGCCTGCCTGGCTAAATCTCTAATCTGCTTTAAAAAAATTATTTCCCTATTACTATATAGATACATATATATACACATACAGACATGCACACACATATGTGTACATGTGTATATTTTTCTTGGAAGTAAAGTAAAATATTAAAAAAAACCTACTAGAAACAAAATCGCTAGAAGAAATTACTTCCCGGGCTTACATTTGTATGTCATATATATGTGTGCGCACACACACACAAACACATGTCATGTATACACATGTGTGTGTGCACACAAATGTGTCTATATATAATGCACACATATATGGCTTAGGTTCTATTCCATCTTTTAAATATTTATGAAATATAAATCTTGCTTAAAGTCTTTCCTTTAGAAAGTCGCCTACTATGCTTACTGCTGCTGGATGGAATTATTGAGATTTTTAGGAGAAACAAAAGGATTTAGTTCTGTAAACAAGACATCCAGGGGAAATTTTCTTTTTTTAAATGGAGATAGCTTTGTTGCCACTCTGGTTCAGTTACGCTTGAGCTGACATTAAGGAGATATATGGTAAATGGAGATCTCTAATGCAGCAGGTTTACTCCAAAGAGTGGATATAGGAGTCAATCTAAAAGTGCTTAGACTCAGAGGCTGTGTTACCAAAACAGCAAACAAATGAAAAGTGAAAAAGATCTGTTCATGCTCTGATCGTTTCCAGACATTTTCTGCTGAATTCATTCCTAGGATGTTCAATCATGGATTGTAAGATTAAAAAAAAAAAAAAAAAAAAAGACCTTAGAGATCATCCAGTCCAGAGGTGTCAAACTTATGGCCCTCGGGGGGCCCACAACACTACCAAGTGCTGCCTGAACTAGATTAAAATGGAATTGGGAAATATTTAATAAGATAAATAAAAACATAATAAAATCATAGATAACATTGCATTTTAAAACTAAGTCAATATGTGGCCCTTAGGGATCCTTATGTACAGATTAGCTGTTTGAGTTTGATATTACTAATCTAGTCTTTATTTTCTTAAATGAGATTTTATATCTACATATAGATGTATGAGAGAAAGACAAAGCATTTGCAAACTTTAATGAGCTACATAAATGTCAGTAAGTATTATTTTTATTTCTTGTCACTCTCATCTTTATGTTATTATTGTCTTCTTCTCTTCTATTTCCACGGAGTTCAGGTAACATTGCTCTGGAAGAAATTGCTACCCTATTGTAACACTTAGAGGGCAGAGACAACTTCATTTTGGTCTTTGTATTGCCAGCCCCTAGCACAATGTCTAGTACAGAGTAGATGCTTAATAAATACTGAGTGATGGATTGTGGCTGACTACACAAATGGTTAAAATGACCCTTTTTTGAAATTGAATAAAATATTGGTGTGTTGGCTTATCTTCCGAAGGCTCACTGGAAATGATTGACAATGCCAGTCAGCAGGATTCTTCTTCTCCTTTTGATTTTTTCTGAAAGGTCTCCTATTTTTAAAGTTTTTCATTTCACATAAGCATTGTTATTCAAAGTATTTGGCTTTAAATCTGTCCTTAGACACTCCCTAGCTGTGTGACCCTGGGCAAGTCACTTAACCCCAGTTGCTAACCCCTTACTTCTCTTCTGTCTTGGAACAGATATTTGTTATCAATTCTAAAACAGAAGAAGGTATGCATTAAAAAAAGTATATATGGCCATTTTGACTTCAGCTCCATCTCCTGGGTTCCTTGGCTTTCTCCAAGTCTCAACTAAAATTCCACAAGAAGCCTTTCCTGAACCCTCTTAATTCTAGTGACTTCCCTCTGTGTATTATTACCAAGTTATCACACACACACACACACACACACACACACACACACACACACACACACGCATATATATGTATTCTTTATATGGAGTTCTTTGCATGCTGCCTCCCTTTTTAGACTATAAGTTGATTGAGGGCAAGGACTATTTTGGGGGGGCCTTTTCTTTTTCATCTCCAAGGCTTAGGACAGTGCATGGCACAAAATAGGCACTTAATAAATGCTTTTTCAACTTGGCTACTCTCAGCAATGCAATGATCTGGGACAATTCTGAAGGACTTATGAGAGAGAGTACTATTCACCTCCAGAGAAGAACTACTGGAGTTGGATGGATGCAAATGAAAGCTTACTATCTTTTACATCAGTCATATTTATGGTTTTATTTGGGGTTCCAGTTTTGTATGCTTGTGCTTTTACAATAATGACCAATATGGAAGTACATGATAATACATGTATGACCCAGATCAAATTGCTTTCCATTTCTGAGTGGAGGAAGGCAAAGGAGGGAGGCAGATGGTTTAGGTCTTATAATTTTGGAAAACATATGTTAAAATTATTATTACATGCAGTTGGGGAAAATAAAATAATTTTCAATAAAAAATAAATGTTTTTTTCACTGGACTTGGTATGAAGATATCTATGAAAATACAATATTACATTTTTGTGAATCAAAGTTACAACTGGATGATAATGGGCAACAATTTTGTTAGTGAAAATGCTCTAATCACAGTACAATTAATTTGTTGAACTCTCAAGACTCCTTTGGCATCTGAATTTATAATACAAGGATTTGTCATGTGTTAATTTATAGAAAATGGTAGGCTTTTGATATATAATTCTGGCTATCTGATTGCATCTTTCTTCCTTCCTTCCTCCCTTTCTTTAAAAAAAATAAAACCTTTGCCTTGGAATTGATATTAAGTGTCAGTACCAAAACAGTTGATTAATAAGGACTAGGCGTTGGAGGTTAAGTGACTTGTCTAGTGTCATTCAGCTAGGAAGTTTCTGAAGCCAGCTTTAAACCCATGACCTCCTATCTCCAGACCTGGTTCTCTATTCCCTGAGCCACGTATGCATCCCTGCTTTCTGAGTATTTAATTTCTGCCATTGCCTTTCATAATTGGCATCAATCAATAAGACTGTGTTCCTTAAGGATCTGTGCAGTTTTGGGGGCCAATGACCTGTTAATCAATTAGTAAATCAACGAACATTTATTAAGCACTTGCTGTGTGCCAGGCTATATGCAAAATACACAATATACAAAAAAGTAGTGAACAACAACGAACAAAAACAATCCCTTCTCTCAAGAAATTTATTTATAAATAAATCAATTCCTATCATAAATCCTCTCTGCCTTTGTCCACATAACTCAGCTATGTCTTTGGTGCTTTTTTTTTTTTATTAACATATTGTTGGTTGAGTTCGTGTGGATGTCATGGCTGGGGGCTTTTCATTGTAAGCTCCTCACTGGATTGTTGCTCCTTGGGGACAGGGATCGACTTTTGCCTCTTACTTGTATTGTTGGCGCTTAATGTAGTGCCTGGCGCATAGTAGGTTCTTAATAAATGTTTATTGATTGATTTTCATCCCAGCCTTGTATCTTAGTCATTTTATAGTCTTCATCTGGAAGTAAATCACTTTTAGTTGTCTTCACCAAATCTTAGTAGCAAATACCTATTAGAGACCTCAAGTATTGCTCAATGTTATGATGTTGGGTTTTTTGGCAAAAGTATGTCTATAAGTCTTTTAAAAAAAACTTTTACCTTCTGCCTTATATCAATATTAAATATCAGTTCCAAGGCAGAAGAGTGGTAAGGGCTAGGCAATGGGGGTTAAGTAACTTGCCCGGGGTCACCCATCTAGGAAGTATCTGAAGTCACATTTGAACCCAGGACCTCCTGACTCCAGGTCTGGAGCTCTATATTCTAAGTTACCTACCTACCCCTTCTCTAAGTCTTTAACCTGTTTGTTATGTGCCCTAAAATGTCTATTAAAGTTCCTCTTTTTTGATGAGCAATCTTTGGTTATGGGCCTTGTGTTTCATCAATATTATTTGGGTCTGAAAAGGATACTTTCTCTATCTGTTGTCAGCCATTTTTCATTAAGCTTTATTAATTGTTCTAAATATGTTCTTCCCACTGAACCTTGATCAAATAGCAGTAAGTGTCTTAACATGCAGAGTTATAACCTTTTCCTTCATAGCTTTTTTAAGCTCAATGTGGCTTGCCAGGAAAAGAATCTGGACTCCTTTCGTCTATTGATCCAACTTGACCTCCAGATTCAAGCTTGAAGCCTTCAGTCTCTAATTTTCTTTGGTGCACATTAAGAATTTTATGCTCATTGAGTCCAAATGACATTTTGATCTTGTTGGATAAAAGATTCCATTAGATGTAGAAGTCATTTAATGTGTTTTTTGGTGGAGTCATATCACTTCATGTCATCTGAGTAACTTAAATGATTAATAAGATGCTTTGCTATGATTCCCTCTTTAACTTGAAAACCATACTCAGTTCTATTTAGGGGAGATCATATGTATTTAAGGCGAGGCAGAACTTTAGGGGGCTTCAATTACGTCCCTGATTGATCCTACATTTGATTGTAACTATGCTCGACGTTATTGTGGTGGAGGCATTTTTTTTTTAACCCTTACCTTCTCTCTTGGAACCATGATATTACAAGTTAAATCAGTTCCTACACTACTAGTATCCTTTAGTTGTGGTTCCTTTACTGATCATTCTATCATCTCTCTTATCTATCACGCACTTACCTCCCCACATTCTCACACAATGCCCAGACCTTTAATATTACAATTGCTAGTTTATATTTGTTTGGTATTTATTTAAGTACCATATGTGATGGGCAAACTATTCCCCATGAGCCAGATCCAGGCTATTGTTTGCCCATCACTGCCTTTAGCAATTCCCTAATCACTACACCCCCACATCCAGATGTAGTGATTAGGGAATTGCTTAAGGCAGTGATGGGCAAACTAGGGCCTGGATCTGGCCCATGGGGAATAGTTTGCCCATCACTGGTCTATTCCAATTAGGATCCCCTTTTCCCTAAAATGATTTTGTATTTGTCTATTTGTTTGTTTTTACATGAAAAAAAAAGTATTTATGCCTGTTAAATTAACATTTCCAACTATCTACTTTCTTCTCTCCCCTCTCCAAACTAGAGAAGGCATCACTTGACAAAAAGATATATGCATATACAAAACTGTCTGTCTTGTTTCTATTTATCATTACTTCCTTGGGAGGTGGACATAAACAAGTCATTCTTCAAATAATATTTCTGTCGCTGTATATAATATTCTCTTGATTCTGCTTGTCTCACTCTTTGTAATTTCTTGTAGGTTTTTCCATTTTAAAAAATCAATCTGCTCTTCATTTCTTATAGTGTAGTAGTATTCCATCACAATTATATGCCTCAACTTCTTTAGCCATTCCCCATTTGATAGATAACTCCTCAATTTCAAGTTCTTTACCACCATAAAGAGAGCTACAATCAATATTTTAGAACATATAGGTCCTTTTCCTTTTTTCCCAATTACCTTAGAAAATAATCCTAAAAGTGATATTGCTGGGTCAAAGGGTATATGAAGCTTTATGACTCTGGGCATAATTCAAGATGGTTTTCCAAAATGATTGGATCAGTTCACAATACCACTAACAGTGTATTAGTGTGTCCATTTTTCTACATCCCCTCCAACATTTGTCATTTTGCCCTTTTATCATTTTAGCCAATCTGATAGGTGAGATGATATCTCAGAATTGTTCAGATTTACATTTTTCTAATCAATAATGATTTAGAGCACTTTTTCATATGGTCATATATAGCTTTGATTTCTTCCTCCCAAAACTATCTGTTTATATCTTATAAACATTTATCAATTGAGGAATGACTCATATTCTCTTTTTTTAATCCTTATTTTTTGTCTTAGAAGCAATACTAAGTATTGGTTCTAAGGCAAAAGAGCGATAAGGGCCAGGCAATGTAGGTTAAGTGACTTGTCCAGGGTCATGCAGGTAGGTGAGGCCAGTTTTGAAATCAGTAATGGCTCATATCCTCATAAATCTGACAAAATTCTCTAAATATTTTAGATATAATATCTCTATCTGAGAAACTGTGTATAAAATCCCCACTCCACCCCACCCCCCAATTTTCTGCTTTCCTTCTAATCTTGGCTACATTAGTAAGCAGAGAAACATTGTAGTGTACTGAGAATAGTACTGGCCTTGGGGAATGAGGCCTGGATCCAGGTGCTGAATGCACCATTTACCATCTTTGCAGCTTCAGGTATGTTACTTGGCCTTTAGGAGTCTCAGTTTCTAAATCTCTCAAATGGAGATAATACTCAAATGGAGCTGTTGTGAAGACTGTGTTTTATTTTATCTTGTATTATTAAAACTATATTTTATTCTACCAATTACATGCAATAACAAATTTCCACATAAGTTTTCCTAAGTTATATGATCCAAATTGTCTCCTTCCCTTTCCCATCCTGGAGCTGGCAAGCAATTCGATCAGGGTTATATATGTATTGTTATGCAAAACATATTTCTATGTTGATCAATTATGTAAGAGAATAATCATATAAAATCAAAACCCCAACAAAACCCCAAATAAACTAAAGTGGAAAATCACATGCTTTGATCTACATTCTGATTCCAACAGTTCTTTCTTCGGAGGTAGATAGCATTCTTTGTTCCTCAGAATTGTCCTGGATCATTGTATTGCTTTAAGTCTATCACAGTCAATCATTCTACAATATTGCCATTATTATGTACCATGTTCTCCTAGTTCTTTTATTTCATTTTGCATCAGTCTATGTAGGTCTTTCCAGCTTGAAGACCACATTTCATAAGTATTATGTGAATATGATCTATTATTTTAACTGTCCAAAGTCATATTGATAATTGATTCTATTCAACATTGATTCATTATTTACCATGTTCAGAGCCAGGACTAGAGAGTTTTGGTTGCCTGAGTTTTAATCTATTGCTATTTCCGCCACTCCATCCAATTTCCCCAAATGCCATCAGTCAAATAACCATTGGATAGTGGTTATGAAAACATATTAAGAAACTGAATTCATTAAAAAAACAAGCAATGCTTTTCTTGGGGTTAATTTGGTAGAAGATTTGAGGATAGAAGTCTGTAGAATATCACGCAATTAGTTTGATCATAAACTTAGGGTTAGAATAGACATTAAGAATAATCTCCTTATTTTATTGGTAAGGAAATTGAGACCAATGGAGGTGAGGTAACATCATCATCATTGTTAATATTTATATTGAGCTTAATATAAGTCAGGCACTATGCTAAGTGCAGTACAATCGTTATCTCATTTGATGCTAACAACAAACCTATTATTATCCCCATTTTACAGATAAGGAAACTGAAGCAAACAGATTAAGAGACTTGGCTAGGGGGCAGGTACGTGGCTCTATGGATAGAGAGACAAAGGGTCTTGGATTCAAATCTGGTCTAACCTTGGAACCAATATTTAGTATTGATTCTAAGACAGAAGGTAAAGGAGAGAGAGAGAGAGAGAGAGAGAGAGAGAGAGAGAGAGAGAGAGAGAGAGAGAGAGAGAGAGAGAAACTTGCTCAATGTCATGTAATTAACAAGTGTCTGAGGCCATGTTTGAACTCAAGTCTTCCTGATTTGAGGTCCCCACTCTATCCACTGTCAACATCATATTAGTAAGCATCAAAGTCAGGATTTGAATCCACCTCTTCTGACATCCATCACTTTTTCTGTTCTAAAGACACAACACACATACACACACACACACACACACACACACACACACACACATACACACAGAGCTTCTGTTAAACTTATCACTTTTCTATGAATCATTTTATTATAGTGTAGAAACAGCCTAACTATGTATCATTAACCATCAGGGTCATAACTATAAATGTTTGCTCTCAAGGCAAGTGTCACAAAGTTAAGGAGTGGTTAACACAGTGGCATGGAGGATAGGCAAAGATACAATGCTCAGGAGCTGCTCTGTGGGAGGTGGGAAGTAGAGAAGTAGAATCCTACTCTTTCCTGGGATGCCCCATTAACTAATTCTTGATAACTAAATGCCAAAATGTGGCTTTTGCACTGTCCTACTAGTCCTGCTAGAACCCTTGAAATCCAGTTATCACTCTGGCTTAGAGACCCATCACTCTATCCTAGTCATAACTCTGTTCACAATTATGGATACTACCTCACCTATTAGTCTCCTCTATTATTGTCTTCTTTTATTTAGGAAGCTAGAGGATGAAATAGATAGTGTCAGAACTTGGAGTTAGGAAAACCTGAACTTGAATCCAGTCTTAGGTGGTTTTTTGGATATGTGATTAGAAGTGTGTCAAGTCACTTTACTATGCTCAGCCTCAGTTTCCTAATTTGTAAAATGAGTATAATAAAGGCACCTACTTCACAAGGTATTTAAAGAACTAAATGAGATAACCCATGTAAAACACTTCCACACAAAGCACTTTAAATTACTACCTAAATGCTTGCTATTATGATGATGATAGTAGTGGTGGCTGGCCTTCCTACTTGAAGAGGACCAAAATAACATCACTGCTGATATCTTTTGACTTGTGCATAAATTGGATTTAAGTTAGGCAGAGTTACACAAAGTCATCAGCCTCACTTTCTCTTCCACAGTCATCCAAGTCCAGTGTTGGGACAAAAGTCAGGATGACAGCAATGACCTGGAGGCAGTGGATGATGACCTTGGTGTCTTCAATATCTGACTAAACTCTTAGCACTCTACAGGGCTGCTGCAACTGCTTTCATAGCTGTTGGAACAAATTGTTCTCATCTGCTCCTTCCACCAGAGATCAACTTTGCATGCCTGAGGTAGACACCCCCCCCCCCAACTCACTGATGAGTTACAACATGGTGTAACCCACCTGACTGGGTTTACCAGGATGCAGCCACTGAGCATGCTACAGCTTCTTGGAGCTATAGGTGAGATCTGGGTGATAGGTAGATACCAAGGAGGAAAACAGCCCTGAAAAGGGGCTTGGCAAGCCCTACTGCCAAATGTACTAGTTTTCCCTGAGCACTCCAGACCCCCCTATTATTATGAAACGTAATTGGGAATATGCCATATTTGCACATATGAAAGCAGTACTAAGTTGTGGCAGAGAAGAGAGGTATAGAAGATATTGAGAGACAGATATAGAAGAGAAGAGAGAAATAATGAGGAGTTACTGGTCCTATTGGCATCTCAGAGAAGACTCAAACTGATGCCACCAAATGTGCTTTTCAAGGACTAAGAGACATTCCTAGAAAAGGTCTGCTCTTTATTCAACTTCCTCTCTTAAAAAAACAAACAAGCCTTTACCATCTGTCTTAGAATCGATACTAAGTGTTGGTTCCAAGGTAGAAGAGCAATTGGGGTTAAGTGACTTGCCCAGGGTCACATAGCTTGGAAGAATCTGAAGTCACATTTGAACCCAACCTCACATACTCCTCCTGTATAGATCTGGCTCTCAGTCCTCTGTAACACCTAGCTGCCCCTTCCTCTTTGTCTATTAACAGATACTTTAATATAATCTTGTTGCTTCTTTATCCAAATGATTCCAAGAACTTGAATCTTGCTACCATCACAAAGAAATCAGGGGTTAACTAGAGGTTGTGAAAATGTAAATTAAAGAAGACAGTTAAGCCTCTTCCTAAATGTTAGGCATTTTCTAACTGGGGACTTATAGTAATTTTGATTGTAGACCTAACTTTTTTATTAACAAACTCCCTAAAACAGCAGAGGAGGGAATAATGTAGCTCTGAGGGGCTACATGTTAACCCCTACATTTGTAACAAGTTTCTATTTTTGTAATAGAACATTATACATAGTTAGACATAGATACTTTTTTGGTTAGTTTTGCCAATTTTTTTTTCTGTGTTCTAAGGGCATGATCATTGCAGTGGAAGCCATAGATCATAAATTGAATATGATATAAGAACAAAAAGAGTCAATAGTTCTTTTTTAAAAATAGAGTAAATCTCTGTTTTTATATGTAAACAAATTCTACTTTATAAAAATACAAAGCTTTTGTACAAATAAAATAAATGCAGCTAGAATAAGAAAAAAGATATAGCAGGAAAAATCTTTGCATAAACATTGCTTATAAAAATCTGACAAATGTTTATGGGGTTAATATAAGTTTTAAGACTAAAATTAATTCTCTAATAGATAATAATTTTAAAAACCATGAATAGTTTTAGAAGAAATGCAAATAATCAACAAGTACCTGGAAATGTATTCAGAAACACTAATAATCATAGAAATACAAATTTAAAAATTCTGAGCTACCACCTCATCCCTATTAAAATTCACAAAGGTGATAAAAGATGGACAAACTAAATGTTATTGTGACTATAGGAAGATAGGAATGGGAAATTCACTGCTTGTAGAGCTGTGATCTGTTCTGTTTCAGAAAACAATTTGTAATTATGCAAGCAAAGTTACCAAATTGTCCTTACCTTTGATCCAAACAGATGCTACTTTTGGATTTGTACCCCCAAGGAGATTAACAGAAGAAATTATTTATTTTATGTAATTAGGCAAATGAGACGTTGACATTGCATGGTTTGCTGCTGGCCATAGCTACCAACTTTGTAGAACTTTTAGAACTTTTTTCTGAGGCTTCCCTGAGTCTTAAAATAATTTTTGTGATCTGGCTGATCTTAGTTGGCAGGGGAAGTTTTTTTTGGGGGGGAAACAAGGTGGAAGATAGAAGTTGAAAGTTGAGCTTTCCCCTCAGTTAATAAAAGATTCACTCAAATAAATATTCTGGCTATAGTTTCAGGGAAAGGGAAAAGGAACAAATAACTTTTACCTTGAAGAGTTGGCTGCCCTAGCTCAGTTCAGAGTGAGGTCTGGGTACCATCAGTTAGTTGAGAGCTAGGCAATGAAAACCAGGCACATTACACAGCTGTCTGAGCATCCTTTGTATATGCTGTCACAGTGAAGCTAAAAACCTAACTGAAACAAGAGCGGAAAATGTGTTGACTAGTTGGTCTTCCTTCCTTCCTATCGACTGATTTTCCTTAACCGAAGATAGGATCAAGTCACCCCTTTATTTAATCGACCCCAGGGACTTCCTATTGCCTCCAGGATCAGATATAAAATCCTGTTTGACTTCTAAAGTCCTTCATAACTTTCCAGGCTTTTTACACCTTACTCTCAGCCCCCCACCCCTCTGCACTCTATGATCCAGTGAAACTATCCTCCTCGTTATTCCTCACACAAGATACTCCACAATTCAATGTTTTCCCTGTTCTTTATGCCTGGGATGCTAATGTCTATCTGCACTTTGGGCTTTTCTTTCTTCCTAAAACTTATACCTAAAGTATCACCTTCTGAAAAAAAGCTTTTCCCAGTCCACCTTAATCTCAAGTGTCTTGCCTCTGTTATCTCCATTTTAACCTGTATATAGCTTGTTCACACAGAGTTGATGTCTCCCCATTAAACTGTGAATTTTTTGAGATCAGAGACTGGAGGAGTGTATGTGTGTGTGCGTGTGTGTGTGTGTGTGTGTGTGTGTGTGTGTGTTTGCTTTTCTTTATATCTCCACATTTATATTACCTAGCACATAGTAGGCTCTTAATAAAGGCTTATTGACTGACTGACTAGTCACCTGGCCAATATAACCATGAACTATGGAAAGTAAATACTAATAAACTGGAGGAGGAAGTGACTGCTGGATACTCTGCTGTTTGGTTATGCAGTCTTAAAAGAAATATTTGCATTGTTCTTCAGCTTTTCTGCTCCCTTGCATACTCTATATTTTAACTTCTAATTATTTTAAGCTCTATCTTATATAATTCCTGGACTCAGACTAATCATTTCCCTTTAAGGATGCCAAGTGTTTGATATCATTATATCCTAATGAGCTGCATTTTAACCCCTCCATAGGAGAAATGAAAGTGACTCATCCAGTTTCCTTTCCCATAATCCAGTGAAAGAATAAATGCTTGCTTTAGATTTGGGTTTGATAGATCTAATTGATAGTAAATTCAAGCTCAGTAGTTTGCTCACTTGGCTCATACACATGAATGCCAATTTATAATGGTTGAAAAAGACTGGTTTATAGTTGACTTGCCACAGATATATGCATCCTTGAAGAAGACTAGATGACATTTATAGAGCATTTTAAAGATTGCAAAGCATTTTGGTTATATTATCTTAAGTAAGTCTCATGACAATCCTATGATGAAGGTACTTTACTTATTATCCCCCATTTCATGGATGCGGAAACTGAGCATCACAGAAAGTTAAATGTATTGCCAATAGGGACCCAGATAGTAAGTGTCAGGCTAGGATTCAGACTCAGGTTATCTGGGATCCAGCTCCCACACTCTAGCCTCTATGATACGCTGTCTCTCTATGAGCCTAAAAATAAGATGATCCTCCTCCTCCTCCTCACAGTGAATATCTACTTTCTATTAGGTACCATGCCAAATGGAATGAGAAATTTGATTTCCAAAAGACTCATTGGAATTTGACTAACTGTATATAGCCCAGACCAGAGCATTAAAAAATGACAGTTAGACAAAATAGAAAGTTATGTAAGAATTTTGTGGGTAAGGCTGACTAGCTCTATCAAGAGAGGCCTTAAAGGATTACTGTACCTTGACAGAGCTTTCCCATATCCAAAGTTTGCTTCTCATTTTTTATAGGTTCAGAAACTCAATTCCATCTTGTCACTTGTTATCAGACATTAAAGAACTGGCTCGTATCAGCCCAATTTACAAAAAAATTATCTATTAAACTTAGAGTCAATTGATTGATGGATTGCTTTGGCAGATGCTACCACGCTGGACAGATTTTTCATTCATTGGTTTATTCAGCCAGACTTTATTAAGAATTTACTTTGTACAAGGTACTGTTCCAGGTACTAAGACAAAAAGCAAGCAGCCCTGTTCTCAGGGAGCTTATATACTGTTGGTATCTGGATCTTTGATCTGATGATCAACCAAAGTACTAAGAAGCTCACTATTTATTAAAAGCCTGGCCACCCAGTGACTATTTAGATCAGTTTCTGAAGAAGACTAAGTTGTAGAGGGATTGTGGGATTGCTGACAACAGTAAAGCCATGGATTTGAGAAGCACCATTGCAGACCTGATACGGCATAGAACTTAGATTCCAGAAGATCCAGGTTCCTATATCTATCCTGTCTATGACTTACTTTCCCCATCTCTAAAATAAGGTGAGACTCAATGGCCTTGAAGAGCTTTTTCAACTCTAAATCTATTATTATGTGATCTTTTTTGAAGTATTGATATACAGGAGATTAGATATCCTTCTAATAACTGGTATAGGTGTGGTCATTCTAAACTGGCCAACCACATTATTGGGAGTAAGTAGCCTTCTTCCACTGGCTGCAGAGAGAATTATCTGCATCTTTAAAAATGCCTGACTTAGTCTGGCCAGAACTTTCCCTGCATTTGTGTCTGATGATGAAAGATTCCTTCACTCATAGTCAGTGATATGATGTGGTAAGGAGAGGACCTCTCTCCTCTCTCTCTCTCTCTCTCTCTCTCTCTCTCCTCAACTTTGGTCCATGTGGCCCTTAGAAATGGGCCTGGGATTTTGATCTTTTTATCATCTTTTAAAATTCTAAGTGCAGGGAGAAGTATTTTCCATCATGAAGTTTGAGTCATGAACATCCAGGAGTCCAGAAATCCAGGCTCTGGGTTGAAGCCTGACTTAGGAGCAAGGTTTAGAGAGCTAATCCAAAAGGACTTTGCATTTGAATTTATTGGGTCTTGTGCTATGAAGAACTGGCTGAAATGTGAGCCTAACTCTCCTCTCTCCCCAAAGACTGAAGTAGAACTGGGGGACTTAAGTTCCAAGATGTTGCAGCAAATGTTGGTAGGCTCTTTCTTGCACTGTTTCTTGCTACTATATATATATGTATATGTCTATATAAATAGTGCTATATAAAAGCTAATTCAATATAAAATAGGTAAACGTAATTATGCTGTTAATCATAGGATCAGTGAGAATGGGAGCAACACAGTACATGGGAGTTTCGGTCAATAGCAGAGAAGAGAGAAAGCCCAACTCTAATAGGTATCAAACTTGAAACAGATTCAGTCCTCAGAGAATGGGGCCAGAGTCACCCATATTACCTGGGTCATGGTCTCCTCTGACAGTCTGGTGAAGTCTTCTCAGAAAAATGTTTTTCAACGTATAAAACAGAATATGGAAATCAAAAGAATTCAGTTCTGATAAAATGAAGTAGAATAGAAGTTCTTCAAGGTCAAGAGACTATTCCAAAGCAATACATAGAGGAAAACATATCTCTAAATGCTTACATCAATAAAATAGAGAAGACCAGATAAGTAAATAGGGTTGCAACTAAAAAAAAAAAAAACCTAGAAAAAAAAACAAATTAAAAATCCCCAATTAAACACCAAGTTGGAAACCTTGGAAATCAAAAGAAAGATCAATAAAATGGAAAAAAAATCACTGAACTAATAAATAAAACTAGCATCTAGTTTATGAAAAAAATAAAGTGAATAAACAATTGTTTAATCTGACTTTAAAAAAGAAGAAAACCAAATTATCAGTATCAAAAATGAAAAGGATGAATTTACAACCAATGAAGAGGAAATTAAAACAATTATTATGAGCTATTTTGCCAAAATATATACTAACAAATCTGATAATCTAAGTGAAATAGATGAATGTGTACAAAATTATCAATTGCCCAGATTAACATAAAGAGGAGATAGAATATTGTAGTAACTGTGTTAGAAAAAGAAATTGAACAAGTCATCATTAACCTCCCAAAGAAAACATCCACGGGGCCAGATGGATTCCTGAATGAATTCTACCAAACATTTAAGGAACAATTAATTCCAATCTATATAAACTATTTGGGAAAATAGGCAAAGATGGAGTTCTACCAAATTCCTTTTATGACAAAAATGATACTAATACTAACCCTGAAAGAACGAAAACAGAAAAAAAGAACAATAGGCCAATTTCCCTAATGAATATTGATGCAAAAATTTTAAATAAAATACTAGCATGGAAATTACAGCAATATATCACAAAGATCATACGCTATGACCAGGTGGGATTTATACCAGGAATGCAGGACTGGTTCAATAGTAGGAAAACTATCAGCATAATTGACTATATCAAAAACAACAAAAATCATTTGATTATCTCAAAATATACAGAAAAACCTTTGACAAAATATAACACTCATTCCTCATTAAAAACATTAAAATATATAGAAATAAATAGAGCTTTTCATAAAATTATAAATAGTATTGATTTAAAACCATCAGTAAGCATTATCTGTAGTGAAGACAAGCTAGAAACCTTCCCAATAAGATCTAGGGTAAAGTAAGGATGCCTATTATCACCACCATTATTCAATATTGTACTAGAAATGCTAGCTATAGCAATGAGAGAAAAAGAAATTGAAGGAATTAGAATATTCAATGAAGAAACAACTATCTCTCTGTAGATGATATGATGGTATACCTGGAGGATGCTAGTGAATCAACTAAAAAAAAAGTTGAAATAATTAATAACAATAGTGTTGCAGGATATGAAATAAACCCATATAAATCATCAGTATTTCAATATATTACCAACAAAATCTAACAGCAAGAAATAGAGAAATTCCATTCAAAATAACTAGGACAACATAAAATACTTGGGAGTCTACCTGCCAAAACAAACTTAGGAACTATATGAATACAAATATAAAATGCTTTTCACAAGAATGAAATCAGATCTGAACAGTTGGGAAAATATTGATTGCTCAGAGATGATCAAACTAACATAATAAAAATAATAAAACATTTTTACATAAATTACATATTCAGTACCATACCAATGAAACTATTGTAATAATTAAAATTGGGTGGCTAAATGTAATAATTAAAAATTTGGTTTGACAAAAATAATAAAGAATTGTTGTGGTCACTGTTTATAAAAGTTAAAGCTAAATTATGAGTCAGTAGGCTGTTAGTAGCTTTATTTACAGCAAGGTAGAGATACTAGAGTGGGAAATATAGGAAGGAAGTAGAAAATATCACCTAGCTAAAAATACCCTAAGTCCTAATTCTAAAGCTTCCAGACTATGAATGTAAATCTGAATGTAAATCTCACCAGAATCCAAAGTGGGGATCAGGAAACTGAAATCTGAAGAGCCAAAGACTCTGAAAAAAATGCCAAGAACTTTCAGTGCACATAAAGCCAAGACCAATAATCCTACCATAGCTCACACCTCTTAGGCTAAAAAGCCGCCAAGAATGAAGAGCCCAAGAATGCACCAAGCATGAAGAAGAGCTCAAGAATGAAGACTGAGAATCTCTCTCAGGCTCCCTCTTTTATTACTGTTTTCTCCACTCATCAGATCTCCTCATCACATCTCAGGAATCAATCACAACCTTTCAATTTGCCTAGCACTGCGGGGGGAGGGGGAAGGGGAGGAAGGAGAGGATAGTGCTTGTGTTCTGTTAGGTCATGAACTTTCTTTGTTAGTGTTAAGTAGGGGTACTTTAAGTTCTTGATTGATTAACTTAAATTCACATTACCAAAATATTATTTTATAAAGCTAGAAAAAAAATAACAAAATTCATTTGTAAGAATAAAAAGTCAAGAATATCAAGAGAATTAATGGGAGAAAAATGTGAGGGAAGATGGCATACCACATCTCACTCTATATTACAAAGCAGTAATCATCAAAACAATCTGGCACTGGCTAAGAGATAGAATTTTAGATCAATGGAATAGATTGGGTACCCAATACACAACAGATAATGACCACAGTAATCTAGTGTTTGATAAATGCAAAAAGCCCAGCTTTTGTGATAAAACTCACTACTTGATAAGAACTGCTAGTAAAAACTAAAGCAGTTTGGTAAAAACTAGGTAAAGACGAACATTTTATATTGTATACCAAGATAAAGTAAAATGTGTATGTGGTCTAGTCATAGTGGGTGATACCATAAACAAATTAGGGGAGCATGATTTATGGAGTCAGAACTATGGAAAAAGGAAGAATTTATGACCAAACAAGAGATAGAGAGCACTATAAGAGATAAAATGGATAATTTTGATTATATTATATTTAAAAGGTTATGCACAAATAAAACTAATGCATCCAAGAAAGAAAAAACACTGGGTTGAAAATTTTACACCAAGTTTCTCTGATAAATATACAGAGAACTGAGTCTGATTTATAAGAGTATAAGTCATTTCTCAATTGATAAATGGTCAAAGGTTATACACAAGCAGTTTTCAGATGAAGAAATCAAAAATATCTATAGTCTTCTGAAAAATTACTCTGAAGCACTTTTGATTAACAAATTAAAATATCTCTGAGGTATCACTTCATACCTATCAGATTGGCTAATATGACAGAAAAAGGCAAATATTGGAGGGACTATGGGGAAATTAGAACACTAATGCACTATTGGTGGAGTTGTGAAGTGATCCAACTATTTAGGAGAGCAATTTGGAACTATGCCCAAAGGGCTATAAAACTTTGTGTACTCATTGACTCAGAAATATTACTACCAGAAATATTGTATCCCAAAGAGGTTTTAAAAAAAAGAAAAAGGATCTTTGTGTACAAAAATATAAATAGCAGCTTTTTTGGTGGTGGCAAAAAAAAAAAAGAGAGAAATTAGGGCATGTCCATCAATTGGTGAATGGCCGAATAAATTCTGGTTTGTGATTGTAATGGAATACTATAGTGCTGTAAGAAGTGGTGAGTAGGATGTTTTCAGAAAAACCTTGAAAGACTTATACCAACTGATGCAAAGTGAAGTGAGCTGAACCAGGAGAATGTTGTACATAGTAAAGTAACAGATCAACTGTGAATGACTTAGCTCTCAAGAATACAAAGATCTCAGAAAATCCCAAAGGACTTATCATGAAAAAATGCTATCTCCTGAGAAAGAACTGATGGAATCTGAATACAGTTCAAAATATTTTTTACTTCCTTATTTTCTCATAGTTTTGTTTTTCAGTTTGTGTTTTCTTTTACAACATGATTAATATAGAAATGTTTTGCATGACTACATATATATAACATATATCAAATTGCTTACCTTCTCAATGGGTGGGGAGGGAGGAATGGAAGAAGAGGAAGAGAATTTGGAACTCAATTTTTTTAAAAGAATGTTAAAATTGTTTTTAGTTGCAATTGGAATTTTTTTTTAATTTAAAAAAAGGACAGGGGCTACTTTGCCCCATCTTTGTGTCCTCAGTACTTAGCACAGTTCCTGGTACATAACAGGCATTCAATAAATGCTTCGTCAAATGAACAAATAAAAGGGATTGCCCATTCTTATGAGAGCATAGGTCTATCAAAGTAATATTATGAAGAACAATAGCACTGATGTCAACCATAATGATAACATGACTCAGCCATAAATTCAGACATGGAAATAAAAAAAGAGATTCATGGCACTCTACTATAATTTAAGCCCAGATAAACAAGATCTAAAATAAGGGCCAAGATGAGGAAATTGTCCGAACAGATCAGCACAGCATAGTTGCCACTTTAAATGGACTCAAGTATATAATAAAGGAAAATGTGGTTTCTGATGCCCATTTATGATGAGCAGGGAAATAACTGAACACATAATTGGATGATACACCACCTTGGCTGCCATGGATTATATCAACAGGAATAATCATGTTGCTAAGATTATACACCAGTAGTTAGCCCTTAAATGTGGGTTGATGAAGGAATTAACACAGTATTACATCCACACAACTAAAAATATTTTGGAAAATAACTGCTGCAAGATATACTGGCTTAGAGCCTTAATTACAGACCAACAAATCCCAACCATCAGGCCAGACATTCTGCTATTTGAGGAAACTAATAAAGCAATTGAACTTGCTAACATACATAGCCAGCTCAAATCAGAGAAACCAGGCAAAAGGCCACACAGGGAAAAAAGAAACCTAAACGAGATTGTCTCTCTGGCAGAGAAGCTAAAGCAAATGTGAAAACTGAATAATAACCATCTTACTGTTCTCCCTGCCTCTCTTTCTCCCATTTCCAATGCATACTGCATATCGCTGCCACATTATTTCCCTAAACCATCAGTTTTGTCATGTCACTTACCTGGTCAAAGAACTTTGGTAGTTTCCCATTGCCAATAGACTTGCCTGTTTGGCCTTCAAAACCCTCCACTGAATAGACCCTCAATCCAATCTTTGGCCTTCACATACTTTTGTAGCTGATTTCCTACTTTATGGAAAAGATACAGGATATCAAACAAGAGTTCCTTTAATTTCCTTCCTCCTTACTTCAAAATGTCTCCAGATTTTCACCAGAAGTTCCAGCCAAGATTAATCCCACTACCTGTGAGAATGAGCACTAGATTTAAAGTTAAAATAGGGCTCATTGAAAGTTCTTGAAGATTTTTTGGCAGGTGAATGGGGGATGGATTGGAATAGGGAGATACCTGAGGTTGGGGAACAAACCAGAAAGCTACTGTCATATTTCAGACAACAGGTTATGATGCTATGGGATATGTGAGTGGAGAGAAGTACAAGAGATATGAAGAGAAAATGATAAGATTTGGCCCCAGATTGGATGTGTGTGGTGAGTGAGAGTGAGGAATCACCAGTGATATTGAAGCTGCAAGTTTGGGAGCCTAGGAGGTGCCCACAACAACAATAGGAAAAGTTGGAAAGTGGGGAGGGTTTAGGGAGAAAGAAAATTATGAGTGAATAATGTTTTGAACATGTTGAGTTTGAGATACTTGTGTGACTTCCAGTTAGAGATGTTCAAAAGACAACAATAGCTCAGGAAATAGTCTAAGGCTAAATATGTAGAGATGTAAGAGAGTGTAGAGGGAAAGGGAAGAAGACTCATGACAAAGCTATAGATAATACCCATGATTAATGATTGAGACATGGATAAAGAACCAGCAAAGGCGATTGAAGCATGGTCCTGAAGAAATGCAAGAGGAGCACAAAGAAAGAATAGTGCCAGAAAATCAAGAAAATGGAGAGTAGCAAGGAAGAGAAAGTGATTAAAAGAGCAAATTAATTAAAGAAGATGTTGGGGTGGTCAGTTAGGTAGCATAGTGGATAGAACACTAGGCCTGAAGTCAAAAGGTCCTGGGTTCAACTCTGATCTCAGACACTTTCTAGTTGAGTGATTTACTTAAGCCCCATTGCCTAGCCTTTACCACGCTTGTGCCTTGGAACCTATACTCAGTATTGATTCTAAGATGAAAGGTAAGGGTTAAAAAAAAAAGGAAGAAAGAAGATGGACCTCAGAGAAGGAAGTTTCGGGGGAAGATCATCAGATTCTTTTCATCTTTTTGACTTTTTGATGCCAATGACACATCAAGGTAGAGGTAGTCAGTGTTTGGAAAGATGGGGTTAGAGTTCTAAAAATAAGATAGAAGAAGAGCTATATATTTGTGAATCATCTACATAAAGGAAATAGTGAAAGCCATAAAAGTAAATAAAATTGGCAAGGGAGAGAGCATAAAGTGATGAGAGAAAAAGTCCAGAGATTGAGCCTTGGAAGACATTTACTTTTAAGGGGGAAAGTGGATCCAACAAAGGACATACAAAAAAAAAACAACAACAAAAAACAATTGAAAAGGGAGAACCATTAGAGTAAAATGTCTAAGAAGATAGTGAGGATAGAGCAATGGGAGCTGCCTAACAAGAAGGAGGAGATGGTAGCCAGTTTTATCAAATGTAGAAAAATCAAAAAGGATGATTTTTAAAAAGCATTGAACTTAGTGATAAGGAAGTCAAGCCAGATTATTCTGTTTCCTAAATTTACATTTTTCCTATGCTATTTCTTTGCTTGGTATGCTCTTCAGAGAGAGACCAACTTTGGTTGCCATGAACTGTAGCTTTTCTCACAGCTGCTTTTGCTATGATTCTTTCAGTTAATCCCCAGAAAGATCTTTAAAATAACAACTTACATTTATGTTGCTTAAAATTCACAAAGCTTATAATATACCTTATATCTTTTGGTCCTCACAATAACCCTGTGAGATGGGCCATGAAAATATTAACTCCATTTTATAGAGAAGAAAACTGAGGCATAGAGAGGTTAAATGATGGGAATATTAGAAAGAACCCTAGACTTGGGGGTCAGGAGATCTGGGTTTAAATTATTTTCTAGGTTGTCCACGATCTCTAAAACTCAGTTTCTTCATCTATAAAATGAGAGGGTTTGACTAGATGATCTCAAAGCTTCCAGTTCTAAATCTTGGGATTCTGTAGCTTCCTTAGAACAACAAGGCTACCACAGTACAATGGCAAGTGTTTAGTAGGTTATCTATCAAGCACTGTGTTATATGCCAGGAGGAAATTCAACACTGAGATAAGAGGCATTCCTTGTCTTCTTGGAGTTTGCACTCTAGAGAGTGGCAGAGAGTGCCAGTAGTCTTTCTAGTATATCTCTTTGCCCTAGGTTGCCTTCCAGGAACCTAATCAACTCTCTTATTTTTTATGTTTTTAGCATATTTTTCTTTCCACAGGAAGAACCAAACAAAAAGATAGGTGGAGTTAAAGTCAGAGTCCCAACACTGCTACTTACTGCAACACTTAGGTTCCTTAGGCCTCAGTTTCCTCATCTATAAAATAGAAGGGTTGGAACACATAACCTTTAAGGTCCTTTTTAACTCAGGCTAATATTTTCCCATGGGATTTCCTTTTTACTCTTCTTTCCACTATTAAAAGATCTTAGAACTATAGATGTAGAGTTGAAAGGAAACTTAGGAGTCATCTCATTTCATTTCATTTTGCAGACAAAGAAACTAATGCCTAGAGAAGTTAAGTGACTTTCCCAGGATCACATAGCTAGTGAGTACCTGAGGCAAGATTCAAATCCAGATCTTCTTCACTCCAAGTCTAGCACTCTATCCAATATTCCCGCTCCCTCCTAGTATATTTTCCACTCCATAATTGCCTCTCTTTCACCAACTCTGTTTTTGAAGACTGAACTTTTGAATTATTAATTTATATACAGTATTTAGATTTATTAATTAAATGCTTCATACTGTAAAGCATGTATAACTTTTTATGAATGGTATCTATAACTGATTTCTTTCTATTAAAGGGATTTCTCTCTTTTTTTTTCAAACCCTTACCTTCTGTCTTAGAATTTATATAAATTAAAAGACAAAATAGTAAGGGGTTGACAATTTGGGATTAAATAACTTGCCCGGGGTCATACAGGGAGGAAGTGTCTGAGGCCAAATTTGAACCCAGGTTTTCCTGACTTCAGAACTGGCATTCTCTCCACCCTGCTAACTAGCTCTCCCTAAAGGGATTTCTTTGGAGTTACTAAATATCACCTAAACCAAAACCCAACTTTTAAACAGGCCAAAGCTATGAAATAAATATGACAAATAGCAAAAATATACTGTTTCTATGTCCCAGCTTGGGTTTATAGAGACAAAAGTGGGGAAAGACAGAGAAAAGAGGAGTATGAGAGGAAAATATAGACACATACAAAGAGAAAGAAGTGGGGAGGGGGGAAAGAGAGTCTGCAAAAGAAATGGAGAAGCATCAAGGTTTTATGGGAAGAACAATGGATTTGGAGTTAGAAACTTAGGTAGGTTCTACTACTTTCTGACTAATGAATGAATTGGGTCAAGGTACTTCCCCAACTTGAGGCTTCATTTTCTCATCTGTAAAAGAAGAGGGTTGGATTGGATCTCAAAGGTCCTTTCTAGCTCTAAGTCTTGTGCTCCTCCATGCACTTACTAACACAGAAAGAGACCCACCCAGAATCAAACACAGAAAAAGAGATGTAAGATAGAGGAGAAAAAAACCGCCCACAATAAGAGATAAATATGCCCATGCACATATAAACACAGAAAGGATAGACATAGAGACAAGACAGACTTATGTGTACTTTAATGGAGCAAGATTCTGACAGCTTTGAACTTATTACAACCTTGTGAATTTTCACAGCCTGAGACATAAATGGGAATGTGAGGCTGTAACTAGGGCAAGGCCACGAGGGCTCTGTGGAACTATAAACTCTTGGTACCTGCTGGTCAAACTGAATGAAATGGAGCCAAATGGTAGAGGTTCCCCAGCCATGCCTTGCACTATCCTACAGGGAAGGACAGTTTCAGCATCTCCAGTTTTTTAGAGAGGGAAGCCAACTGAACAGTGAAGTTAAATGAAATTTAAGCATCGCGGGGTTTAGTTTGAAGCACAAAGAATCAAACATGTTCTACATACTTGACAAATTGGATTACTCTGTTTCCTGCTAAAAACTAATAAGCCTCTGTTCGTGCTGTTTCTTCTGCTTGGCATACTCACTGCCCCATCTCTGCTTGTAGAAGTTCTACCCATTTTTGGGGGATCACCTTGAATGTCACTTCCTTTGGGAAGTTGCTGCTGATTTTTACAATTGGCTGATTCTTTCAACTAGAAGTTAGAAGTTGTGGCTTCAGGTCTGCCACTAGGGAGCTGTGGGACCTGGGGCACAATATCTCTCTCTGGTTTTCAGTTTCCATATCATTTTCATGAAAGGAAATAATTCTTATGTGGAATTACCTTAATATATTAATGTGGATAATCAGGAATCTCATCAACCAATTTAAATTTTTTTTTAATTTTATTTAAAAAAAATTTTCCAGGGTTACATATATCTGGTTGCCTCCTTCCCTTCTTCTCTTTCCTTCCTCCCGAAGCTGACAAGCAGTTCCACTGGGTTATACATGTATCATCAATTGATTTAAAAGGACATGTACAGAAAGTAGAAGTTATAGTGGATGAATATAAAAGCGGGATGCTGTTCTGTAAGAACAGTTTTTAGGATGCAAATCTCAGAATGGCATGAGGTTAGAGAGTTAGAGCTTAGGACATCCCAAAAAAAGTTTTTGCCTTCTTTTCATGTTTGTTTTTATCTACTTTGGGAAGAGGAAGAGAATTAAAGAAGGAAAAAGGCTTACAGGGTCATAAAAGGGAAAGGGACCGTCATGGCCTTCGGGTCCAACCACAGAGGTATTAATACAACAAACAATGGAGAGAAAACAGAACTACCTACCGCTTAATCTTTTTTAAATTTATCTAGGAGAATAATCTTTGGACTAGAAAGCAAAGACTCAAGATATGTAGGGAAATAACACCTAGTTACCTTAGAGGAATACAAACCACCAGGCCTGAATGAACTACATAACAGTGTAATAAAAGAACTAGCTGATGGGATTGTTGAGCCCCTGTGAATATTCAAAAGGATGTAGAGAGGTGACTTGGAGATCAAAAAAGGTAAATGTGCCAGTTTTCAAAAAGAGGAAAGAAAATGGAGCCTGAAAATTATAGGCCAATGACCTTGCCTTTGATTCCTAGTAAAATTCTAGGATATTCCACTAAAGGGATACATAGTGAATATCTAAAAAGGGGGAAAATTGATCACAGAGTTAGCATAGCTTTGTCAGTAGTCCATAGGGAGGCAACAAAGTGGTTTATTAGATTGAGAGTCAGGCTCAGAGATGGGAGGTCCTGAGTTCAAATCTGATCTCAGACTCTTCCTAGCTGTATGTTCTTGGGCAAGTTGCTTAACTCCCAATGCCTAGCCTTTATCACTCTTCTGTTTTGGAACCTATACACAATATTGATTTTAAGACAGAAGATAAGGGCTTAATAATAATAAAAACAATAAAAGAATAGGTCATCCAAAACTTTTCCTTGGAGCTTTTTTTTTTAATAACTATGATGGTAGATCCTAGAAATCATATAGCAATATATATACATACACACACATAATATCTATTATTTATGTTGTTTACCTATATTTTAGTGAAGAATATAATGGTCTTTCACACTATCCTTGCAGAAAAGATAGTGAGGTGTGGACTAGCAAGACAATAGGATAGTTGAGTGGATTCAGACCTGGCTGAATGCCCAGACTCAAAGAGCAGTGATTATTGGTTCAATGACAACTTGGAAGGAGGTCTTTAATGTGGTGTCCCAGGAAACTGTATTTGGCCTTGTGCTTTTTAACAGTTTTATCCATGACTTGGATAAAAGCACAGATTACATGCTTATCACATTTCCAGATGAAACAAAACTAGAAGGGACTCTAACTTATTGGATGGCAGAATCAGGATACAAAAAATACTTAACACATTAGGACATAAGGCTAAATTTAAAGTGAAGTTTAATAGGGATAAACGTTATATATCTTTCACTTGGGTTAAAAAGACCCAATCTTTCTACTACAAGATGGGGATGTATAACTAGAAAGCAGTTCATTTGAAAAAGATTTAAGTGGCATGAAGACTTGATATGAGGCAGCTAATTACTTATGGTAAGATCTCAGGATCATAAACTTAGAGCTAGAAGAGACTTTAGTGGTCATCTAGTCCTCATTCTAAATAATGAGGAAACTGAGTTCAAGAAAAGTTAAGTGATATGCTTAAGGTCACACAGTTAGTATTAGAGTCCAGATTCTAAATCTATACTTCAGGGGCAGCTAGGTGACTCAGTGGATAGAGAGCCAGGTCTGGAGTTGGGAAGTCTTAGGTTCAAATCTAGCCTTGGACACTTCCCAGCTGTGTGACTCTGGGCAAATCACTTAATTTTAATTAACTAGTCTTTACCACTCTTCCACCTTGAAAGTGATACTTAGTATTAAGTTTAATACTGAAGGAAAGGGTTTGAAAATAAATCTATACCTTAGTCTTGAAGCATTACAATTGGTTTGTTGTGGGTAGAAAGCAGCTAGCCCTCTTTGCAAATTCATCAGAGCTGTCACTTCATTTTAGAAGAGGACCAATGCCAGCATGGAGTGATGTCTTGACTTGTGAGTGAAATGGATCTAAGTGAGGCAGAGCTGAACAAAGTTACCAGCCTCACTGACTCTTCTAGAACCATCCAAATCCAGTGGCAAGACAAAAGTCAGGATAACTGGCTATGGTCCAGGATAGAGGAAGTGACCATGGCATCTTCAATGGACTCTACAGTGTATGCTTCAGCTGTCTTCATGGCCTTTCGAACAAAGTATTCTCATCTGTCCCTTGCACCTGGGGAAGTATTCACATGGTTGAGAGTAGACAGCTCTCTAACTCACCAACAGTTTTGATACCTGTCAGTTAACCTCGGCTTAGTTTTTAGCCCTCTTTTCAGGGCTGCTCATCCATCTTTGGTGTCCACCTTTCATCCAATTCTCACCGGTGACTCAAGAAACCATAGCATGGGTAGTGGCCATACCCTATTAAAGCCAGTAAGTTTATCATACACAACACATACATATGAGGAAGTTACTTCATATGGTCTTATAGATGACTATTTTTTCAAAACTCTGTTTGGAAGTCTTGTAAAGTGAGGCCCCTTCAAGAATGAAACAAACAGGATGAAACATACATTTTTGGGCTTGGCCAATGTGGGAACTTATTTTGCTTGCTTGCCTACATATATTTACTATCTTTTTCCTTTTTTATTCTAGTGAGGAGTAGAAAGAGAGGAAATAAATAATTATTCATTGAAAAAAATTTCAAAGTAAGCCAGTTTGATTATATATATATATATGTATATATATACATATACTTATGTATATATATGTGGGGGGGACAATATGCTGTCTGATAAAACATCTCTATCTTTATTTGAAATTATACAGAGATGAATTCTTCAGGTTATATTCTATACTTATGATTAGACCTTGAAAATGATTTCATAGCCACTCGTTTAAATTATAATTTGCCCCCTAGTAATGTAGATAATAAATATTTAGGGAATTTAATTGTTTAAAGATTCAGAAGCACAAATATGAAAACTATTTTCAAGAAGGTATATAAAGCAACCTGCCTAGAAGTTGAGAGTTGTTGTTGTTTATTTTGTTTGTTTGTTTTTAGGAAATAAATTTGGAAAGGTAGATTGGACTGGGATTATAGACAGCTTTGGAAAGTAACTAAGGATGAAGACTATATAGAACCACTGAAATCTGTACAAGAAGCCTTTCCTGATTCTCAATGAAAGTATCTAGTTTATCTGGTATAAGAATTAAAATAGGGATTTTGACAAAATAAGAGAGCAGCTTTTAATAATTTAAGTTTTAATGAGAATATAGTAGAGTTATAAATTAATATTATCCCTTTAAGCCAGAGAAAAGTTCTAGCAGCTTTAACAATTAACAATTTAGTTTAAATAAAATAGAGATAGTAAAAAATATAGTAAAAGAGGGAAAGATAAAAAAGAGGAAAGAGAGATTACTACTCTTATACCCTATAAATATATTTAAAATTCCCAATACTACCTAAAATTCCTAATACTATCTCTAACTGTCTTCTGAGGACAGTTTCTTCTGCCTAAACAACCCAGGCCTATCTAACCTACTCTATCTATAAATTATTCACTAACTACCTAATTCCCTAAAATAATAGACAGCTACCACTCATTCACTCTTTCAGTCAGTTTTCTATAGCAGCCCAAATGTCAGTAGCCAACTGGCAGCAGATCCTTGCCTATGAGACAGACCTCCTGCTCTCTAGAGATCCCAGAGGCAAAAAACCCTTTAAAGGCTAAAGTCAAAAGCCCTCTAAGTAAGCTCAGGCCTGCCTTTATATTCCAACAACTAAAGGCCAACCCACACTACTAGCAGCCAACTTCCCCAAAACTGCAAGCCCTAACTGTCAGCAACTGACAGTCTGCAACTGATGCTGGCTCAGCAGGGGGCTCCCTGGTTCCTACTTCTTGTCATTGTGAGCTGGTTAATCCCTACACATCTCTATGGTAAGAGGACCTCCAGATGCCCTGTTGAATTAAAAAAAAAAGAATAAAGAATTCCTTTTAACACTAAAGTTTGTGTATTGTTGTTTAAATATTGTGTTACCCACAATATTGTAAACTCCATGAATTGACTTGACTTAACTATTGTTGTGAGGATTAATAGTTACACTATCCATAAAGGGAGAGATATTGTCAAAAAAATACATGAGGAAGAATAATTTGGTAATTATATGTAGGATAGGTTGGAAAGGGAGAAAGGCAAGAATGAGTTAGGAAACTTGTTTAGACCAGGTGTAAGATGATAAAAAAATATGAGGTAGTAGCAATAGGAATAGAAAGGGATGAATGGCATATTGGAAAAAGCAATGGGCTAAGAATCCAGAGGGTTATGGTTTCAGCTCTATCACTTGTTCTCTGTGTGACCTAATACAAATACTTAACCCCTTTGGGCTCTAGTTCCTTTCCCAATAAAATGAGGGTCAAATAATCTCTAAGGTCCTTTTCATCCCTAAACTTCTATAAATAAAAAAAGATATGTATTGTAAAAGGATTTTGAAATTTTGTAAAAAGGAAATTTGTAAATTGTAAAGGAAAAAAAAATCAACAGTTTGGTTATGTTTGTTAGTGGAGAGGGAGTGGATACAAATCATAAAGATGACTCATTTTAAACATGTATAGCTAGGAAAATAATGGCACTACTAAGAAAAATAGGGAAGTCAGAAGGAAAAGTTGTATTGGGGGAAGTATACGGGATAATTGAGTTCTATTTTAGACAATCATAGATTGAAATTATTGAAAGGGTTACAGGAAGCTAGGTGGTTCAGTGGATAGAGAGCCAAGCCTGGTTCAAATCTAGCTTCAAATACTTCCAATCTGTGTGAACCGAGGCAAATTATTTAACTCCAGTTGCCTAGCTCTTGTCACTCTTCCATCTTGGAAACAATACTTAGCTTTGATTCTAAGACATAAGGTAAGGATTTAAAAAAGAAAGAGAGAGAGACAGAGAGAGAAAGAAAGGAAGGGAGGAAGGAAGGAAGGGCTACATAGTTTCCCAAATGTAATTTAACCAATATCTTCCTTCATATGGGGCTAGCTCACTGTCTATCCTTAATGTCTATCCAAGATATATAAAAACGAACTAAGTCAATAGGCTATACTGACATATTCTTAGAAGTTTGTCTATTGCAGCACAAGTTTTTTTCTACTTGTACTTGCCAACCACTCATCCCAACTTCATTTTATTTATTTCTATTCACACTGGAATATAGTAAATTGAGTGCTGAGATGGTAGAGTCCAAGCGTGGTGGTTCTAGTCTAATCAATAAAGAGAATTGAGCACAATAGAAACACTGGCAGATCTGATTAATTTCATATCTATTTGTTATCCTCCATCCAATTTCTCCTATATCCTGTCAGCTGCTCTCTTAACTGACTTAATTATGTCTCATGTCCAAGTTTCTGTAGGCTCATTTCCCCCTCCATGTCATTTCACTGTTTTGTAATATAATACTGCTCATGATCTTTGATCATCCTTTCTATAATATTTTGTAAATTTTATTGTACTTTGATTTGGTTTTACTCTTGTCTATCCATCTTTCTGACTAGCTGCTGGGAGAATTAAATGTTTGCTGACATTGTTTCCAGAGTCTTTGGGTATATTGACTGTTATAATGACTATTTATAATAACTGTTTGGTTATAATGATAAGTTATATTGACTATTTTGCATAGGTTTTATACTAGTCATATAAATTTCTTGAGAGCAAGATAATTTCTTCTTGTCTTTTTATCCTTGGAGTCTAGCATAGGATGGCAATTGGGTGGCAGATGGATAGAGTGCCAAATTTGGAATCATGAAGATCTGAATTCAAATTCTTCTTCTCACTTTAACCAGCTTTGTGATTATTTATTTAACTTTTCTCAGCCTCAGTTTTCACATATTTAATATGGGGATAATAACAACATCTACTTAATAGTTTAACAGGGTTATTTTGAGGAGCAAATGAGTTTATATATATGTGTGTATATATATGCATATATATCATATATATATAAAAGTGCTTTGGGGCAGCTGGGTAGCTCAGTGGATTGAGAGCCAGGCCTAGAGACAGGAGGTCCTAGGTTCAAATCCAGCCTCAGACACTTCCCAGCTGTGTGACCCTGGGCAAGTCACTTGACCCCCATTGCCTACCCTTACCACTCTTCCACCTATAAGTCAATACACAGAAGTTAAGGGTTTAAAATTTAAAAAAGTGCTTTGCAAACTTTAAAATGCTATGTACATGTTAGCTATTAATATTATTAGATTCTTTAAAAATTATTTTTGATGGATTAATTAATGGGAAATTCTTGAGAATGAAATTCTGAAGCCAGAGAAGGATTTTGTGGAGGAAGATAAAATTTAATAGGTGTAGGGGCAGCTGGGTAGCTCAGTGGATTGAGAGCCAGGCCTAGAGACGGGAGGTCCTAGGTTCAAAATCCGACCTCAGATACTTCCCAGCTGTGTGACCCTGGGCAAGTCACTTGACCCCCATTGCCTACCCTTACCACTCTTCCACCTATAAGTCAATACACAGAAGTTAAGGGTTTAAAAAAAAAATTAAAAAAAAATTTAATAGGTGTAATCATAAAAGCCTCATATTTGTGTTACAAAAATCAGTTTCACAAGATGAGGGAAGTGTGGCTAAAGAGAAGTTAATCTGAAAAAAGATGTGGAAGTTTTAGTGGACTGAAAGCTCAATACAAGTCAATGGTGAGTGTGATAAAGTAGCCAAAAAAAAAATTAATGTGAAATGCTGTTTGTCCTTCATTTTCAAAGAGGACCAATGATATCACAGGGTGATATCTTAACTTGAAAGTCAGTGGTATTTAAGTGAGGCGGAGTTGTACAAAGTTGGCTACCTCATTCTCTCTTCAAAACCATTAAAGTCCAGTGGCAGGACAAAAGTCAAGATGACTAGTGATGGCCCAGGATGCAGTGGGTGGCCTTGACTTCTGACCAAGCTCCACAGTGCCTGCTTTAGTCATCTTCGTAGCCATTGTAAAGAATTATTTTCACCTGCCCATTCCATTGGGGAAAGTCTTCATATATTTGGGGACTCACTGACAGGTTTGAAGCCTGCCATTTACCCTCAGGTGGTCTGCTGAGATAGTGTTACTGGGATGTGGCTACTTTACATGCTACAGCTTCTTGGGGTCACAGGTGCGAGTTGGTGAAAGGTGAATACCAAAGGTGTTTGAGCAGGCCTGAAAAGGGCTCAGCAAGCCCTTATACCAGAGGTGTTCATCTTTCCTGAACACTCCATACATCCCAAATATGAAATAAGATTGCATTAGAAGAGATAGAGTATCCAGGGCAAGTGAAGCTATAGTCCTGCTGGCCCTGCCCTGGTCGGACCACTTAAGGGGAGAATTGTGTTTCAGTTTGGGTGCCACATATCAGGAAAGACATTGTTAAGTTAGAACATGACCATAGGTGAGCAACTAGGATGGAGTTTCTGCCATTTGAAGTTTGGTTAGAGAAACTAGGGATGTTAAATTTAGAAAAGAGAAGACAAGGAAGGTAATATGACAGGTGTCTTCAAATATGTGAAGGACTGTCATATAGGTGAGGGATCAAATTTGTTCTCTAAGTAATGGGGGAAAGCTGCAAAGGGGTGCATTTAGCCTTGATGTAAGGAAAAAACTTCCTAACAATTAGAGTCATGGCCTCTGAAGTCCTTTCTGACAATGAGAATCAGGAATTCTTTGACTCTTTCATCTTGAGTTTTATTTTCCAAAATGATTTGTTGGCACTGTTTTTGCTGCCCCCCCCTCATATTTTTTTTTAAACCCTTGTACTTCGGTGTATTGTCATAGGTGGAAGATTGGTAAGGGTGGGCAATGGGGCCCCCTCATATTTTTTAAAAAACTCTTACCTCCCATTTTGGAATCAATACTATGTATTGGTTCCAAGGCAGAGAGTGGTAAGGGCTAGGCAGTGGGGGTTGAGTGACTTGCCCAGGGTCACACAGCTGGGAAGTGTCTGAGGCTAAATTTGAATGCAAGACCTCCCATCTCTAGGCCTGGCTCTCAATCCACTGAGCCACCCAGATGCCCCCTCCCCAATACTTTTGTATTGAAATCATCATTAAGGAAATTCTTAATGAAGCTTTCTAGAGGATTTTTTCCTTTTATTCATTGCAATAAATAAACTGTGATTATCATCATGATAGTCTGTTTGCTTATGCTCTTTGTAAGATGACCAAGGGTCTTATGAAGTTATATCTCATCACCATCAGGATGTAATGAAAGCAATTTGGCCATATCCTTTGTTTGTCCTCCCAAGTTGAACCTGTGAACTGTGCTCCCATTTAACTGTAGATTCTAGTTTCATTCATCATAAAAATATTGGTATGGATATGATTTAGTTCTTCTAGTAATGTGTCAACTCATAGATTACTGAATAAAGATTGAATATTAAGAGTAATAATAGTTAAATTAATGTTTGAGGACAGTCTAAGAACTGTGTAATTATTAGCAATCTCTGCTTCCTGTCAATCTGCCACTAGTACTTCAGAATTGGAAAGGGACTACACAGGACTGAGAGATTTTTTTGGTATTTTTAATCTCTTCTATGGGTCACTTAAAAAAGAATCATTTCATGTCCAATCTTTCGGCAAGAAGCCTCCCAAAACTTGGTTAGTCTTATTTTCAAATAGCAGATGTCAATGGTTGCCAGACCTGTTTTTGAAGCCTTTCCAGTTTGATAGATCCTTGGAATATGTGCTTTGCTCAGTCTTCAAGAACCCTGAGTTATCTCCATGCCCCACAATAGAATAGAATTTTTGTGGTGGATTTATTTTTTTATCTTAGTCCTCTTTCCTTTATTTGTTTCTTTTTTTAAAAAAAAATTTTATTTTTAGAAAAATTTTCCATGGTTACATAATTCATGTTTTTACTTTACCCTTCACCCTCCCTGCCTGCCCCCCCCCCCCACAGCTAACTTGCATTTCCACTGGTTTTAACATGTGTGGTCAGTGTAATGGTGGGGCACCAGGGATGTTATTATTATTATTAAAATGTAACTAAATGGTTTGTGGGTTCACACCAGGTTGAAGGAGACAGGACCAACCAGGATAGGGAGACCAGGGTTTACTGCCAAGCTTTTAACTGTCACAGGAATGGCAGTTGGCCTAAAAGTCACTCAGCCCACCTAGGCCAGGGCCTATGGAACCAGCAGGCAAAGGTAAAAGTTTATAATAGTTTAATTGAGGTAAATAATAATGAAGGATGGGAATAAGGGATTCTATACTTAAAACTTAAGGGCAAACCACAGGGGCAAAGGAAGGACTTGACTACACTATTCTATTGACCTAAGCCAGGCAGGCCCCAAAAAAAACAGTAATGAAGTCACAGGGAAAGCTCCTCCAAACCTGGTTGCAACGAGGTTTGGTCAGCTCAGCTAAAGGGCCTGAGGGTGGCTTTTAATTGGGGTCTCACAGTAAGTCCAAGGATGGTCACAGGAGGCCAAGAGCCAACTCCACCAGGTGATCCAAGGTACTCAGGTAGGGAGAGTGAGGGAGAGTGGAAATGCTGTCCACCGGATCACAAACCACTTCCCCACTTGATGCTGCTCTGCAGGTCTGTTGTCTGTTGCTGAAAGCCTTCACCTCTCAGGATCCCAGGGAATCTGGATGTAGTTTTCTCTAACTCTGAGATCTCCAAGGGTTAGCAACAGTTATGTCCCCAACCACTAATGGAGTCCTTCTCAGAGTCCAAGCCCCACTTCCTGCTCCTTCATTCCATCTTGGAATTCTCCAGCCCTTCCTGCTAGGTCCAACACTAATACTAAATTAATTGCTAAATAACCCTTACAACATCAGTCAAGACTTACTTACATATTATTGATAGTTAGATTGGTGAGGTCTTTTCGGGTCTTCATCCCCAATCATGTCCTCATCAACCCAAGTGTTCAAGCAGTTGTTTTTCTTCTGTGTTTCCACTACTGAAGTTCTTCCTCTGAATGTGGGTAGTGTTCTTTTCCATAAATCCCTCAGAATTGTCTTGGGTCATTGCATTGCTGCTAGTACAGACATCCATTACATTCAATTTTACCACAGTGTATCAGTCTCTTTGTACAATGTTCTTCTGGCTCTGTTCCTTTCACTCTGCATCAATTCCTAGAGCACTTTCCAGTTCACATGGAATTCCTCCAGTTTATTATTCCTTTTAGCACAATAGTATTCCATCACCAACATATACCACAATTTGTTCAGCCATTCCCCAACTGAAGGGCATATTTTCCAGTTTTTTGCCACCACAAAGAGCACAGCTATAAATATTTTTGTGCAAGTCTGCTTATCTATGATCTCTTTGGGGTACAATCCCAGCAATGGTTTGGCTGGATCAAAGGGCAGGCATTCTTTTATTGCTCTTTGGGCATAGTTCCAAATTGCCATCCAGAATGGTTGGATCAATTCACAACTCCACCAGCAATGCATTAATGTCCCAATTTTGCCACATCCCCTCCAACATTCATTACTCTCCCCTGCTATCATTTTAGCCAATCTGCTAGGTGTGAGGTGGTACCTCAGAGTTGTTTTCATTTGCATTTCTCTAATTATTAGAAATTTAGAACACTTTCTCATGTGCTTATTGATACTTTTGATTTCTTAATCTGAAAATTGCCTATTCATGTCCCTTGCCCATTTATCAATTGGGGAATGGCTTGATTTTTTTTTATACAATTGATTTAGCTCCTTGTATATTTGAGTAATTAGACCTCTGTCAGAATTTTTTGTTATAAAGATTTTTTCCCAGTTTGTTGTTTCTCTTCTGATTTTGGTTGCATTGTTTTTGTTTGTACAAAAGCTTTTTAATTTAATATAATCAAAGTTATTTATTTTACGTTTTGTCATTTTTTCTAACTCTTGCTTGGTTTTAAAATCTTTCCTTTCCCAGAGATCTGACAAGTATACTATTCTGTGTTCACCTAATTTACTTACAGTTTCCTTCTTTATATTCGTTTTTCACCCATTCTGAATTTAAAAAAGGAAAGAAGAAAACCAAATTAATAGTATCAAAGATGAAAAGGGAGACCTCACCTCTAATGAAGAGGAAATTAAGGCAATCATTAAAAACTGTTTTGCCCAATTATATGGCAATAAATTTAGCAATCTAGGTGATATGGATGAATATTTGCAAAAATATAAATTGCCTAGATTAACAGCAGAAGAAATAGAATACTTAAATAATCCAATATCAGAAAAAGAAATTGAACAAGTCATTAAAGAACTCCCTAAGAAAAAATTGCCAGGGCCTGATGGATTCACAAGTGAATTTTATCAAACTTTCAAAGAACAATTAATCCCAATACTATATAAATTATTTGATATAATAAGCAAAGAAGGAATCTTACCAAACTCCTCTTATGACACAAATATGGTACTGATTCCAAAGTCAGGTGGTTCAAAAACAGAGAAAGAAAATTACAGACCAATCTCCTTAATGAACATAGATGCAAAAGTCTTAAATAGAATATTAGCAAAAAGACTCCAACAAGTGATCAAGAGGGTTATTCATCATGATCAGGTGGGATTTATACCAGGAATGCAAAAATGGTTCAACATTAGGCAAACCATCCACATAATTGACCATATCAACAAGCAAACCAACAAAAACCACATGATTATCTCAATAGATGCTGAAAAAGCCTTTGACAAAATACAACACCCATTCCTACTAAAAACACTATAAAGTATAGGAATAAAAGGTCCTTTCCTAAAAATAATAAACAGTATATATCTTAAACCATCAACAAGCATAATATGCAATGGGGATAAATTAGAAGACTTTCCAATAAGATCAGGAGTGAAACAAGGATGCCCATTATCACCTCTATTATTTAACATTGTACTAGAAACACTAGCAGTAGCAATAAGAGAAGAAAAAGAAATTGAAGGTATTAAAATAGGCAATGAGGAGGCTAAGCTATCACTCTTTGCAGATGATATGATGGTCTACTTAAAAAATCCTAGAGAATCAACTAAAAAGCTAGTAGAAATAATCAACAACTTTAGCAAAGTTGCAGGATACAAAATAAATGCACATAAATCATCAGCATTTCTATATATTTCCAACACATCACAGCAGCAAGAGGTAGCAAGAAAAACACCATTTAAAATCACCCTAGACAATATAGAATACTTAGGAATCTATCCGCCAAAACAAATACAGGAATTATATGAACATAAAACAAAACAATTTCCAAACAATTAAAACTAGATCTAAACAATTGGAAAAACATTGAGTGCTCATGGGTAGGACGAGCTAACATAATAAAAATGACCATTCTACCCAAATTAATTTACTTATTTAGTGCCATACCTATCAAACTACCAAAAACCTTTTTTACTGCATTAGAAAAAACTATAACAAAGTTTATTTGGAAGAACAAAAGAGTAAGAATATCAAGGGAAATAATGAAAAAAATGTGAAGGAAGGTGGCTTAGCAGTACCAGATATTAAGCTATTCTAAAAAGCAGCAGTCATCAAAACAATATGGTACTGGCTAAGAGATAGAAGGGAGGATAGTGGAATAGACTTGGGGTAAGTGATGTCAGCAAAACAGTGTATGATAAATACAAAGAGCCCAACTTTTGGGACAAAAATCCACTATTTGACAAAAACTGCTGGGAAAATTGTGGTGGATTTATTCCTTGTTATTCATTCTTTTATACATCCATTCATCCAACCATCTTTTCATAGCACATATTTAAAGATATTTTCTCAACTTGGCAGTCATGCTCCCAGCACACATCTCTAGAGGACAGCTATTAACATTAGGTTTTAGGGCAGTCTGAGATAGCTACTTTACAAAACATATGAACTTTTATTGAGGTGCTTCAGTTGAAGGGTCAGCCAGTAACACATCGAGCTCCTAGTAAAGACATTTGTTAAAATGGCATGGTAAAAATAATTATAAAACATTCTCCTTTTCCAACCTTAGTTTTACTCTTCCACAAATACACAAGGTCTCCAGGGGAAGAATGGGTACAAATTTAAGGTGGGGGGGACACATATTATGACCATGTACTACTAAGGCAAAATATACCTCCTGGTACTTCAGGGCCTCCCGGCTCTTCTCTCCTGTGGAGTCTCCACAAAACTCTCTTTTGGTACCATGTCTCTCCTGGCTGGGCTGCTCAGCTGGGCTTCCAAAGTCTGTTCCTTTCTGCAGCTTCACTCTGGACTGCCAAGGCTAGCTCTATCTTGAGTCCAGAGATGGCTCTCTTTTTGGCTGCAAGAGGTCCCATTCCATGAAATTACTTTCTTCCTTAAGTGACAGTTTCTCTGTATCCACGTTTGTCTACAGTGTGTATCTCTGCTCCCTTCATTGTGTCTTATGGTAATTTCCTACATGTTTAATGGGATATTTCCATCTGGATGAGTAGCCTTACCACGACAACTATTGGTTACTTTCTTAACCATCTCCAACCATCTTGAACTTCAGTCAACTGATTCAAAATAACTGAACTGTGTCTTTGAAGGGTCACCCTAGGGTGAGGAAGATGGCCAATCATTGACCAATAATGTTGCTCCCTTCTGACTCAGAGTTATACTCTATAAAGCAATAACAAAATATTATATCTTGTTGACATATTAAAACATTACATTCTAAGACCACATCAGCTGAGGTGGGGATGGAAGTGCAAGATCCGAGCTGGAAAGGACCTCAGAAATCATATAGTTCAATTTTGACCTATATACAAATAGGAAGGAGTCTTCCTTACAACATCCCTGACAAGTTAGTTATCCAGTCTGCTAGCATTTATATAGTGATTTAAGGTTTGTAAAGTGTTATATGATCCTGTAATATAGGTGCTATTATTATTTCCATTTTTATAGATGCAGAAACTGAGGCACAGAGACTTGACCAGGCTTCTGATTCCAAGGATTCTATTCACCAGGCCACACAGATGCCTTGAAATAGAACTTTTATTTACAAGTTGTAACAGCTAAGGTTTGTAAAGTGCTTTACATTTATGATCTCATTTGACCTTCACAATAATCCTGTTAAGTAGGTATTATCATTTCAATTTTACATGAGTAAATAAGCATTTATTAAACATCTGCTATATGCTAAGTGACACAGTGGATGAAGTGCCAGACCAGGAGGCAGGAAGAGTGGAGTTCAAATCTGATCTCAGACATGAAGTATGTGACTCTGGGCAAGTCATATAACCCTGTTTGCCTCAGTTTCCTCATCTATAAAATGAGCTGGAGAAGGAACTGGCAATTCATTCTGGTATCTTTGCCAAGAAAACCCCAAATGGCGTTGGGTCACAAAAATCTGATGCAATTGAACAACAACAAAATGTGCTAGTTATTGTGCTGGCAATACCAAGAAAAACAGAAAATATCCACTTTGAAAGAGTTCATAGTCTAATGAGGGAAACAACATGCAAACAACTATATACAGAATAAATTGGAAATAATTAGCAGATAAGGCAGTAGCATTAAGAGAAATAAGAGTTTCTTGAGGAAGATAGGATTTTTATTTTATTTTAATTAAAAAATTTTTAGAATATTTTTCTAGGGTTACATGATTCATGTTCTTTCCCTCCCTCTCCAACACCCCCCCCCCTTCCCCATAGCCAATGTGCAATTCCACTGGGTTTTACATGTACATTAAGACCTATTTCCATATTATTGATAGCTGCACTGGAGTGAATGTTTAAAGTCTACATCCCAGATCATATCCTCATCAACCCAAGTGTTCAAGAAGTTGTTTTTCTTCTGTGTTTCTACTCCCACAGTTCTTCCTCTGAATACGGATAGTATTCTTTCTCTTAAGTCCCTCAGAATTGTTCTGGATCATTGCATTGCTGCTAGTAGAGTAGTCCATTACATTCGATTGTATCACAGTGTAACAGTCTCTGTGTACAATGTTCTCCTGGTTCTGTTCCTTTCATCTGCATCAATTCCTGGAGGTCATTCCAGTTCACATGGAATTCCTCCAGTGCATTATTCCTTTGAGCAATAGTATTCCATCACCAATATATACCACAATTTAGTCAGCCATTCCCCAATTGAAGGATATCCCCTCATTTTCCAATTTTTTGCAAATTTTACAAATTTTACAAATAGGACGGCTATAAATATTTTTGTACAAGTCTTTTTCCCTATGATCTCTTTGGGGTATAAACCCAGCAGTGGTATGGCTGGATCAAAGGGCAGACAGTCTTTTATAGCCCTTTGTGCATAGTTTCAAATTGCCATCCAGAATGGTTGGATCAATTCGCAACTCCACCAGCAACGCATTAATGTCCCAATTTTGCCACATCCCCTCCAACATTTATTACTTTCCTTTGCTGTCATGTTAGCTAATCTGCAAGGTGTGAGGTGGTACCTCAGAGTTGGTTTTTTTTTTTTTTTTAAACCCTTGTACTTCGGTGTATTGTCTCATAGGTGGAAGAGTGGTAAGGGTGGGCAATGGGGGTCAAGTGGCTTGCCCAGGGTCACACAGCTGGGAAGTGGCTGAGGCCGGGTTTGAACCTAGGACCTCCTGTCTCTAGGCCTGACTCTCACTCCACTGAGCTACCCAGCTGCCCCTCTCAGAGTTGTTTTGATGTGCATTTCTCTAATTATTAGAGATTTAGAACACTTTCTCATGTGTTTATTGATAGTTTTGATATCTTTGGAAGATAAGATTTCAAATGGGACTTGAAGACTGACAGAAAATCCAGGTGGTAGAGTTAGGGAGATTTCCCCAGGGGGAACAGCCAGAGAAAAAGTTGAGTCAGGACATGGAATGTCTAGTGCCCAGTGTCACTGCATCTTAGAATATGTGAAGGTGAATAAGGGATATAAAAAAGCTTATGAAAGGCTTTGAATGCCTAGGTGGCTTGCCTAGGATTTTCCAACTATTAAGTTTTTGAGTTAAGCATTTGAACTCAGGTGTTCCTGACTCAAAGTCCAGCAATCTGTCCACTGAACTACTTAGCTACTCAAAGAATGCTAGTGATGTGGAACACCATAGCTCCTTCTGGGGCCATTCTACTTTTGGACATTTCTAATTGTTAGAAAGTTCTTTATAAGGTTAGAATCACAGAATCTGTTAAGAGGAACTTCAGAGGTTATCTAATCTAACCTGTAGCTGAACAAGATTCCTCCTTTAATTTTCCCCAAATGGTTATCAAGCTTCTTCTAGAAGAGTCATTGTGAGGGAACCCGCTTGAGAAGAGCTAAGAAATGTACAAAATAAATATAGCACTAGATGGAAGTCAAAAGTGCATTACAATATGATTCATTGAATCACATTATATGATTGTATGATCTTGAGCAAATCAACCTATTCTGTTCTCAATTTCCTTTTCTGTAACAAAGGGGTTGTACTAGAAGACCCAGACTTCCTTTCCAGTTTTAAATACCATGATCCTAGAGAGCATAAATGAATTACACTTAATCCAACCTTTTCACTCATCTGAGAGATGATCAAACTCAGGAGAGTTTGCCCATGGTCATATACTAAGGAGAAGAGCCAGGATCAAAAACCCAGTGATCTATTATCACACCACACAAAATACAAAGTGCTTTCCCAATTCCTAAATGGTAAAAAGATCACTTCTTGCTTGGATGATGAAGGAAAGCTTCATGGAGAAAACTGCAATTTGAGCTAGTTATTGAGGGACAACATTTGAACCAGTTTTTGAAAGATGAAGGTGAGAATTATTCCAGGGTTGGGATTAAAAGGACATTTTAAATAAAGGTAATTGAGCAAAGGGCTGGAGAGTACAATTACCAGGGAGAAGGTGAAAGTACTTGGAGAACTAGGAGTGTATTTGGCTGGAGGTTAGGGTGGGTAAAGGGAAGATAAGGGAGAAAAAGGTTGGGCTGAAATATGGGAGGATTTCTGGATGCCAGGAGAATGAGTTAAGGTTAAACCTCAGTATATAAAGGTATTTTCTTTTTTAAAGAATCACAGGATTTAGACCTGGAAGAGTTCTTAGACCTTCATTTTACTGTTTGAAGAATGTGAGGTGATTTTTTAGGTGCAATCTACACACAGCAATAGTCTTTTAGAATTCATTTCCCATTCATTCAATTCAACTTTATTAAGTGCATACTATATACCGAACAATGTACGGGATTTCAAACTCATCTCTCCCCTCTCCTCAGTCCTTTTCAAAGATCCCATCCCAGCCCATCGACCCCTCCCCGCTTTTTCTTACCCTCAATCCTTTTATTATTCATTTCATTCATTCAGCAAGCCTTTATTAAGTGCTTACTGCATACAGGACAACGCATTCCAAAGTGGTCCCCTTTCCCCTTTCCCTTCTCATCCCACCAACAACCTCCCTTCCTAGGAACGAAGGAGCTTCAGGGCAATTTCCTCCCGATTCAAACATAATTTTAAGATTTAAAAAAATCTTATAGGACGATGGGGACGCTTCCTAGGGTACTTTTACTGGGCCTTCCCTTCCCTTCCCCGGTCCCTCCCCTCTGTCCCTCCTCCCTGTCCCTCCCCCCTGCCGGCCCCCTCCTCCTTCCCTCCCCCTCCCCC
>NC_058134.1:110305660-110420686 GCF_016433145.1 Gracilinanus agilis
TAGCACCCCCCTTATCTGCCAACAGCCCCCTTCTGCCTGCGCACCCCTTTACATCACATTCAACTGTTCTACACCCCCGCTCCCCCAATAAATACACGCCCCTTCACCTCCTCGGGTCCTTTTAATAGCTCTTCAATCCCTAACCCCAACGTACCCTTCCCCTTCTCCCTCCCCATCCCAACCTAGATATGAACCAGGACCTTAAATTCAACCTGGTTTTATTTCCTAGGTGGTGGTGGTGGTGGTGGTGGTGGTGGTGGTAGTGGTGGTGGGGTGTTACTGCTTCAGGAGAAGGCAGATTTATGACTGTGTTTTTATTTATTATTTCTAATAAATAAAGGTGATACGGCTTGGCCCTCATCCCCCTAAATTTCCTTGAGAATGATCTTTTCACTTGCTTATTTATTCTTCTGTTACCCCACTCCCCCACCCCCTTTCCTTACTAGGCTTCGTCACCTCTTTCTGCCCCGTCCCCCCCCCCCCTTTATTCCCTACTCGCTTGAGTTCCACATTTTAGGCGGGGGGTAGGAGGGAGGGGTGCTTACAGAAATGTGTGGTGAAAGGGGGAGATAGGTGGGAAAAGTCCTGTTTCAATTCCAGGCAGAACAATGAAATAGACCAGAATCTCCCTGCATTAGCGTGTGTAAGAGAAAATGTAGTTAGCATTTTCAAGCGGGGTGGGTGGTGAAGACCTATATCTTAATCAGGTCTAGGTAAAACTGCATTGTGCACCTTCTCTGACGCTGAATCTTTTACCCATGAACTGTTTTGAAGGGGAAAGAGGAGGTGGGGGAATGTAAAACGAAAAAAAAAAATCTTTTTTCTTTCCCTTTCTCTTTTCCCCCCTCGATCTTCAGTCAGTTCTGTCACCTTCCAGCCAGAAATCAGAAGAGAATCAACTTAGTTTTTTCCCACTTTCGGATTGTGTGTCGATTGTTTTAAGATATGTGTAGAATGAATTTAAATAAAAACTATGCTGGGTTCTAAACCATTTTATAGTGTTAATTTTTTTTCTTATGAAATCCTTGTGAAACAACAGCTTTTTACAGATTTGGCAAAAATCCATCCTGCCCTATTTCTTTTTCTTAAGATATAATGGCAAATGAGGGGGTTAAAGGGGTATGCGTGAGCCAGAGGAAAGACAAGGAAAGGAAATTCTAATCCTTTATATAAATCCTGGGGATAGGCTTCATGAGGGTTACAGGGAAAGCATTAATACTTTTATCTCTGCTTTGAGAAGCTGATTTAAAAAAAAAAAACTTATCTGAAAAGAAAATCTGTTATTAGTTCTAGGACTCTAAATGAACTAGGTTTCTGGATGGAATAAAGTTGCCAGTCAGGCTCTGGATAACAAGGCTGTAAATAACCTATGGACTGTAAATATTTTTTTTCAGACTCTCTTAGAAACAAAGGGGCTGTTTAGAAGGCAACACACAGAGAGATGTTATTCCAGGGGCTTTCCTCTTTGATTCTGAAGAACACAAGGTCCATTTAGCCCTTTGAAAAACAAAACAAAATTTCTGATCATGCTGTAAAACAGAATTGAATATCCCACGAGGATATGTGGACAATCTATGAAGATGCCATTTACAGTATTTATTGTTAATCTGTATTTATGGAAAGGGGGCCACAGTCAATGCTGGAACTGTCTGGAGTGTTAAAATGAAACAATTTTCTCTTTATTAAGTACCTTCTTGAGACTCCCTCTGCTGGACACTCAGGGTGAGCATTAGAAAAGGGACTTGTCATTGCATTTAAAATTGTAGAAAACGGACTAGGTATGTACATTAGGATATATTTTGCCAACCTTTCAATAAAAGATAATTTTTGTGACTAGTAAGGTGCTCAGGAAATGGAGAAACTATTTTAAGTACAGTGAAAGACTGGCTTCCTCATTTTTGCTAATGTATTTGTGAACCAACCTGTATCTCTGCTGTTCTCATTATGTTCATATTTATGTTCATAGGCTTTTTGCCCCTGACTAAGCATCCTTTCCATATTACCTTTTAATGAGTCTCAAGATGAGCCTAAATTTTTTAGTTTGGAGGAAAAGGTGAGTGGGGAGAGAATTCCTTTTCTCTCAGTGCACATACTTGCTTTAAGTCCTAACTTATGTCATCTTTTGTTGTTTCAACCCAGTTTCCTATAGACCATATCTATGCTCTTCCTTCATTACTGAAGTAATTCAATGCATTTTTTAGTCTACATTGTTTCTTCCTGTAGTATTATAGTAATCTTTTAACTTCTATTCAAACCCTTTTCTTCTTTTACCCTTCTACTAGTTTATTCTAGTTCAGGATCATTCTGCAAGAAAGTCCAGGGCTTTGTGAAAGAGACTGGATTATGCAATGATTCTCTAATGGGGACAGATGTCCACTATAATCAGGGATTATGTACCAATAGTGCTTATATTTACTTATGGCTTAATGCTTCCAGGTCTCCAAAGATAGGTTGTAGCCTCCTTTTTCTCCTCGATATATCAATTGTAGTCAGTAAACTTGATTATTGTTCCTTTATAAGAAAGCATTACTTATGTGTTTCTTAAATAGAAATTTTTTTTGACAGTATAGGTACAATGAAAAGTGATTTCTAATGGGCTTGGATCCCATTAAATATTGAGAGTTTGAATACAGTATTCTGAGGTACAGTGTTTTGGCTTTTCAAGCAGGAATTCAGGAGTGACCATACCTTTCATTGGCTAGGCATTTCATGTTTAAAATTATAGTGAAGCTTCCTTGGTTCAGAAACAATGGAAAGGAAGTCCAATGTGAATTAGTGAAAAGTCTGAATTGTAGAATGTTTAGAAACAAATGAAATTATATTATTTATAGTAACCTGCAATAGTAGGAGATAATAATGGCTAAGAATGTGTTTCAAGTAGAGGGCTTATTGGGTTTACTTTAAAAATGGTTAAAACTTGCTTAAAATTAGCACTATTTTGTGAATTAATGCTGATAAAATTCAAATATTTAAAAGCAGATTATATTCCTAAACATCTTTCATACTCTTTCTTCTTATTTCATTCCCACTTCCCCAATTTTATTTATATATGTAAATTACTTAGCAAACCTTTTGAAAAATATTTACATGTAGTTCAAGTTGAGTAAATATCAGAGCCCATGTCCAAGTTATCATGAGTTCTGAATTGCTGGGGTCCAAATTCCAAATTAATTAGGATTTGGTGAACCTTAAATGTGACTTGCTTGCAAGCATAGACTTTTGAGAAGAGAAATTTCTGAACAAAACTTCATAAAAAGGAGATGCTGAAATCTAGTTGAAGAAGTTTCAAGAATCAATTGTAGAGCCATCTTGCATTAGAGGGAATTGATAGGATATGCTTCGTATATCTTAATTATTTTATGTATTAATGCCTTGGAATATATTAATAATATGCAAGTATAGAAACGTTTTCTTTTTTAGCACTTTCCCCTTTCATTTTATTCTCCTTTGGCAATGAAACTAAGTTGGGTTGGTTTTTTGTTAATTCAGATCAGAAACCAATTCGATTTTTCATCTAAAATTGTTCTGTACTCCATAAAATAAAAACTCCCAAACATTTTGAAATCAATAGCAATATTCAAGTTATGAATCACCCTGATTCTCCACTTTTATATCTATGGAATGTGCAAAAATGCACCCACATAAAAGCCAAGTACCTTTTCTTGTATTACTTTTAGAGGTCTCTTATTGACATTGAGCTTATGCTGGTCAATATTATTCAGAGACTCATTCCCCCATAGCAGCAGACTTCAACAAATTTTTTTATGCCACCTTAAGAGAATCTTTGAAGAAATCAGAGTTGGAGTGGCATAAGTAGAAAGCCAGGTTCCAAGTTAGAAGGGCCTGAGTGTAAGTCCTCTCTTGCTTTTGGCGAATGCCAGATGGGTGACTTTGGACGAGTCACTTAACCTTTTAGCATCCCAGACCACTTTGAAAGAACATAAGTTGTAGAGCAGATGCCAAACCACACTGGTAATGACAGCTTGATACCATGTGTTCCCTGTCCCAATAAAATTACAGATCTGGGTAAAATAAAAGGAAAAGAATCACTGAGCAGAAGTTGAGAGACTGCTACTCTCAGAATCATGTAATCATAGGACATTAGAGTTGGAAAAAACCTCAGAGGTTATCTAGTCTTTAGTTCTTCAAAGCAAGAAAGCTGGCCATCACATCCCCTTTGAATGGTTATCTAGCTTCTACTTAATGACCTTCAGGGACATCACTACTTCCTCAGGCATCCCATTTCATTTTTAAACAGCTCAAATTGTTAGGAAGTTTTCCCTTAAGTTAAAATCTCCCTACAGCTGAAATCCGCTTCTCTTGGGAAGGTACCTCTAGGCATAACTTCTGTCCAGGGCATTTCATTTAAATAAGGCTTAGAAATCATGCAAGCAAAGTAGTAACTGTGACATCTTCCCCAGAATCAACCTTTGGAGAATATTCTTATTTAGATTTAAGCATACTTTCTCTGACCCAAAGTCTAGAGACTCAGAATCATTAGGCCATGAGCCTAAACTTTTCTATGAAACTAAGATTTGCTGCAATATCTATGTCTGTTGCTTCTGATGTCCTTCAATGACACATTACTGCTTTTTTGATCCTTGCTTTCATAACAACAACATTTCATTTGGTACAATAACCTGACAAGATAGGTGCTATTTTTATTCTCATTTTACAGGTGAGCAAAATGAGGCTTACATTATGACTGGCCTAGGGTCCAAGAGCTATTAAATGCCTAAGGGAAGTCATTTGAACCCGGGTGTGCTTGAGTTCAAGTCCTGAACTGTTATTCCATTCTACTGCTTTCTACCTTAGAAACTTGCATTGTGTGAAATATAAGAAGGAATGATGGTAAAGAGAGAAAATATATATGTGTATTAATTAGCTTTTATAGACTATTATATGGATTTTTAAATTATTCTTTTCTTATATTAATATATACCTTTTCTATGGGGTTGGTATAGTTTTACAATTCAGTAGGTAACTTATGGGTTATCAGAGCAGGATGCACATTAAAGATAGCAGACTTTCTGAATTCTTGACTAGCTCTGGATCTGTCACTCATTCATTTATTCATAAATCAACCATTTTTTAAGTGCCTCCTTTCCACAAAGCACTGCTAGGTTCTGGAGAAGATGAGAAATAGTTTGTTATCTAGGAAGCACCTCTCTCTCTCTCTCTCTGTCTCTCTCTCTGTCTCTCTCTCTGTCTCTCTCTGTGTCTCTCTCTGTGTCTCTCTCTCTCTCTCTCTCTCTCTCCCCCCCCCCCCTTCTCTTTCTTTCCCCCTTTTGTCCTAGTATCAAGTCTAAAAGAAAAGAGCAACAAGGGCTAGGCAATTGAGACTAAACAATTATGAAGTGTCTGAGGACAGATTTGAACCTTGGTCTATCCACAGTGCTACCTATCTGGCACTAGCAAGCATTTAATAATATATTCTTGTGGCATCCATATTGTACTGATAGGTGGTCTCACACTGAAGAAGAAGAAACTAATACCTGTTTTTACAAGTGTGGCATAAAGAATATAGAGTTGGCATTGGGGTCAGGAGGATCTGGGTTCTAATACATATATCTAATATGCTTCAATACATAATTCACAGGTAGAGTGACCTTGTAACTTTCCCATTGTCCAGGAAACTCTCTAATACTTTAAGTGGTAGAACAAGTACCAGTCTGAATTGGTAGAGGAAATTTGCTATACTGATGAAATTGTAGGTCTAGACCAGACACTTAAAAAAAATTTTAAACCTAGAGTATTAGAAACCTATTTTTAATACCAAGGAAAAACCATGATCACAGAATCTTTTAAGTTGGAAGTAGTTCCTCACTTTTATATAATTATTTAAGACTTGCAAAATATTTTCTTCACCATAGGTAGTATAAGTATCATCATTCCTATGGGACAGATGAATAAATTAAAGCTTAGATTCAGTTAAGTGACTTATCCAAGGTCACAAAGTGTCAAAGTTATTCAAATCCAGGTTTCTTGAATTCAATTCTATCAAAAGTTATCTATTAATTCAACAAAAATGTATTGTGTCCCTGATACCTAGGTGGTTCAGTGGATTGAGAGCCTGGGTTCTCCTAGCTGTGTGACCCAAGGCAAGTCACTTAATCTCCATTTCCTAGCCCTTACTCCTCTACCACTTTGGAACCAATACACAGTATTGATTCTAAGATAGAAGATAAGGGTTTAATAAAAGTATTTTATCTATGCAAAACATTTTGCTGAAGATACCAAGTTTAAGGTCTGTTTCTGCTTTTCTGGAGCTCTCAGGATAGTAAGACACTTATATCAATTATAGCTGAGTGTATTGAATATTGAATAAATTAATTTTTGAGGTTTAACAGTAATATTTTTATCATTTAAGGAATGCTTGAACAGGCAAAAAGTGGGGAAGAATTGTATAACCAAAGCAACTTTACTCCTCTCAGATTCCTGGTGATTTGCCGTCTGTCTGAACCTTTGAGATTTGTGTCAAGAACAACTAGTCTTTCCATAACATATCCCTAGTGTTTCTGTTAAGAGAGATTGTTTTCTGGCTGGTTAAATCTTGAGTGTGACCCAGTATAGTATATATATGAATATATTTCACATCATTTAAAATAAAAATACATTTCCAATATGTATTTGTTGCCGGTGAGAATCTTTAACTTGTTTTTAGTACATAAGGCCATATTCAGTATGTTCACAGAGGAATACTATGTAATATTTTAGAATAAGTCACACTGTCTTTAGACCATGTTACCTATTAAACATTAGGTAATTTTCTGCTATTTGCAGTAGTATAATTTAAAGTGATCCAATAATATTAATTGGATGTCTATCTACTATATGCAGAACACTGTCTGTATTTACAAAGGAAATATAAAACTTGATCCCTATCCCTAAATTGCATAGAAATTTACAGCTGTAAAAAGACCTCAGTAGATATTGTGTCCAGTCCTCTACCATTAGGCAGGTACAATTCAATTAACAAAGTTTTTATGAATGGCTAGATGGACTGTGACAGATCAATTAGTGTTATCTTTTTTTTTAAGATCTCTAGAAATGGACACTCTCCAGACACCCATGATCATCCATTTCAGTATTATATCACATAGACAAGAAGTTCTTTGGCCTACCTGAAATATCACCTGCTAGGTTTCAAACCCATTTCTTTTTGTTTAATCCCTTCTTTTAAACCCTTTGTAGGCCTTTTAGCTTTGTTTTCTTCAGACCAAGCAACTTTAAGACTAATTTCTTTAGCCTTTTCTTACAGAATCTGCTTGCTAGACTTTTAATCATCACTCACTATTTTCTGAATATTCTCTCCAATTTTTCCAACTCTATTTGAAATGGTGGTAGTCCAAACTGCAACACTTCCCTAATAATAGTCTTTGCAGTACAGCTTACATGGGAAGAATTGTTTCCTAACACTTGAAGTCAATACTCTTCTTAATAGCTCTCAAAAATAATATTAGCCTTTTTGGGAACAGTAGCAATAGGCCTTCATTCTTGACAGACTCATTTTTGTGATGATTATGACCTGAATCTTCTTCCCCCACCTATTCATAACTTCCTCATATTGTAGTTATCTTATTGACAAATTCTTCTTAAGTAAGTCACTTTATACTTGACCTTGTTGATCATTTTGAATTGTAATTCTATCTTTCTAAGTATTAGGAATATCATTTAATGCAGTACAATCAGTAAATCTGACGAGTGTCATCTTGGTAGCCTCCTGTTAGGCATCATTACAATTATTGTATAGAATAGGCCGAAGGAAAATATTCTTGTGTGTGTTTTCTTGACGTGGTTGATGATCACAATAATAATAATAATGAAACCCTTTCTTTACAACTGCTTTGTGAGGTAAATAATATAAGGATTATTATTAACCTTTTATAGATGAGGAAATTGAATTCAAGTAAGGTCAAGTGACTTTCCTAGGGTTATTCAGCTAGGAAATATAACCTGGATTAGTCTCCAGGTTTTCTGAATCCCTTTCTCCTACAATATCAGGTTTTTCATGATTCTGAATCATGAATATAATAGGCAGACAGGACAGAGAAGCATACACATATGAGGATAGCAATGCTTCATTTATCTAGAGATCATATTTTCTATATCCTCAATCTTCTGGAAAAGTACTTAATAAAGAAACTAAAAAATGTATGTCAACTTTTAAGTAGGATGAAAATAGCTAAGTAATTAGAGATTCTACATTAAGTGTTGGTTTGGTAGGTTTGCTTATCAGGAGAGGAAATCTTACTAACTGGTAATAATTATAAAATCCAGGCCTTACTGGTATAAGACTGAGAAGCTATAGTATTGGAAATTTGGGGGTCTTTGAACTAATTTTGAGGTCCCTTCATGGTTGCCAAATGTAAGGGGGGAGGAAAGGGAGTTTTGGGTTGAATTTATTAAAATATTAGGTCACCAGGGAAACAACACTGAAAAAGACACAAAAGCTAATAGAAGGAAAAAGAAAAGTGAAAAAAAAAAATACAAGTGACAAACTGTGGAAGGAGTGGTGGAGATTACAATGAATAATAACTGACATTTATGTAGTATTTTAAATTTTACAAAGTATTTTGCAGATATTTGCTTTTACTCTCCCAACAGTCCCATGAAATAGTATATTGAGTTTTTTTTAATCCTTACCATCCATCTTAGATTCACTACTAAGTACTTTTTCCAAGGCAGAAGAGTGGTGTAGTCTAGGCAATTGGGTTAAGTGACTTGCCCAGAGTCATGTAGCTAGGAAGTATCTGAGGCCAGATTTGAGCCTAGGACCTCTCAACTTTAGGCCTGGCTCTCTATCCACAAAGCTGTCCTTTTACATTGAATTTTGTTCACATTTTATAAATGAGACTGACACTCAAGAGAGTTTAAGTAATTTGCCCATAATTATGTATCTGGCAAGGAAAAGACTTGGGACTCAAAATATTTATTTGATTCCAAATCATGCAATCTTTATCACACCATCTTTATCATAGGACTTTCCTTACCATTGTTATAACCTGCTACTTAATTCCATCTATATTATTCTAATCTAGAAAGTTGGAAGGGGACCCTGGAAATCATCTAGTTCATTGCTCTAGGTTAGAAGTAGTGATGATAGTATTGAATAGGCAATGGGGGTGAAGAAAGTCAATGAGGAGAACCTTTGACCACAAGAAGATTACATAAAAATTATAACATCTTTCTAGTAGGGGGCAAACAGCCCAATAAACTTAAGCCAAAGGATATCATTGTATTTTGGTAGTACTACACTAAATGCTACCAATTGGCGTGATCCATATTTATTATACGACCATGGCAAGCTATGCTATGACATTGTATCTTACTGTAGCTTGTATAGTAGTGTATAAACAAGAAATTTAACAAAGTTAAGAGTATCAAAGAAGTCTTCTTATGGATTCTGAGAAGTAGAAGTGAGAAGAAAATGTTAATGTTTTAAGATCTTCACTTGAAAAGGTGATCATAGGAAAATGTGATGGATTAGTAAAAAAAAAAAGTTTACATTCTATAAAAATCAAGTCTCAGAAAGGAAAGTTGGTAAAATTTTTGCAGATTTGAAGTGAACTAAGTTGATGAGTAGTACTACATATAAGGGGAAATTAGAGTTACAGATAAATGGGTCTGAATAAAAGATCAGAGTTTCCCTGTTCCTGGCCAACGCTAACTGAAAAGGCAAAAGATATTTATAGCAAATGCTCATGGGAGTCTTGGGGATCTTTTGATTGATGGCCCTTATATTTCCAACTAAGATCTTCGAATCATAAAGCTTAGAACTGGAAGAAACCTTAAAAATCATTTCACAGAACAGGAAAATAAGACCAGAGCAGGTAAGCCAATTGCTTAAGACAGGCAATAGAAACCTAGGCAAAACTGGTGGAAGGAAAAAAAAAAACACCATAAAGAATGAGGCTACACAGAGATTTGTGACTTTTAAACACTGTATTTCTGAACCTTTGAACAGTTTTACAGTGAAGATGAAATGAATCTACTGGTTATATTTGCCAAACTCTACCCTAGCAAGTGCTGCTGAATTGTATCCCCACATTTAAATAGGAGAAAGACAGATTGACTATTCTTGCCAGTGCAAATGCACCAGGTTCTCATGAAACAAAATTCTTTGGGACCTGCACATTTAATTAGTCTAGAGTGTTAAAAGTGTCGTATGTGTAGCTGTTATTTACAAAACGTGAGCTAATATGTAGATAGAATTTTTTTTTTCTGAAATAGCTCTCTTCCTTTCAGAGAAAAATCTATTGCCAACCATCATTTCTAGACAATTGTAGAGGGCATCCTGAGGAAGTTAGTACTTGGTAACATTTTTACCATCTTCCTGATTTGCATTGCTACCTTATTGATTTAGTTCATGACTGATTATGAGACTAAGAATGGGGGGCGGGGTATAGCTCACTGGCTCAGTAGATTGAGAGCCAGGTCCAGAAATGGGAGGTCCTGGATTCAAATTTGGCTCCAAATACTTCTTAGCTGTGTGACTTTGGGCAGATCACTTAATCCTCATTGCTTAGCCTTTATCATTCTTCTGCCTTGCATCCTTTACACAGTATTGATTCTAAGATGGAAGGTAAGGGTTTTTAAAAAAGATAATAGTTTTAAAACATTGTCTTAAAAGTATGGTTATTAGGGAAGAGATTTCATATGGAAATTGATGTATCCTAAATTACCATATGTAATTTTGGACATTATAACATTATAAATGCAATTTGTAAATGTATTTGTACCCAGAATTATATTCAGAATGATACATTGAGGCAGATTTGGAAAAATTGTTGACTATTATTTGCAGAGATGCCATCCTTTAATTTGTAGATGGCTTTGGAGTAAACTTCCTAAAATAACAGAATACACATTATTGAAATACTTTGTCCCATCCACAAACTTAATTCAAAGAAGAATGGATTGAAACTGATAAAGGGGTGAATCAGGTTAATAATTCAGAAGTAATATTCTGAACAGTTAATGTTTTGAATGTTGCTGACAAGTTAAAAGAAGCTATAAATAGAAATGAAAAAATAAATAGAAAATCATCTCACTCAAAAAGGAGAGTGAGAAAACTCCATAGGAAAAATCTGCTTCAGACATTGATTTATAGGAAAGTAGTCATATTTTACTGCCCAGAAAGCCATACAACAGCACATTCTTTTCATTTTTTTTTTTGAGAGGGTTCAAAACCCTAAAAAAGCAAACTACAGTCAAGAACTTTTTTTGAAAGTAAGGTCTAGGGACATTGCATAGGATCCAAACCCATTCTATGCCCCTTTATCATCTACAGCTTAGTGTAGTAATTAATAGTCATAATGATGATCCATAGTTACATTAAACATGGTAAATTGTATCCACATTTTCTTTACAGAAGAAGGAAATTGTATAATACATGTTAGAAAAATTTTCATTAACTGAAACAACCATCTGTTTAAAAAATGCAACCCTGAACCATTTGCCTTGAGATTAAACTTCAGGTATCTGGACAATTCTTGTATATGGAACATTTTGTTCCTGATGATGTTCAAAAAATAAGTTGTTAATGTGTATAAAAGTACAAATGATAGGATTAGGGAGCCTAATTCTTTTGCTCTGGTTTGAAGGTGAGGAAAAACTGTACATATGTGATATTAAATAGATTTATTTGAAGTATGAACTAGAATGTAGTTAGGAGATGAGAATAATTAAGTCACATAAATCTGTTGATAGAATAGTCCAGAATTTTAATTTAAATCAAGAGGAATTTGGTTTTTTAAAGGAGACTGGCAGGATCAAAGTGATAGTTGAAGGTGACTGTTGCTGCAGTATTAGAACAGCTGGGATAATGATGTCAGAGACTTGGGAAGCTAACAAAGCTTTAAGTAATAGTTAAGGAGTTTAGAACCTAGACATCATCTCCATCAGGATAACCTTGTGGAGCAGGAAGTGCTATCATATGAAGTAATTTGTGAAGATTTTTAAAATTATGTCTTTTAAAAGAATTAGAAAATTTTGCATAATGCTCGTGTGTGTGTGTGTGTGTGTGTGTGTGTGTGTGTGTGCATGCGCGCGCACTTTATTCTCCTAAACAGAAGATATGACTTTACAAGGCTGTAACTACCAGCTGGAGTTACAGGTTAATGATTAGCATGAGGCTTTCTTAGATAGTTCATTTCCCCCCCTTTAACAACATGGAAAAGAAAGAGAGTAAAATTGAAAGTGATCTCTAGTATTCTGCATCCCAACAAGACACCACCTAGTTTAATCTCCTTCAGAATATTCTAGGGAAAGAGTCCACAAACATTCTGAGGTCTGGTGTTTCAAAAGCTTTCTGTTAGGAAGTTTTTCATATCATCAAAGTACAGTGGAGATCAGCTGTTAAACACAGGAAAGAAACCAACACTGTAGGAGGAGTAATTCTCATCTAGGATCTCAAAGCTTTAGAAAAAATTTCATTATCAAATGAATGATTTGAGAGGCAGATTTTCCAATATCTAGCTTAGAACTGTAATTTTACTGTTCATGTGAACTAGAGGAGCCACTATTATTCCCAGACATAGCAACTTCTCTCTCAAATTTATAACCTTGTATCTGCTTGTTGCTTTTCTAAATCCTCTTTGTAATAACTATAGTAGGGATGATTGACCTTTTTTCTTAAAACATTCACATTAAAATACTGGTGTAATAGATAAAAACACGAGCTTTCAGACCAGTAAAGTAAAAATAAACAGGACGCTGGAGAAACTGGTGCAATGATGACTTGATTTCACTTCCTGTTAATAATATAACTAGCATCCTCTGATTGCTTCATTGACCTCAGTTTCATTCCCTCTCCTCTGACCTTGTTTACATGACTGTTATATAATGTATAACTGGTTTAGACTGCCTTATTTCTTACAGCTTAGTAGAATAGCTCAGGAAGGACACTTTTTCATGAGCTAACATAGAGAGATTACAGGGAGTCAGACTAGCTAGTTAAGACTTTATGGTATGCCTGAGTGTTAAGGTGCAATTTATATCTTGCATTTCTACTCACTAGGAAATAAGGAGAATAATAATTTTATTATTATTTTTATAAATATTATCTCATTTGTTCCTCACAAACTGTGGGAGGTAGTTGCTATTATTATTCCCTCTTTATAGTTGAAAAAACAAAGGTAAACAGAGCTTAAATGACTTCTATATAACTAGTATGTGTTTAATTGAGGTCTTCCTGACTCCAGGTCCAGCACTCTATCCTCTAACACTACCTACCTTTTTCCTACTGATACTTTCAACAGCATCTCATTTATTAAAGTATGTAGCTTCTGACTGATCTCCTCCTTTGTGCATATGCAGCTGGATACATCTATATCGGTATAGATATATACATACCTATCAGCTAAAAGCAAAAACATCTTTTTTATTTTCTCACAGAATGCTAATGACTTTTTACAAGTTGGATGAAAAGTATTAAAGCTTGATTTAATTTTTTGTTGTCAAAAAACTACTTAAATCTTAATTTACTTTTTTTGGTAGGAAAAACCCATTACAGGTTATATACATTTATAATGTGTGTATATGTATGTGCATGCATGAGTAAAGATAATATAAAATAGGGATGGCAACTTCTAATCTATGACTTTTTATCCTGGGCTCTGTGAACTATATATTCATATAATTACTTTTCTTTGTAATATGTATGTATTTTAAGCAAATAAACACATTCTGAGAAGAGATCCATAGGGTTCACTGGCAAAACAAAACATAGAAAACATGCCATACAAAAAAGGTTAAGTCTCTATTCATTTTAGCATTTGAGACAAAATTGATAAAATCTTTGTTATAAATGTCCAAACAAGCCATGAATTTTATTGGGAGGGAGAATGTTATTAGGTTTCTAGAGGTCTACAGATTTTTTTATTAATATTGATGACACTCAAAGCTAATAGGAGTGCCTTATAATTAGGGAGGCAATGTAGTATAATGGAAAAGTGCTAATTTAGTGTCAGAGGATATGGCTTCAATTTCTGACTTTGCCCCTCACCACCTATATGAACTGGGGAAAATCACGTAACCTTTCTGAGATTTAGTTTCCTCCTCTCAAAAATGAATTAGATGTTAGCTAAGACATCTTCTAGTTCTAACTATGATTTTGTTGAACTGATAGTTCATCTCTCAGTGATTTTACAAGGGTATGATTTAAATAACTTTTGTGAATGAAAGAAATTATCCAAATCTTAAAATGTAGCTACAAAAATTAATGTTTGAAAAGATTCTCTGTCAATGTTTTAGAATTTCTAGTATTTCCTAAAAATAAAAGCCATTTTTGAATTGTGAACAATGCCTTAAGATTTGATCAAAAAAAAGGTAATTTGGGGGTAGAAAAGTTAATTAAATTGAATTTTTATGTTAGTGATTTTAAATACAATTCATCTGTTATATATATCCATTTTAACCATTTGCTGAATACTTATTGTGTAAAAGTCACTGTGCTTTGACACTGGAGATACAGACATGGTGAACAGTAGAGTATTTGGCCCTCAAGAATGTTAGTGTAGTAGAGAAATTTTAAAATGCCCTGAAAAAAAATTTTTTTAAACCCTTACCTTCTGTATTGGAATAAATACTGAGTATTGGTTCCAAGGCAGAAGAACTAGGCAATTGAGAAGTGACTTGCCCAGGATCACACAGGTTGGAAGTGTCTTGAGACCAGATTTGAAGCCAAGACCTCCTACTCTGGGCCTAGCTCTCAGTCCTCTGAGCTACCTAGCTGTCCCTCCATCAAATAATTAAAATAAAAGTTAGAATGCAAAAATAATCTTTTTATAAATGTATGACAGATCCAACAGAAAAGTGTGAGAATTTTAGAAAGGGAAGTTTCAAGTCTAATTGGAGTGATCAACATACATGCATTTCTTTAAGTACCTACTATTTGTAAGCTACTATGCTAGGTATTGGGGGCATAAAGACAATGAAAGAGTCCCTGCCCTCAAGGAGTTTACTTTCTTTTGGAGAATCAGAGAAGGTGTCTTAGACTAGATAGCACCTAAACTGCTTTGGAAAAAGGGCAGAATTTCATCAGGTGGTGATGTGGAGGGAGACAGTTTCAGTTATTGGGGGTGTGTGTGATCTATGCAAATTTATTAGAGTTTAAGCAAACAGAATGTGATAAATACTTAATCTACTGATACAGGGCAGCACCTTCTCTGCAATTTATAGTCTTAGAAAGTTGTTTGAAGTCTCCAGAAGTTAAGCGATTATCCAGGGTCACATAACCAGTATATGTCAAAGGTAGTACTTAAGCTCAGGTTTTACTGACTTCAAGACCAGCTCTCTATCTTCTGTGGCACACTGTCTCTCATAATTCTGTGAGAAGAGGAATAACATGCATTAAGTAGTTGGAAAATTTGAGCCAGACTACAGAAGGCTTAAATGCCAAGCTAAAGAGGGTGTATTTTATCCTATAAGAAATAGAGAACAAATGAAGTTTTTTGAAAAGGAAAATCTCTGGTCAGATCTCTGTGCTGGGAAGATTACTTTAGAAGGGGTGTGAAAGAATAACTGGGAAAAAGAGATTGGAGGCAGAAAGACTATTAACATAATCAAGGTAAGATGGAATGGCCCAAATTAGTTTGAGTGGAAAGAAGGGGAAGCCTGTAGAGATATTATGGAGAAAGAATTGATAATCTGAAGAACTGATTGGATGTGGGAATTGAGAAAGAGGAGATGGTAAAAGATAGGAGTATAAAAGATGGAGTAATTAGTTTGACTTTCAGAAAGGGAAGTTGGAGGAATGAATAGTTTGGGGTAGAATATTATTAGTTTAGTTTTGAACATGTTGAGTTTGTCATGAATGGTATTGCACACAAGTGAAGTTATCTGTGGAGCTCAGGGGAGCTAACTCAATGCTATAGTTTTAGATTTGGAAGTCACCTGTGATAATGAAGTTATGGAGAATGAATGAGATTGCCAGGGAGAGAGAGTAGAAAAGAAGAGAGGATAGAAGAATGTAGGGGCTGTCCAGTTTCTTGAAGAGAAACAAAAGAAGGAATTGTTTGAGAGGGTATAATCAGAGAGATGGGAGAACCATTAAAGCCCATCATCATGGAAGCTGTGAGAGAAAGAAAACATTAAATAGGAGATGATCAACAGTGTCAGATACTGCAACAAGAACAAGAAGAATGAGGATTAAGAAAACATTGAATATGGCAATTGAGAGTTCACTGGTTGGTTTGGAGAGAGTGGTTTCATAGGATGGTGGAGGAAAAAACTAGATTTCAGGATTTTGCATGAACAAGTAAATGGTAAGGGAGGAGAAGCAGTGAGTATAGACTACTTTTCCAGGAATTTGGCAGTGAAAAAAGAAGAGAATGTTATATTGAAGGAGTAGCTGGGTCAGGGAGATTTTCTTTTTTCTTTTTGAAAAGAATGACATAAGCCAGTGATGGGCAAACTTTTTAAAGAGGGGGCCAAAGGAAAGCAAATGCTCATCTTGTCAGTGTGTTTCTAAGGCAACTCTTTCCAAGTTTCATTGTATTGTATCCTACTCATTGTATTCGTCAGATTAGGAATAATGCCATGTGGCTGGATAGAACATTTCAGGGGGCCACATCTGGCCCGTGGGCTGTAGTTTGCCCATCACTGACATAAGCACATTTTTAGGCAAATGTTAAGAAGTTAAGAGGAGACATTGAAGATGTCAGGGAGAAGAGAGAAGTTGCTAGAACATCATGGAAGTCCCTAGTGGGGGGCAGGGTGGGGAGGAATGGCATAGGGCATGAATGGAGGGTCTAAGGAATGAAGAAAGCAAAACAGCCCAACTGAAGCAGCAAGGCACCCTTGAGAGAGAGAGACAAGGAGCAGTCAGGGTATAACCCTGGCAATATTCTTAATCACCACTTCACCTTACCCAAGAACTCTCAAAGTAGCAGTGCCTCAAAAATCACTGACCCTATTTCCATCCTTGGCCCTGTAGCTATTATGCACAGAAACTTGGTTCCATGATTTCCATTTGGAAAAGGGGCCAACCATTTAAAACAACACCACAAACTGTGATCGGCTGCCATCAAAGGGCAGGTAAGTCCAAGGGTCTTAAGGGGACACATACATACACCTGGCCCAGCTCCCAAAGCCATAATCCAGGAAAGAAATCTTTATGGAAAAGGGGATAGTGATCCATAAAAAAAAAACGACTCTATGGGGCAGGCAAGTCAGCCTTTCTAGAGCAGACAGATACCCTAAGAGAGTTGGGAACCAGCATGGGCCAGACAAGTCAAAACACTGTCACCATCTCAACCACTACCTCCAAGAACTGACCAATTGCCAACCACAAGCAGGTGCAGCAGCCATAGTTAATGAAGAACAGGGAAAGAAAGTTCTTGAGGTCAGAGTCCTTGGCACTGTCAAATGGTTTAGCATCAAAACCAGATATGGTTTTAGCAGTGTAAATAGTACTAAAGAAGTTGCATTACTATCTGCTTTGCTGCTGCCCCATAAGGACCATGGGACCTTTCTATATAACTTGCAGCTGAATTCTCCTATATGTATTATCTCCCCTAATAGAATGTGAACTTTTGGGAGCAGAAACTGTCCTTACTTTCTGTTTTAATGCCCAGTTCTTAGTACTTTGCATATAAATGTTTTTTCTCTCATTCATTAAATTTACCTGTAAAATTAAGGGGCTGGCCTAGATGCTTTCATTTATCCAACAAATTTATTAAGCTTCTGCAAGGTATTTACTAGGTGCTAGAGACAAAATGAAAAATAGTCCCTGTTCTAAAAGATAAAAACTACTAAATTTTTTTTCCTAAGGGATTTTCTAGCTTTAAAAAAAGATTTTTTTTTAAAATTCCTGTCTTGTATTTAGGAAAAGAAAGTTTAGAAAAGATTGACAAGACTTTCTCATGAAAACCACAAAAAAGATTTCAGGAAGCACTCAATAACTATTGTGTGTTATATTCTTCACAAAGTGCTAGGGATACAAAACATTCACCTCAACACTCTCCCTTAAAGACCTTTACAATTTAATAGGGATATTTCAGTATATACACAATGAGGTGATGAGATCTGTAGCCCTTGATGCATCCAAAATAATAAGAAATGGTCTCAGAAATTGTCAATAAGGACACAGATGTAGCTGGGTTGACATAGTTCTAAGGGAACTCAAGCAACACACACATATAGCTACACAGATTCCTTGGAGTTTTGCTACTCTGTCTTAGAGGTCTCATCTGACTCCTTGATTCTCCCCTCTTCCCAAACTTTCCAAAACAGTTTAATGACCATAATATAACTTGCCACTAACACCAGCCCAGAAACCCAGGGTCTCCCCATTCATCTTTGTTTCCTATGTATACATTAGAATGGAAGAGTATACTAGGGAGGGCTTTCTGTCCCACAGATCAGCTGCCTTGCCTTTCTAATCAGGTCATCAATAAGTGTGATACAAGGTAGAATAGAATGAGGGCAAATGAGAGAACTGTACAGAATGCTTTAATGACATTTAAAGAAAAAGTGGTCATTTTCAGCTTCAGAGATCAGGAAGGACTTCATGAAGAAAATAGCTCCAAAGCTGTTCCTTGATAAGAATTTCAGCAGGGGGCAAGGAAGAGGTTTTGTGTTGCAGCCTGTGTGTATCAGCATGAAGGTGGGAGACTGGGATGATATCAGGGAACTAGACTATGATATGAAATAGATATGGCTGGACTATAAGTCCATGTAATTCAACATACAATATGTAATGTTCAGTGAGGGATACAATGAAATACAGCAGGTAGGGAGGTTAGGGTGTCAGATTGTCAAAGACCTTAAATACAGGGCTATTATAATATTTAAGGCCCTGAACTAAGATGGTGGTAGTGTGAGTGGAAATAAGGGACATTACGTAGGAGAAATTGTGGGAGTAGAATCAACCAAATTTAGCAACTTATTGGATGTGATAATGAGGAAGAGGGTAGAATTATTCTAACTATGATTTTATGTCTGTGTGACCAAGGAAAGTGATACTATAAATAGAAATGGACAATTTTTAGGAGAGGCATGTTTTGGGGGAACATGATATATATTTTTAACATTTTGAATTTGAGTTGTCCGTGAGATATGCATTTCATGGCCAATAGGTATTTGGAAATATAGAGCTGGTGGTCAGAAGAGATATGTAGTCTTATACTTAAAAGATCATATTTGAAACCAAAGGAGTGGATGAGATTGCCAAAAAAGAAAGTCTGCAGGGGATTAGAGGAGAGAGAAACATGGTGAGTGAGGGAAAGATGATGAAAGACCGGGAAGAATAGAGAGGAAAACCAGGAATGAATATTGCCATCAAAACAAAAGAGGAATGGTTATTAAGAACATAGGGATGATCGGCAGTATCATATGCTACAGAAAGGTCAGAGGCTGCAGACTAAGATAATATTTGTTGAATTTGGCTATTATATGGTTATAGGTAGCCATGTCTTATGATAAACCACAAGCATTTTAATTGGCACTATTCTTGGGTTCATTAGCCACAATTATTAAAATTGTGATTTGGATTTGGGAAGTATATATATATATATATATATATATATATTAAGTCACAGATAGAAAAAAGGGTAAAAAAGGAGAAATTTTACCTGGGTAAGAATTATGAGAAAGCCATTAAATGTTGATAAAGAATATGAATTTCTTTGTGTGAAAAAGAGATTTTTTTAAGATGGAGTTAACTGACTTGTGAGCAACTGAAAATGGAAGAGGTCAAAGTATAGAGTATGTCTGGTCTTTTTTTTTTTTTTTTTTTTAACTCTTACTTTCTGTCTTAGAATCAATACTAAGTATTGATTCCATGGGAGAAGAGCAGTAAGGGCTAGGCATTTGGAGTTAAGTGCCTTACCCAGGGTCACACAACTAGAAAGTGTCTGATGCCAAATCTGAACCCAGAATCTCCTGATTTTCAGGCCTCTCTGTCCACTGAGCTGAGTAAAAAGTCTTGAGAGAAAGAAATGAGTTATATGGTTTCCAGTGTTAGTGACAATGTGATCACATCAACTTAAGATATTTGAGAGGGTGAGGCATTGCACAACTGGCCATTTGTATTTATGGGATATTTACAAATGTAGTATTTGGAATTTAGAACATTGCATTAGGTTAGTTATTATCCCTTAATTTATTCACTTTTTTATTTGCTTAGGTCTTTTAAATTTTATATGAAATCATAGATACAATCAGTCTTCTAAAATTCAGTTGAGATATCTTAGATCTAATCCTTTTCTGTGGATATAAGAAGGATATTTCACTAAACCAGGCTTTTAGAGCCCAGTATTGCTTTTTTTGGTTATGAACTTGAAAATTTTATCTCTTTATATCTTAGTTTCTCTCTCCAGAAAAAGGTGACATTAAGGTCATATGGATTAATTCAACAGTAGTGGTAAAATTTGTTTTAAGTTCTTTAAAAGGTCCAAAAATGCATACTATTATATGGCTAGAAGTTTGTTCATTCCTCCCTTAGGACTGCCTATGTCAACATTTTGTGCATATTTAAAACAGAAAGGTTCTTAACCTGGTTGTTACTTTCTCTTATTTATTATTATTATTATTATTATTAATTTGTGTGTGTGTGTGTGTGTGTGTGTGTGTCCAGATCTTTGCCTCTCAGCAGCATACTTAATTTCCATGTGTGGATAACAGAAGCATGACTTAAAACTCCTCTCTTCTTTCCCCTCAGTCCCTACCATTGCCATTATGTAACAGTAGAAGTTGGCAGTAAAGACTTTTTTTGCTGGAGAATAATGGTGTTGCCAGTCTTCCTTCTTTTCTTCCTTCCTTCCTTCCTTCCTTCTTGAAAAGCAGTAAGGGCTAGGCCATGGTGGTTAAATGACTTGCCCAGGGTCACACAGCTAGGAAGTATCTGAGGCCTAATTTGAACCCAGAATCTCTCATCTGGCTCTCAAAGCCACTCAGCTGCCTCTTGTTTTTCTTTCTTTCTTTTTTTTAAAAAAACAAACCCTTACCTTCTATCTTAAAATTGATACTAAGTGTCAGTTCTAAGGCAGAAGATAGTAAAGTTTCTTTTCTTGTTAACCTACTGAATGCCAAAAAGCAGGAGAGAGCAATTGATTTAGGTGGTGCTGGAGAATAAGATTTGAATTTCTTGAACTATGGCTTAAAATTTAAAAAAGATGTAACGGAATACATCTAACAAAGGCTGGTAAGAAAAAATGTTTTGCCAGGATGTACAAAAAGAGATGATAAAAGGAGAAACTGCCTATGTATATTCACCAAGCTAGACACCAGAGAAAGTAGCTACCATCAAGGAAGAAGAGCAGTTAGGACATTCAGAAGTTTGCAGGAGACAAAATCCCAGGAAAGATTAAATAATAAAGAACATGACTTCAAACATGTATACATAAATGTCCTGCTATTAAGCATTAAGCAAGAGGAAGTAGAGGCAAATTTGACTTCCTAAGAGTCACGGAGACTTGATAAGATGAAATCCATGACTGGAACATAGCTCTTTATAAGTCCATCTCATTCAGAAGAAATAGGTTAGGTAACAGGAATGAGGAGAAGGGGTAGCTGGTATTATATGCTAAGAAGGCATAATCATATAAAGAAATCTGTGAAACAGGAAGGAATTGTGGTGGAGAATTTTAGAATAAAGATCAATGGAGGCAGAAATAGAAGTGATTTTTGTCATCAGAATATACTACAGACCACCTGGAGAGAAAGTATACATTGAAAACAGATCATAAGATGGGCACCAAAAGTATCATGTAGTAATGGAAGACTTCAGTTATCTAGACATCTGTTGGGGCTTTCTCTGCCAGAAGCAAAGCAGCCAATAACTTCTTGACTAACTTAATGATAACCTCATCATTCAAAAGGTGAATGAACCAATCAGGGGAAATGCTATATTGGATCCGATTCATACAAACAGGGAGGAACTGGTTGCTGGGTTGGAAATGATGGGAACCTTAGGGGTAAGTGTCCATTCTCTCCTAGATTTTGTGATAGAGGAGGAAAAGTATGCTAATTTGACATGCACCTTAGATTTTGGAAAAGCAGATGTAAGAGGCTTTTTCAGAAGAAAAGATAGTATTCCATGGACTATATCTAATCTTATGTATGAAAGATGGGAAAATTCTTGGGAAATCCCCAAGAAAGAATTCTGAGGACACAAAGAGAAAAAAACTTCAGTGATGTATATACATATCAATCAACTTAGGTTTTTACATAGTCAAGGAATGATGATACCTGTCTCTAGTCCTTGCTGCTGGCAAGATTGAAGCTGGTAGATTCCCCCAAGCATAGGACTTCTGAGCTATAGAATGGTTAAAGCCAAATAGATGTTGGCACTAGTCTAGCATCAATATGTTGCCCCTGGGAGAGGACAGCTACTAGGCAACCTTAGGAGAGGCTAACAGCTGAGTTGTAAAAATTTAGAATCTTAAAAGCGTCCATACCTATTAGCATTAGAATCTAACCCTTGAGTGACTCCTGTACTTGCAGCCTGGGGTAAGGAAGGAAATCCAGTCTTAAGGAAAAAAAAATGTACAGAAGATGGAGGCAGCAGAGGAAGACCACAAGAGCATAAAATCATGGATGGCGTGGCTTTGTAAACATAGTGCTAGGAGTGCTAAAGCTCAGATTTACAAAGTCTGTGAGGGAAACTAAGGTTAACAAAAAGGGTTTGTTTTTTTTTTTAAAGCTATGTTGGAGGAAAAAGGAAGATCAAAGAAGGGATAAGACTGCCGCTTGGTGTGGATGGGATGATGACAACAGAGAGAAGGCAGAGCTACCGCATTCTAATTTTGCTTCTGTCTGCCAAGGAGAATGACCTTTGCATTGGAAATGACAGAACAAAAATGATTAAGTGAGTTGAAACTCAAAGATAAGTAAGGAGAGAGTAAGAATGCACTTCATTGTCCTCTACAAATTCAACATGCTTGGCTCAATTGAGCTACATCTTTGGGTAATGAAGGAAATGTCAGATGTGATTGCTGAGCCCCTGTCAGTGATATCTGAAAGATCCTGTCCCAATTTTCACAAGAAGGGAAGAGAACATAGTCTACAAACCATAGGTCAGTGAGTGTGACTTTGATTCACTCAGCAAGTTATTAAGTGCCTACTATGTGCTAGATACTGGGCTAATTGCTGGGGATAGAAAGAAAGGCAATATATGGGCCTGGCTTTCAAGGAGCTCACAATTTAATGGAGGAAACAACATGGAAACAACTATGTTCAGTTGATGTAGATATGATGAATTAGAGATAATCAATAGAGGGAATGCACTAACAATGAGAGGACCTAGGAAAGACTTTTTGTAGAAAGTTGGGATTTTTTTCTGGGATTTGAATGATGCCAGGAAAGCCAAGAGGTGAGGGAACATTCTAGGGTTGGGAGACAACAAGTGAAAATGCCCAGTGTCAGGAGCAGGTGTCTTGTGCAAGGAAAAGAAGGAGGCCAGTGTCACTGGATTGCAGAATACATGGCAGGGGAGGATAGAAGGGATAATGTACAGGAAAACTGGAAAGAAAGGAAGGGGCTAGGTTAGAGATTTGGGGTTGGAGTAGAACCTGATCAGACTTGTGTTTTCAGAGGTTCATTTTGACAGCTAAGTAGAGGATGGAATCTAGTGGGGAAAGACTTGAGGCAGACAGGCTAACCAACAGTCTATTGTGATAGTCCAAGCAGGAGGTGATAAGGGCCTGCACCAGGTTGCTGACAGTATCAGAGGCAAGAAGGGAATTTATAAAGAGATGTTACAAAGACTTGGCAGTAGATTGGATACAGGGACTGATAGAGAAGTACCTTGGTACACTAAGTTTGCAAGCCTGAGTGGGAGACTGGTGGTGCCTTTGACAAAAGTAGGGAAATTACCGAGAGGGAAAGATTTTGGGGGAAAGATAATGAATTCAGTTTTGCACATGTTGAGTTTAAGGTGTCTGTGGGACATCTAATTCTAGATGTCCAATAAGCAGTTGAAGTTGCAAGTCTAGAGATTAGGAGAAAGGCTAGACTGGATAACTAGATTTGAGAACAATCAGTATAGTATAGAGATAATAATTGAATCCTTGGGAACCAGATGATATCACTTTCCTTAGTGAATTTCAAGACGAGGGTGATTGGCAATGTCCAAGGTTAAAGAGAAGTCAGGAAGGAAGAAGATCAGTTAAGAGGAAGAATGGAAACAAACATTTATTAAACACCTACTATGTGTAAAGTACTGTGCTTGGCACTTTACATAGATTATCTAATTTGATCCTCACAAAAATCTTGGGAAATAAGATCTATTATTATCCCTATTTTACATTTGAGGAAACTGAAGCAAACAGTAGTTAAGTGTCTTGCCATGAATAACAGCTAATAAGTATGAGGGACTAAATTTGAACTCTTTCAGAAAGATGTCTTTTTGACTCTTTGCCCAATATTCTTTCCACTGCACTACCTAGCTGTCTCTTTGGTAATTTTGGTGAGAACAGTTTCAGTTGGATGATGAGTTTTGGAGCACAGACTGTTGAGAATTAAGAGAGTAAGAGGAAAGGAAGTAGAGGCATAGGTGGTAGATGGTCTTCCTAAGGAATTTAGCCATAAAAAGGAAAGAGAGGATAATAGCTAGTGGGGATGGCCACATCAAGTGAGAGATTTTTGAGGATTGGGGGAGACATGGGCAAGTCTGTAGGCAGTAGAGAAGCAGCCAGTAAACAGGGAGATATTGAAGATAAGTGAGAGATTGGGTATGATAGTGAGGGCAATCTGCTGGAGAAGATGGGATAGAACAGAAAGATTTGTTTTGGCAAGGAAAAGGGCTACCTCTTTATGTGAGATGAGTGAAAGGAGATAAAGGACTTGGGTACAGAAGGCAATTGAGTGATATAAGATGAAGACCAGGAAAGAAAAGGGAGTTCTTGTTGGATGCCCTCAATTTTTTTTTAGTGAATATGAGACAAAATTCTCAGCAGAGATGACTGATTTTGTGCAAATACTAATATAGAGTATTGGAATGATAGTAAACATCTAGGAAGAGAAGGAATTACTGTAAAAAACCAGCATGGTCTCATCAGAAAAAAAAAAAGTCATGAGAGAATAACTATTTCCTTTTCTTAGAACTGGCTAAATGTCTGGAATCAAAAGAGTACAAATCAGTAGTTCAATGTTATTTGCAGGAGGGCTTTAGTGGAGAACTCCAGGAATCTGTGCTTTCTGTGGGTGTGCTTTTTTTTTTCTTTTAGTTTTAGTTTTATAGATCTGTTTTCTTTTTACATTTCAAACATCTACAGATTACAGATTAAATCTAGGTGACTCAGAGGATAGATAGGACACTGAACTTGGAGTCAAAAGAAGACCTGAATTCAAATTCAACCTTAGAAATTTAATAACTATGTTACTCTGGACAAGTCATTTACCTCTGCCTCAATTTCCTAAACTGTAAAATGAAGAAAGTGATAGCACCTACCTTCCAGGGTTATGAAAATAATATGAGTTAATATTTATAAAATGCTTTGCAAACCTTTAGCATGATGTAAGTGCTAGCTATGATTATTATTTAATTTATTCAAAACATTCCAACTATTATTATTATTATTATTATTATTATTATTATTCCTATTCTGTTAGATTGATCTTGTAACAAAGGTAAACAATCAAAACAAATAATATAGTAACCTCATCTGATAGTGGATTTAACATTCCACATCTGTAGTAATTCCTTATTTTTTAAAAATTGTTTTCTTTTAATTAATAAGAAATCTATTTTATCTCCCTCCTACCCTTAGCCTACAAAAAAACCCAACAAATTCTTTGTAACAAATATTCATAGTCAAGTAAAACAAAATTATTCATTGGCTATATATATATATCATTCTGTTCCCTAAATCTATCACATCTTTTTCAGCAGGTGGATAGTAAGTATATTTTAACAAAGGTTTTTTGGAATCATGAATGGTCTTTATAGTAATAGTTCTTATGACTTTAAAAGTTGTTTGTTATTACAGTGATATCATATAAATTATTCTCCTGGTTCTGCATACTTCATCCTTAATCAATCTCCTTAAAGTCATATAATTCCTCATTTCTTGGAACACAAAAGTATTTCATCACATTCATATACCATAATTTATTCAGCCATTCCTCAGTTGATTCATTTAATGTACAGTTTTTTGCCATCACAAAAAGAGTTACTATAAATATTTTGTATATAGAACCTTTTCTTCTTTTTATCTCTTTGGTTCAAAGGCCTCATAGTGGTAGAGCAGGGTCGAAGACATATACTATATGGTAACTTTTTGTGTATAATTCCAAGTTACTTTCCACAATAATTGTACTCTTTCATAGATCCACCAGAAGAACATCAATAGAGCTTTTTTCTTATTCCTCCCCCCAACCCCAGCATTTGTCTTTTGGGGGGGGGGTGTTATCTTTGCCTATTTATAGAGATTTTTTGTTTTTGGTTATCTTTGCCTATTTATTTTATTGATTATCTGAGGGTTGTGAGGTGGAATCTCAGAATTACTTTAATTTGCATTTCTCTAGTATTGGTTTGGAGTATTTTTATATATGGATATAAATAACTCAAGTTTCTTTCCTAGAGAACTGTCTATTTACATACTTAGACAATTTATCAAATGGGGAATGGTTCTTATAAATTTGAATCCATTCCTTATATATCTTGGAAGTGAGATTTATCAGAGGAACTTATAATAAAATTTTTTGCCCACTTTTTTCCCTTTTCATCTCAGATTTACAGGATTAGTTTGTGTAAAACCTTTTAAACTTATGTAATCAAAATTATCTATTTTTATCTTCTATGATTCTTCCTATTATTTGATCATGATCATCTCTTCTATCCATATATCTGATAGGTACTATTCAGCCATGTTTTTCTAATTTGTTTCTGATGTGACCTTTTTTTAAAAATCATATATCCATTTGGAACTTATCTTGGTATAAAGTATAAGATATTAGTATAAATCTAATTTCTTCCATACTGCTGTCCAATTTTCCCAGCAGTTTTTGTCAAATAGTAAGTCTTTGTCCCAGTAATTGGGGTGTTTATGCTTATTAGATATATTTACTTCCATATACTGTGTACCCAATCAATTCTACTGATTGATGTCTCAATATTTTTTAACTCAGTATCAAACTATTTTGAGAATTACTTATTTTTAATATAGTTTGAAATATGGCACTATTAGCGAAGCCCCCACACCCCCACTTCTTTTCATTTTTCCCTTGAAATTCTTGGCCTTTTTTGCCTCCATATGAATTTTAGCATTTTTCTCCTTATTCGTTAAAGTAATCTGTTGGTAGTTTAGTTGGCATGGTATTGAATAAGTAAATGCTGTTTAACATTTTCATCAATAATTCTGATAAAGGCATAGATGCCATGGTCATCAAATTTGCAATTAACATAAGCTCCGAAACAATGTGGTAAGTCCTGAACTAACCAAAGAAGAAGACATGCAATGAGTACAAGTGTAATTTTACACTTGTCTCTAAAAAATCAACTTCACAAATATAGTATGGGGATGGTATGGTTAGACAGCAATTTGAAAAAATATTGGGATTTTAATGAATTACATTTTCAGTATGTCATTAGTATGATGTGGCAATCAAAAAAGGCTAATGGTGATATTGGACTTTAATAAGAGAAGCATAGCTTTCAGGCACAAGAAAGTGATAGTCTCTAGACTCTGCAATGTTTATGCAACTTTTGAATTTTAGTGTTAAGTTCTGATCACTGCATTTTAAGGTAATAATCTGAAGAATATCCAAAAGAGAACCCTGATAGGGATGATTTTTACGTCCTTTACATCAGGATAATTTGAAGTAACCCGGAGAAGAGAAAATTCAGGAAGGGATGACAGATGAGTTCAAATATTTCAAGGGTTATCTTTGAAGGAGAATTGCTTTGCCCCAGAAGACAGGATCAGGAACTATGTATTGAAATTATAAAGAGGCAAATTTAGGCTTGCCAAGAACAAAATTTCTCACATTTAGAGGTATTCAAAAATGGAGTGGGCAGTTTAGGACAGTGATCGGCAAACTACAACCTGCGGGCCAGATGTGGCCCTCTGAAATGTTCTATCCAGTTATGTGACATTATTCCTAATCTGATGAATACAATGAGTAGGATATAATACAATGAAACTTCAAAAGAGCTGCCTTAGAAACAGACTGACAGATGAGCATTTCCTTTCCTTTGGCCCCCTCTTTAAAAAGTTTTCCCATCACTGGTTTAGGAGCTCAGTGAGTCTCCCCTCATTGAAGGTGTTCAGGTAGAGGCTAAGATGATCATTTACTGGTCATATTAAATCAGGGATTTTTTTAGGATATAAATTGTCTTAGATGACCATGTTCTTGCATTTCTAAAATTCTAAATTTTAAGTCAAATTGATTCTAAGATAAATATGATTCCATATTTATTCCATATGCCTAGGTAGATGATTGTGAAGTTAGTAGTGGCCCAAAGAAGAAGAGTTAGAGGGGCAAGCAGGTTTTTCAGGGAGAAGATAATGTGTTTAATTTCATTCCCTACCCTTAAGGAGCTCACAATCTAATGGGGCAAGACAACACAAAAAAAGAAGCTGAAAGGAGTAGGGGGTTAGAGGAAAGGTACCTAGGGTACCCATGATGAAATCCACAGTAGTATGGCCCAAGTAGGTAAGAAGAATGGCTTCCATGGAGGATCTGGAAGGAACTCTCTGATGTTTATCTTTCCAGGCAGTAAGGAATCCCAGAGGCAGAGGGTACTGAGAAGACATGTGTTTCAGGGTTGATTTGATCTTGCAGGATGGTGAGTTTCTAAAGATCATGAAGTCCAGGAGTGAAGCTGAATGAGACTATATTCCAGAGCAAGATTAACATACTTTCTCTCTCTCTCTCTCTCTCTCTCTCTCTCTCTCTCTCTCTCTCGCTCTCGCTCTCGCTCTCGCTCTCGCTCTCTCTTTATTTTACTGATTACATGCATTAACAATTTTCCACATAAATTTTCTGAAGTTATATGATCCAAATTGTCTCCCTCCCTCCCTTCTCTCTCCCTTTCTGCAGATGAGAAGCAATTCAATCTGGGTTAAAGTAAAACATACTTCCATGTGGTTCATTTTTCTAAGAGAATAATCTTACCAAAGCTATAACCCTAAAGTGAAAACTCAGATACATGAATGTGAAAAATAGTATGCTTTGATCTCCATTCTGACTCCAATAGTTCTTTCTCAGGAGGTGGATAGCATCCTTTGTCTCAGAAGTCCTTCAGAATTGTCCTGGGTCATTGTATTGCTGAGAGTAGCTAAGTCTTTCACAGTTAACATGGGAATCTCTTGCTTCTAGCCTTTTAGGTTAGACATGAAACCAGAAGATAACATGATACAGAGGGTATAGCATTCTGGCTCTCTAGACAGAGGACTTGGGTTCATATATGATATTTACTACCTGTGTGATCATGGGCAAATTACTTAACTTCCTTATTATCTATAAATTGAGAGTTTGAACTACCACTTCCAGCTCTAAATCTAGGATCCTGTGATCCTAGATAGCTTTGTCTCAGTTTTCAAAGAGAACCTCTTAAAAGGATTTGTTCTAATACCTTATCCTTAATTTAGACAGCAAACTTTGGTCCTTGAGACCTCTCCCTATGTATTTCTACATGCCTGTGACATATTTAGCTGTAGTTTGACATCTGTCTTTGAAGCAAGATAGGGAATCCAAGAGGCTGGAATGGTATCCCACATAACCCTGAATAGCCCTACAGCTATTTAATACAACCTTTGATATAGGAAAGCAGCCAACCTTGTTTCCAAGAATAATATCTCCCTGAATGGGTAATCTGCCTTAAACACTTTCTCTCTGTTTGTGTACTTAAAGAGACAGGCTCCATTTCATTTCCCTGGTTCTCAAGTTTCTCATTTTTTAAGATGAAGGTATTGGATTAGACTACTAGAGGATCTCTAAAGGTTCATTCTATTGACTTTGAGCTGATGAACTTTTTTTTAAAACACATACCTTCTGTCTTAGAATCAATACAGAGTATCAATTCTAAGGCAGAAGAGCAGTAAGGGCCAGGCAGTTGGAGGTGAGTGACTTGCCCAAGGTCACAAAGAAATGTGTGAGGCCAGATTTAGACCGAGGTCTTAACAAATTCAGATCTGGTGCTTTATCTACTATGCTACCTAGCTTCCTTGATCTGATATTTTTCCCAGTTTTTAAAAATTTTTTTTTTCAGTTACATGTAGAAACTATTTTTGACAGTTGTTTTCTGACATTTTAAAGTTCAGGTTTTATCCCTCCTTACTCCTTCACCAAAGTGGTGAATAGTCAGGTATAGGTTATAGCTGTACTTTCATGTAATATGTATTTCCATATTGTTCATGACCTGCTAAAAAACATCATACATACAATAGAAATCTCATGAAGGAAATATAGTGAAAAATGACATACTTTGATCTGCACTCATATTCTAACAGTTCTTTCTTTGGCTGTGGATAACATTTTCATCATGAGTCTCTTGTGGTTATCTTGGAGACTTGCTTTGCTGATAAGGGTTTAGTTTTCCACAGTTGATCCCTGAATAATATCTCTGTTACTTTATACATTGTTCTCCTGGTTCTGCTGACTTCACTTTGCATCAGTTCACATGTCTTCCCAGATTTTTTGAACTCATCCTGTTCATTGTTCATTGTTCATTGTGCACAGGAGTATTTCATTACAACCATATACCACAACTTGTTCATCTATTTTCCAAGTGATGTACAATCCCTCAGTTTCTAATTCTTTGCCACTACAAAAAAGAGCCACTGAAAATATTTTGGTACAGGTAGGTCCTTTTCCCCTTTCTCTGACCTTTTTGGGCTACAGACTCAATAGTAGTATTTCTGGGTCAAAGGGTATGCATAGTTTCATGGTCTTTTTTTTTTTTTTTTTTTTTTTTAAACCCTTAGCTTCTGTGTATTGGCTCCAAGGCGGAAGACTGGTAAGGGTGGGCAATGGGGGTCAAGTGACTTGCCCAGGGTCACACAGCTGGGAAGTGTCTGAGGCCGGGTTTGAACCTAGGACCTCCCGTCTCTAGGCCTGGCTCTCAATCCACTGAGCTACCCAGCTGCCCTTTCATGGTCTTTTGATCTTGGTTCCATATTGCTCCTCAGAATGGTTGTATCAGTTCACAGTACTACCAATAGTGTATTAGTGTCCCAATTTCCTCATGTCCTCTTCAACATTTCTCATTTTCTTTTTTGGTCATGTTAGATAATCTGGTAGGTAAGAGGTATGGTATCTCAGAGTCATTTTAATTTTCATTTCTTTAACCAATAGTTTGGAACATTTTTTCCTATGACTGGATACTTTTTATTTCTTCTGATAACTGCCTATTAATATCCTTTGATTATTTTTATATTGGAAAATGCTTTGTATTTTTAGAAATTTGACTCAGTTCTCTGTATATTTGAGAAATGATGAACTTTTCATTTGATTTTAATGTATTAAATGAATGTTGCTTCATTTCTTGAGCTCTTCCACAGGTTCACAGAAATAAATCAAAAGTTTGAGTCATGAAACATATACAGTCTTAAATATGTATTTTTCATTATTAACTCTTCACCTTATAAAAATATTGATATCTCATTTCTCGCAATTGATTACTTGTTCTAAAAGCCTCCCTCCTCCTTTACCTCCCCCAATTAAATTGATACTGGTCTGGGAAATTTTTCTCCATGATTTTTCAGAAAATTGGAATTTTTAAAAATAAATCCTTGCAGTTTGATATATTTATCTCCAGATCATCCCCTCACCACAACTATTTTATATCTTTCCTTATTAGTCTGAAATGTAATGTAGAGTGCTTGTATGCCTGGAGATTACTTTATGGCATCATCTAGCAGCAGAATGTGATAAAATCTGTTGAGATCCCCAGATCCCTTATTAAGTCAGGCCCATAGATAAATCCTTTAGGTTTGATTCAACAGATACCTGTGATTTTCTTGCCTGACAACCTGGTTAAAATAAAGTTTATTCTAGAGAGCTGCCAATTACAACACAACTAGCTATTGGTATTTTTTTTTAATTTTGTTGATAATCTTTTTTTAATGTCATCATCATTTCCAAATATATTACTCCTTCTACCCTACACATAGAATCATCTCTTTTATATAACGAAGAAAAAGAGGGGAAAAGCAGTTCAACAAAATTGACCGATACATCAATCAAGTTTGACAATACAAGTAATGTTCCACATCCCAAGTCCCTCACCTTTAAAAAGAAAGGAGAAAAAGGCATGTTCTCATCTCTTCTTGCTCATAATTTTACAATGTTCATTTTCCTTGTTCTTTCCATTGTTGTCATTGAATATGTTATTTTCATTCTACTTCATTCTGCATCAGTTCATAGAAGTCTTCCCTTATTTCTCCTAATTCTTTATATTTATCATTTCTTATAACAATATACAATATCTCACTAATACTCATGTATGCATTTTGTTCAGCCAGCCCCCTGCTGATGGGTGTCCATTTTGTTCCCAGTTTTTTGTTACTACAAAAAATGCTACTGTGAAATGAGAGCAATAAGATTTGGAATGTTTGAGTGAAGAATCAGAAGTGCTCCAGAAATAAAGAAGTAATAACATGTGGAGAGAGTGTGAAAGGTGCTGGAGTTGAGAAGCTATGACAGAGGACAAGGAAATAATTGGGTAGAAACTGTAAATTCCAGCCTGCTGCAATCTCCTCCTGTGCTATAGGGCCCACCTCAATGGGAATATCATTCCCTTATATCTTTTTAGGCTTTCATCGGTTTTCAGTGGAATTTTTCCCCCACAAGAACACATTTCAAAATATTTACCAAATTATAACAAAACTCTGTAGGTAGGCATTCAAAATCTTCACAATGGAACTCTAGCATATTTTGCTCTATTTAAGTACTCTTCTCCAGATTTTCCTATTTCTGATGAAGGTAATGATATTTTTCTAGCTCATACCTTTGGCATTTTTATTTTTACATTTTTCACTCTCTTACACCATATAAATCCACTCATTTTTCAAATCTTGCAATTTCTACTTTTCCACCATCTCTTGTATCCAATTCCTTCTCTCTGCTCACATAACCACTACCTTAATTCAGGCCCTTGTCACATACCATATCCTAAATTACTTTAGTTGCCTCTTAAATGTTCTCGTTCTTCAGTTCTCTCCCTACTCTAGCCCATCCTACATACTATTGCCAAAATGATTTTCTTTCTTTTTTTCCTATTTAAACCTTTTCCTTCTGTCTAAGGCAAGGGGCAGGCATCAGGATTAAGTGACTTGCCCAGGGTCACACAGCTAGGGAGTGTCTGAGGCCAGATTCAAACCCATGTCCTTCCAACTCCAGGTCTAGTGCTCTATCCACTGTGCTACCTAGCTGTCTCACAAAGTGATTTTCCTTAAGTATAGTTCTGACCATATCACTGCCCTACTCAATAAACCAAGACCTCCCTCTTGCATCTAGAATAAAATTAAAAACTCCTCTCTTGAGCATTTAAAATTCTTCATAATCTCAAAAATCTCTTTACAATCCAGTGCATGTTATTACTCTCTACTCCAGTTACACTGTCCCTATCTCTGTTCCTCACACATAACACTCCTCTGTCTCTATTTCATGCATTCCCCTCCTGCCCAGAATGCAATCTCTCTTCATCTTCTTCTCCTAGAATCCTTCCCTTCTTCAAGACTCAGACTGACAGTACTTTATTTTGAGACCTTTTGCAATATCTCTGGCTAAGATTAGTCGACTTCCCTAATTATTTTGTATACATTTCTTATTTCTCCTCTATATTTAGAGGCTGGGTGATACAGTAACTAGAGAGCTGGCCTGGTAGACTGAAAGACCTTGGTTCCAGGCCTATTTCTGAAAAATGTTGGCTTTGGAAGTCTGGGCAAAATCATTTAACATCTCAGTTTTCTAGTCTGCTCTCAGGCTATGAGTTGCCCAGAAGTTGTTGACTCATATTGATAGAGGGAATTTCTTTACTGTGGAGATTCTTGAACCAGTAAAATCACAGATCTAGTCCTATCCCCATCTCCTTCCTTTTCATTTATGCTGTCTGCTCTTTTTGTGTTTTTTTTTAAATTGTCATTGTTGTTTCCTATTTTGAATCCAAGCTTCTTGACAGTAGAGATTATTTCTTCCTTTATATTTGCATCCTCAGGATCCGGCATAATGCCTGATACATAAAGCTTATTGCTAAATTGTTCATAACCCAGTTTTCCTATATAGCTAAATTCTCTTATACTTTAGACTAATTGAATCATTTAATGTTTCCTAAATATATTTTGAACTTTTTTGTATCCATTTTTTGTCCTTACTGTTCTCTCTCTCACCTAGAAAAACCTTCATTCTGTCAAACTCCTATCTGTCCTTCAAGATCCATCTACATAGAATCAGAGGATCTTAGATTTTAAGCTTGAAGTGACCTTAGAAGCTGTCAGATCCAATCCCCTTGTTTGATAGATGAGGATCCCGAGACCTAGAACTTTGAAACAGTCTGGATAAGATCACAGAGAGAGAGTAAATATAGAGATTGGAATCACATCTAGAATCTTGACTCCAAAATTTTGGTCTTGTCAGTATAATGCATAAATTCTGGTTCGCTGCTTTTCTGAAACTTTTCTCAGTTCCCCAAGTGGTCATCTGATATCATATTCTTCCTTGTACTATAGTTATATATGTATTAGATTTGTTCTACCTGCTAGATTGTAAACTCTTTAAAGGTAGGGATTGTGTCTGCTTCATCATTTCATCATTTATGTAACACACAAAGTAAGTATTTAATAAATATTTGTTGAATTGCACTGAATTTAATGACAATGAAAGGCAACTTAATCATTGTTTCTAAATGCCATTCAAAAAGTGCCTGCTGGTGCTTACAAGTGTAATGACCAGTGCTAGTGGAACACAGGAAAACACATACAAAATTATACACAAAGACAAAAATAAAAACAATTCCTGTTTTTTAAGAAACTTGCATTTTTCTGGGAGGTACATCATATAAGCTGATCAATATCTTTTTTTGAGGAGGAAGAAAGCACTAACAACCCAAGAAATAGGAAGGGCTATCAGTTGGAGGTGACACCCACTTAAGCTTTGAAGCTAACCCTTCTAAGAGGGAGCAGTGATGAAGGGTTATAATCTGTGATGGACATTTTGTGCAAAGGCATGGGGAGGAGATGGGGTGTGATGTAGGAGCAACAGCACAAAGGCCAGTTTGACTGGACATGAGAGATATATGAAAGACAGAGAGTAATATATGATAATATTAGAAAGAAAACTAGAGCTAGGCTGGGAAGGGCTTTAAATTTAAACAGAGGAGTCTCTATTTGATCTTCATGGGGAGCCAGTGAAGTTTATTGAGCAGAGTAGTGTCATGGTCACACCTATGTATTCAGGAATATGATTGGCAGCTGTGTAGAAGGAGGAGACTGGAGAAGGGAGAGACTTGAGGCTGGGAGGCTAGTTAGGAAGAGTTGAAGGCTTGAAATAAGGCAGTGGCTATGTGTGTGGAAAGATAGGGAAGGATTCAAGAGAAGATGTGGAGTTAGAATCTGTAACCTGGCATTTGAGAAGGGTGGCTATGTGGCTCAGTAGCTGAGAGTCAGGTTTGGAGAGGTGAGGAGAGGTCTTGGGTTCTGATCCAGCCTCAGATACTTTGTAGCTATATGACACGGGCAAGTCACTTAACCCTGATTGCCTACCCTTTACTGTTCTGCCTTGAAATTGATACTTAGTATCGATTCTAAGACAGCAGGTAAAGGTTTAAAAAAAAGACTCAGCAGTTGGTTAGATATGTGAAGTGAGGGAGAACAAGAAGTTTTGAAACCTGGGACTGGAAGTACAGTGGTATCCTTCATAAAAATAGGTAAGTTTGTCCTCCTGGATATATTTATTCTTGTTAGGTTTTTTGGATGCTAGGTGGTTAAATGAGCTTGAGGTTGAGGTAAGAGTATAGGATTATATATCTGGAGCTAGAAGGGACCTCCTAAGGCCATCTAGTCCAAAAATCCTCTTTTTATAGCTAAGGAAACAGAGATCTAGGAAGGTAAATTAATTGCCCACAGTCATATAGCTAGTTAAGTGATAGAAATGGGATTTGATCCAAGGTCCTCTTATTTGAGAGCCAGATTAATTTTTATGGTGAAAGCAATGTGAGTAGATAAGATCTTGAAGGAAAGGAAGACTGAGACAGGAGAGCAAGCAATGCACACCTAAGTCTTGGAGGAAATTCAATGAAAAGAATATCAAGAGGGTTCACAGGGGCTAGCACTGCTGAAAGTAGGAGAGAGTCCTGGAAGATTGAGAAATGAGAAAATCACTTAGATTTGACCTATAGAAGGCTGTTGATGACCCTAGAGTTGTGTTAGTGGAGTAGTGGTAAAGATGGAATGTGCATTTTTCACTTCATACCGAGGGCACATAAGATATAGTTATAAAAAAAAAGAGTAGTGTGCTTTGTGTTTTTGAGGAATAGTTAAGGACTTACAGTATATAACAAGAAGAATTTTGTGCTCTTTAGAGATAAACCTTTTGGGTTCTGTACTGATCCAGAGGGGTGTGTGTGTGTGTGTGTGTGTGTGTGTGTGTGTGTGTGTGTGTGTGTGTGTGTGTGTGTGTTTTGAGTGTTTGAGGAGGCTCTTAATGAAATAATTCCTTTGGCTAGTCGTTGCTGATACCCCAAAGAGTTTGCCCCTAACTACTCAGTGTCCCCAAGCATCTTTTTTTCTGCATAGCCTGCTTCTTTGTGTTTAGAGACATCTTTCTCAAATGTTTTACTTCCATAGATTTCTGTCTAGAGTGTAGAACAAAGAATGAAACTTAAGATACATGGTGATATTCACCAATTACTTAAGTATTTATTGGGTAGCTACCTTGTGAAAGACCAGGTTCCTTAGTCAGATTGACTACAATGAGTACTATTTCTCTTCTCATCTCACATCTGAACAACTTCTAGTGTGGGGAGGGTATCTAGAAGAACATGCATATTTCATCTTCCATTTCTTTTTTTTTTTTTTAAACCCTTACCTTCCATCTTGGAGTCAATACTGTGTATTGGCTCCAAGGCAGAAGAGTGGTAAGGGTAGGCAATGGGGGTCAAGTGACTTGCCCAGGGTCACACAGCTGGGAAGTGTCTGAGGCCGGACTTGAACCTAGGACCTCCCGTCTCTAGGCCTGGCTCTCAATCCGCTGAGCTACCCAGCTGCCCCCTCATCTTCCATTTCTATTCCCTCTATTGTCTGTTTTCTAGGTTGTTACATGGAGAAACCAGTTTCTTGTCATTTATGGTTATAAACTGCAGATTTTTGAAAATCTTTACTGGTTGGAGTTAGGGTAGGGAAAGTAGACAGGAAACATTTTGGTTTGCTTCTTAGAGATTCTTAGGGTGTTTTAGTTATTGGGACATTGAATGGTTCAGGAATTTTCTAAAAAAAAAAAAACACAAAGAAGAGAACTTCCTTTTCTGATAAGGCAGATGAAATAAGGCCATAGAATATAAGAGTGTTTTTTAGTTAGGGAATATCATATAGATAGATGACTTTGATGGTGGTTTGAGTATCTGAAACTAAGTAATAAGATAACAGAAAAATTCAGTTCTTCAGAGCCTGATGACTTGGATCTCAGAGGACTGAAAATGCTCAAAGAATTATAGAATGGCAGAGCTGGAAAGGACCTTACAGATCATCTAGTCTTTCGTTTTTATATTCGTTGTTTTACTAATGAGGAAACTGAGACCAAGGAAGGTTGGTGCAAGAGGCAGAACTTGAACTCTGGGGTTTTCTGACTCCCAAAGCTAGTGGTCTTTCCTCTATATCTGTGATGGCAAACCTATGGAATGTATGCCAAAGATGGCACACAGAGCATTCTCTGTGGGCACATGCAGTGTACTGCCCTCTCCCCTCTCCCCGCCACCCCCACCCGACCTCCCACAAGAGTTCATTACTAGAAAGACAGAAGGATTCAGGAATAGCTGCTCCCCTCCCCTTCTCCACTGTGCATGATGACATTTTTTCACATCACCCACCTCTCTGCCCAGCAGCCCAGTGGGAGCAGGCAGGTGCCAGAGCTGGAGGGAAGCAGAGTGTTGGGGTCACTCCCGTCCTCCTCTTCACCTGCACTGATGACATTTTTTCACTTCACCCACCCCTCTGCCCAGCAACCCAATGGGAGCACTTCCTCCCTCCCCTGTCTGGGGTAGGATGGGTGGCTCACAGGCTGCAGAGCTAGAGGGGAGTGGAGCATTCAGGCCACTCCTTTCCCCCTCTTTACACTTGCTGAGGACATTCCTCACTTCACTCACCCCTCCAGCCAGCAGTACAATGGGAGCTCTTTCTCCCTCTCCTATGTGGGGTAAGGCAGCAGGCAGGGCATGGCAGTCTGGAGCAGGGCATGGTGGTCTGGAGGGGGGGCATGGCATGGCACACAGTCTCTAAAAGGTTCACCATCACTGCTCTATATGATGATTTGGCTCCAATTATTGCAGAATAACTAGCCACTGTTGTAAAAGAAGTTTTAGAGGATGAGATGCTAAATTTTAAACTGCCCCTCATTGCTATTTACTCTATTCATATCAGTGTTTTTCTATACTCCCTACTAGTTGCTATCTGTACTGGGGTGTATTATTCACATGAATGTAACCACAGATCCATCAGAAGGCCCACAAGGATTATTAAAAACCTTTCTTGTCTCTTAATGTCTATTCTCCTCAGCAAGAATGATCTTAGCGCTAATTTGCTGATCAGGAATTCTTTATATATTCTTTGTGGAGGATCAGAACAAGGATTTGTGTGTATACAGGTCTGAGGCCACAGTTAAGGGCAAGTGAGTGGAATATCATAGATGAAACAGGAGTGGGGTTGAAGTCTGAAGAGCTGGGTTTGTCTGGCTAGGTCATTAACTCATCATGTGACCTTCAGCAAGTCACTTCATATTCCTGAGCCTTAGTTTACTCATCTTTGAAATAGAGATACTAACATTTTACTCTCTACTTCACAGAGTTGTTGTCAGGAAAACACTTTTTAAATTGCAAAGCTCTATGTAAATATGAGCTGTTAGTAGGCATACTAACCAGAATAGAAACATTGAGGCAGAGTCAAGCAGTTCAAAACCTTTCCACCTTCTCTGAAATCTGGATTCCACAGTAATCCCTTTTTTCTCTTGATTTAGCATTGACCCCCTTTTCATGTACTTTTTCCCTTCCTCTTTTTCCCCATAAGTCCTTTTCTTATATGTATTTCATCTCCTAAAGCAGACTATTTTGAGGTAATAATTTAGCAAATAAGTATATGACCTGAGTACAGCAATTGAGAGCATTTCTGATGATGGAATTCAACAAGAATATAGATATTGGCACTATACTCTACATTTATTATTCTCTATTTCTCATCAAAATAAAAACTCCATAACCTATCACATCTGGATATGGAATGCAAGCTTTATGAGTACATTAAATTACTCAAACAGTGTTTAGATCAGCTTCATAAATTGGCTTTGATACATCAGAGTTCTCTTTGATTTTTGTCTACACAACTTCCAGCCTGGAGATTATGTCTACATCAGAAACTTTACCAGAAAGTCTGTTAGAACCTAAGTGGCCTGCAGCTGAGGCTCCTTTAAGATGTTGAGTGGGTGGCCCCTCCCTCCTGAAGTAACTGCCTCCCGAAGGAAATGGGGCTCAACTTCCTGGTTACAATGGAGGCTTGGCTCCCACTTCACAGTAACCTCAACTTATTACTATTCTCTCCTCCTCACCAAATATTAGAACTATATGACTACTATAAATGGTGTGCCATAACACTGGTAGAGTTTATGTGCTTTATACCCATGGCTATGGCATTAATTTTTGTGGTCTTGCAATTCATTATGGCATTCAGTGCTTTTCACAGTTCTATATCAACCATATCTCATCCTACTTTTCTCTTAATCTATGCTTTAGCTTTTCAGTGAACATACTTTGCAATGTACTGCTCTTTTATTTCTGTTCATGCTGTGCCCTATGAATGACTAATTTGCATTTATATCTCCTGAAGCACTTGGCTCAGTCCCTGCACATAGTGGGTGCTCAGTGAATATTTGACTTGAACTGAACAAAGCTGACAAGTCCATACAGAGATGAGTGTTGCTTTTATTAACATTGAGATCTAAATAACTGGAAAGAAATGCATATACTCACACCTACACCCAGAATGATAGAGAATGGGTAAATGACAATTGTGATAAGAACATCTTAATTTTAAAACCTTTTAAAATATTCTATCCTAAAATAGTGCTTGGAAGAGCTACCAGTTTTTAAGAAGGAAATATAAGCTGAGATTTTATATTAAAATTATGTATCAAAGCCAGACTGTAAAAGGCAGGAATGCCTAAGCTATAGCTAAGGAAATCACCCTGTGCAAAATATGGTATTGTCTTCTACTTTCCTCTAAGGAAGGCAGAAAAGACCAAACAATTTTGAGATAAGTATCCTGGAAAAGAAACATTGTGTCTGCCTGTGCTATCTGAGGCAGAAGAGAGTATAAAGTTAGAAACTGGGTTCCTGAACTTTCTTAAGTAAAAAAGCTGATGGTAGTTAAAAGGTTATTATTAAGAAACTGATAGCTGGCAGTTTTGAGAAATGATCAGGAAGAGCTTTTTATGCCAAACTGGCTTGAAGTTCTAGAACCTATAAGTAATCCCAAGAGGAATCTGAAACTCAGATAATTCAGGAGAATTAGAAAGACACATTTTAATTATTTTAGGAGGAAACTAAGATTAAGAAGTAATTAAGGAGAACTTGGTGGTTCAATGGATAGAGTACCAAGTCTGGAGATGGGACATCCTGGGTTCAAAAATGTTAAGGGTTTGGAAAAAAAGAAGGAATTGGTAATAGGAATAATGAGAGAAAAAACTAAATTGTATATATAAAGGCAGCATGACTTAATGGATGGAGACCTGAACTTGAAGCCAAGTTCCGCCTCTGGTACATGCTAGCTATGCAACCCTTCACAATTGCCTTTACTTCTATGTGCTCTAGGCAACTCTCTAAGACTAAGTTGTAGAAGCAGGTGCTGATCCATCCTGGGAGGAGTATTTGATACCCGGAAAATCATAGGTCTAGATCTTATAAAAAGTACAGTGGTCTGTATTTTTGTTAGGTGCATATACATATTTTCTTTTAAGGAAAATTAAGTGGGAAAGTATACTGATCTTTTAATTCAACAAACTTGTATTAAGTGCTTGCTGTGTGCAGACCACAGTGCTAGTTGTTAATGGAGATAAAAAATATAGACATGACATAATTCCTGCCCTTATGCAATGTACGACTTTATGATTGAAATCTTCTTGTTTGGACCATAAAACTCTAGCCAAAGCATGACAGTTCACCTGTGGCTGGGATAACTTATTGCTAGATATGGTACTTAAATAAATACCAAACAAATATAAACTAGCAATTGTAATATTAAAGGTCTGGGCATTGTGTGAGAATATGGGGAGGTAAGTGCGTGATAGATAAGAGAGATGATAGAATGATCAGTAAAGGAACCACAACTAAAGGATACTAGTAGTGTAGGAACTGATTTAACTTGTAATATCATGGTAACGTCAAGTTAAGAAATGGTCTGTGAATGGGAAGTATTTTAATTCATAACCAGACATGTTGTCTTTTCCTTGCTTGTAAAGATTTTTTAAATGTTAAACCCACAGTATAACATGTACTTGTGTAGCATTCTATATATATTTGGTTTTAGGTAGGAAGAAAGATTGTAATAAATTAATAATGTAATCTTAGGATATAAGTCATGATCAGTGTTATACTGCTTACTCATGACTTGTCAGGTATTTTTTAGAATATGTCATTTTTTTTTGTCAGGGTATTTTACAGATTTTTCTTCTATTCTTTCTCTCCAAGTCCAAAGTTGTTGGATTGTTTTGTTGTCGTTGTTGTTGTTGCTGTTAAAGATAATATTATTGGCCTGAAATGATTTGACCTGAAATGGAAACATTTTTGTGGTATAGGCATCTGTTTGTGGTTACTACCCGGGTACCACAAAACCATGTAGCATATAATTTTTAACATCCTTTTTCATTATTGATGAAATAATGAAACAGTTACAGTGCCAAGATTTCTTTTCTCCTTGAGCCTTTGGGCAAATGAGGAAAAATAATGACTTTTGAACTTGGGAAGGGGAGGGAAAATAGGACCAAGGTACTTTTCTGTTTACTATAGGAAGCAAGAGTTTAAGGGAAGTGAGGTATATCAGCTTTGTATAAGGAGAGAGAGAGACATCTCAGATAGGTGTATCAACTGCCTGAAGAATGCAGCTTTTTGCTAAGCTCCTGTTCTCTGCCTTCCAGTAGGGACACCTCCCTGTGGATAATACTTTGTCTTACTAGATTTTTAGGACAGCAATGATGGTCCTATGACCATGTTCATGGATTGAAATTTCCTTGATTCAAGCCTAGAAGATAGTACTTTTAGCCAAAAACAACATTATACTTTTTCCCTTCTAGCAACTAGAATTAATTGTGGGTTTGAAAAATGACTGAAATTTCCTGGGCCTTTAATGAATCACTTGCTCCAGCCAGCCTCTCCAGATCACCATGATGCTCCTTGTTGTTTTGTATTCTGGTAAAGACAATAAAATAAAATAGAATCATAGGATGTCAGGCTTATAAGCAACCTCATAGATCATCCAAATGAAACTGCCTCATTTTGCGGATTAGGAAGATGATGGGTAAAAGACCCTAATTCAGCACTATTGAGACCAGCTGGAAAATAGACCAAAACCAACAAAATTCAAGACAGATAAATACAGTCATAGAATCATAGATTTAGATCTAGAAGGTACCTTAGAAGTTATCAAATCTAATGCACTGAATTTATACATAAAGGAAAGGTTAAGTGATTGCAAGTCTCACTAGATAGGAAGTATCAGAGGTAGGATTTGAACTTAGTTCTTTTATGCTGAAGCCAGCATTATTTACACTCTAGGACCCTGCATCCCTAAGTTCTGAATTTAGAATCAAAAACTCAGTCACATCATTAAAAGATAAAGGAGAGCTTAAAAAGTTAACCTTTTATCTGCTACTTTCTTTGTGTCTTGTATCTATTTGTGTACTTGCTGCTTTGGAACATTAGAATATAAGCTTATTGAGGGCAAGAACTGTTCTTGCATTTTCTCTGTATCCTAGCATTTAGCATAATTTTTGAAGCATAATGTACAATAGCAAACTACTCCATTATCTTTGCCAAGAAAACCCAATGGACATGGTCCTCCAGATCAATAAGAGTCAGATAGGACTGAACAACAATTCACTTAGTAAGTGCTTATTGACTGATTGATAGTAATTCATTTGAAAAATAGTTTGGGGTTTTAGCTAACCACAAATTCAGTATAAGACAACTGTATAACTGATGCAGAAAATATAATGCAATATTTGTTTTCCTTCATAGAAATACAGTGTTTATATCCAAAGAAATAATAGCCCCAATGTGCTCTGCTTAGGACTGCATTTAAGGAAGTTTATTAATTTCTAAACATCATGTTTTAAGCAGAATATTGGTGAGACAGAGTACATTCTGAGATGTGGGTAACAGTGTATAGGGAGAGCTCTGAATTGGGATATTTAGTTAGGGAAGTCCAAATAAGTAGTCATGGCAGTGGTATTAAAATAATTGAAAAGCTATCATGTTAAAGAGATTAGATTTATTCCATGTAGATTTACAAGGCACATCTATTAAAGAAGGGAGAGCAGAGGTTTTAACTCACTATAAAGAACATAGAGTTTTCCAACTTCTGGGTCTTATAACTATCAAGATGGAAGAGTATTTTCTCTAATTCCTGAGACTTCTCAGACTTCTCCAAAATAGAAATCATGTGACAAAGATGAAGCAGCTTCAGTTGTCTTCATGATATAGGATACCTAGAGTCTAAAAGAAGCCATTTAAAAACCATACCAAACCTATGAACTGATGCTATTCAGCACCCTTCCTCCAGTTCCCACATGGTACACAGCCAGTCTGCATTAGCTAAGGACCCAAATATACAGGTTTGCAACAAAACCCAACCCCACACTCCAGTCCTTTTCTCCATTTCTATTGCTGTGGAGACCCTCGATTTAGGCTGTGAAAATTTGTGCCAGTGTAGTGGCACAGCAATAGCCCTTCAAGAGCAGGAGCCTGGTAGGAGTGGGAGTGGAGAGGACATAATAGACAGCCAATGCTGAGGCAGATAGTCCCTTAGTACCAGTGTTGTAAAGCTCTTTCCTGCTGGAGCCAGAGCAGACAGCCCCATAATACCGGCATTCGCTAAACAAAAGAAGTAAGGAATAGAGAGAGATAGGACACTGTTGGTCAACTGTGTAGCACTCTGCTAAGCCTGATGGAAAGAGCTCAGCATCCAAATGGGCCCAATTCTATCCACTCAAAAGTCATGTGTGGCAGTGACATAGGCTGGTGAATTGCCCAGGATTGAAGAGACTGATATGCTTGGAGATAACCAAGAAAATCAACAAGGTGGGGATGGGCAGCAGTGAGTGGGAGGTGAGGGGAAGGAGAAGAGACAGAATCAGAAAGAGATCAATAAAGGAAAATCAGAAGAAAAAAGACTGATATTATAAAAGATCTTGAGAAGAAGAAAATTCAAAGACTGAAAATCTAAGCAGATAAATCAGTGGGAAAAATAGTAAGAGAAGAGGAAATATGCCCTATAGATCTAGTAAATGAGTTCAGGCATCTATGAATAAATGGTACAAAGCAGAGGAAAATGATCTAGCATTTGATGAAACAGAGAATCCTGTGGAATGTGAGGAGAACATGAGACTGTATGTTATTTCTCAGTGGTTCAAAAGTGAAATGAGAATTTTAAGGACAGAATTTATAACCTGCACAGCAAAAAATAATGGGCAGAATAGAAACACTGTAATCTGTAATGGTATTGCCAAAGAATCCAAAGAGAAAATAATAGATTGAGAATGCAGGTATACAGAAATGAAGGAAAGTATAGAAAAAGCAAAAAAAAAAATAACATTAAAAGGAAATATGTTTGCAAGCAAGCAAAATACATTGATCTCAAAGACAAGATGCATAAAGACAATTTTAGGATCATAGGTCCAACAGAGCAGGACAAAAAACCTTAACTGTATAATGTGGAAAATAATAATTAAAAAAAAAAACAACTGCCCAGAACTTTTAAAGAAAAAACATTAAATACCAATAGAAAGAATTCATAGATTACCTCCAGCTTGCAGGTCTGCAAACTCTTAAGACACATGATGGTTAAATTTAAAAATTCAGTTCAGAAACAAGAAGTTCTCCAAGCAATCAGGAATAAGACTGTCAAATATAAAGGAAAGGAAATTTAAGTAATACAAGACTATTCTACACCCACTAGAAATGTAGAAGGGAATGGAATAATATGTTCTGAAGAGCAATGGAGTTCAGGATGCAGCCCAAGGTGACCTGCTCTGCAAATGTGAACAATAAATGAAAAAAAGATGGACTTCAGAAAGGTTTCAAACATTTTTAGAAAGAAAACCAGAACTGAATAGATTATTTGCTTCTCTAATACCCCTAGCAAAAGTAACACAGTGACAGCAGAGAGACCAGTGATAGACTTCTTTCTAAATGTACACATGGAAACAGGTAAAGGTGGAGGTCTAAGACAGGGAACGGTGAAAAAATAGATCTGAGGTATTATACATAGAACTAGAGAGACCCTGCCTATTGTAAGAGACCGAAACGTGGTTGCCAATAATGTAAGAGGGAGATTTTAGGTATTTTATAGATATATATTTAAAGTGTAGCCGCCAGGAATCAACAATTCAGATTGATTCCGTAATTAAAATAGACCCAAGTCAGCATCCAGTTTAAGGTAGTTTATTTACAATTAGGAAGGTAAAAGGTAGGTAAATAGAGAGAGGGAGAGACTGGTCCAGGCCTGGAGAGGCCTGGATGGAGAGAGAGGCTTAAAAGACTAATTAAACTAGGTTATAAGCCACAAGACTTTAGAAATCAGAGAGGCTATAAGCTTACTTAAGGCAGAGTTTGGAAACACCAAGGTAGTCCAAGGAAGTCAGCCTAACTTACCCACGTGACAATTCAGAGTAGAAGCTGCCTGAGGTCTCAGCTGAGCACCTTCAGCCCCAAGTCCAAAGCCAGAACTCCTGAACTCTTGAACTTCTGAACTCCTTCCACTCCTGAACTAACTCTACCAGGTTGTAACCCACATATTTAAAGAGATAGCATCTCTCGTCATTTCCTGTGGGTCCACCTCTAATTCAAGTGGACCAATGGCAGCCTTTACACTGATTTGGACTGCCCAAAGGGCAGCCCCTTGTTTTTGATTTGTTACTTATTGTCACTTGTGGTTAATTTATCTCCACTCCCCTTTTAAGGGAGATGGGGATGATATAATCTAGATTGTCACTTGTGGTTAAATTATCTCCACTTCCCCTGAGGGAGGTGGGGATGATATAATCTAGATGCCTAGGGTAAGTAGATTTTTGACTATGAATGGGCTAGAGTTAATTTCATTTACACACTATTGGAGAATCAGTGGTATTTGTGGGACTATGTTCAGTATGGCAGTGTATGAAAGGGGCAGGGGAGGAAGTGGAATAAGAGGTTAGGGAGAAATGGGTGATATTCCTGGTCAAATGGAAGGCTAGAAATGAAGGGCAGGTGACTTCTGTGGTTTTACTAAGAGACAAGTCTACAGGGGAGTAGATGAGGAGGATGAGAAGTATTGAAAAGCAGGGGAGAGGAAGTAGTCCTTATTTTAGTAGTGAGAGGGGATTCCACTGATAAACGCTGCTATGAGGGAAAAGAGATGGTCTGTGAAGGGAGATAGGGACTTTGTCCTGGGTATAGTCTGGAGGATTTGATGCTTGAAAAGTCCATTCATCCTACTTCAGGAGTATGGGGAATTGGAATTGGTATCTGGGGAAACAGTAGGAGATGGGCCCAAGAAGGTGATTTTGAGGCAAATGAGGGAAGAAAAGGTAACCAGCGAAGGTATAGATCAATGGTGGGTTATATAACCAGGGACATGGTAGAGGAGATGCCCTACCTACCATGGGGCAATTTCTTCTTTGACACTTAAAATAATTGACTTTATTCTTGGAGTGAGGCAAATGGGAAAGAGGAGATAAATGGGAAAAATTCTGTAAGTTTATAGCAGAAACTTCCCAGAGGGATAGCTTAAAATCATAACTTAGAAATTTTGATTGCGTGAGGAATACAAAGAATAAAGAGAGACTAGATAATTCTAGGGTCAAGAGTAAGATGACAGTCTAGAGGAGACAGGAAGAGAAAATGGGTAATAGAGAGGGAGGGGGGAATTCTTTTTGGAAAGGGTCACCAAAAGAAAAAATAAATTAAAAATACTAATGTGCCAGACTAGTTGAAAGGGAGGATAGAAAGAGGGGATCTACTTTATGAGAGGAATAAAAGGAGGAAGAATAATAAAACCAGGTAAAAGCAGGTGAGAAAAAGAAACTAATAAGCAAAGCCCCAAAGGAACAAGGATAATGAATAAGAGGGGATCGGGAGAGAGGGAAGAAGAGCAATGGAAATAAAGTATCTTTAAAAAAGATTAAGGTAAAGTAACTGAAAGAACAGTATTGTGTTTTTAGCAGAAGAGGCAAAAAATAACTGAAAAAAAAAACCAATATTAGAGACAGATGGAGGAAAACTTAAAACTAACTTGTAACTCTAAATGTGAATGGATTAAACAATCCAATAAAACAAAAAAAACCATGACAGATTGGATAAGAAAACAAAACTTTACAATCTGTTGCTTATAAGAAACACATTTTACAAACAAAGACATATACAAAATAAAACTGAGATGGGGAAAAATTTACTATGCAGCAAGTAAATCCAAAAAAGCAGAAGTTAACAATCATGTTATCTGACAAAGCAACAGCAAACATTCAAAAAATAAAAATGGATAAACATGAAAACTACATCATGCTGAAAGGAACCATAGGCAACAAACCAATAGCAGAATAAAATACACATTCCAAATGCCTTAGCATCCAAATTCATAAAGGGAATATGTAAGCTATAAGAAAACATACACAGTAATTTTTGTGACAGGAGACTTCAGTATATCTTAATTTTGGCGGTCTAATAGAAAGATATAAGGAAAAATAGGGAACTAAACAAATTTGTGGAGGAACTAGAGTTAAAAGATTTAATGGCATTCTCTAAATGGAACATCAAAAGAATAATAATATTTCTCAGCACCATATGGAACTTTTACAAAATTACCAAATAATAATGCACAGAAATATTGTAAGCAAATGCAAAAAGGCAGAAATAGTTAATAAATCCTTTATAGACCAATGAAAAAAAATAGTCATTGGTTCAGTGACCATACACACAAAAACAAACAGACTCAAATGGAGATTTAATGATGAACTCAGTGAGTGAGTCAAAGAACAAATCATAGGAACAATAATTATGTGAAAGGAAATTCTAATGATGAAACACCATTCGAGAATTCATGGGATGCAGCTAAAGCAGTACTCAGGAGAAAAATCATATCCCTATGAACATACAATAACAAAACAGACAATGAAAAGATTAATTGAATATGCGTTTTAAATATTAGAAAGCCAATAAATAAATCTAAAATAAGCACAAGAGAGAGGATATTAAAAATAGAAATGATAAAAACTAAAAGCTGGTTCTTTGAAAAGTCTAATAAAATTGATAAACTCAGCTAATCTTTTTTTTTTAAAGCAGAAAATCATTAATAAAATAGCAAATGAGTCAGGGGGAAAATCACAACAAAACTAGAAGAAATAAAAGAATAATCAGAACATATTAATGTAACTATATGCTAACAAAGCTGAAAACAAAAAAGAAATGGAAGAATATCTTCACAAATATAAAATACCTTACTATCAGAAGAACAAATAGAAGTCTTAAATAGCCCGATCTTAGAAAAGTAAATAGATCTGTAGAGCTGTAAAGAAACTACCAGAGAATGGGATCAGGGGTGGGGAAAGGAACTACTGTTTTCGATGAATTCATCGAAGAATTCTATCATTTTAAAAGAATAATTGGTATCTATACTTCATAAATTATTATCAAGAATTGAGGAGGAAAATCACCTATTAGAATCCCTGAAAGAGACAAATAGTCTCATAGTCTCCCCCCAAACGTCATCTCTTCTTACTCTTGTTTAATATAGTGCTAGCAACAGCAATAAAACAAGAGAAAGAAATCAAAAGCTTAAAGGCTGGTAAAGAAATTTTTTAGGAATTATTTCTTTGCTGATGATATAATCGTATATTTGGAAAATACCAGAGAATAAGCGAAGATATTAGCTGAGACAAACTTTAACAAAATTACAGCTTACAAAATAAGTCCTCGAATATCAACAGCATTTTGATATAATAATAAAAAAGCAGAAGAAACATAATAGGAAGGGAAATAAGATTCCAAATTAGTTTTAAAAAAAGCCAAAAAGCTCTGGAGATTGACTTACCAAAGCACACAAAAGACTTTTGTTGATTTAATTACCAAGTGCTCCTTAAAGAAATAAAGGGCAATTTAAATTGCTGGAATGTTCATGACTAGACCATGCCAAAATGATAAAAATTAAAATACTTTATAGAACATGATAATACATTAACAATCAATTTGGGGGAAAAAGATATGGAATAGCAAGGAAAATGATAAAAAGAAGTAGGGATAAAGATAGGTACACTAATAAATTGTTTGTGGAGCTGTGAAGTGGTACAATTTGGAAAGCAATCTAGAATTATTTAGTGACTAAAATGTCCACACTCTTTGGAGATTCCATTACTACTCCAAGAAGCTGTCAAAAAGAAGAAAGTGCCCTTATCTACCAAAAGATAGCAACTCTGTGATAGCAAGAACTAACAAAAGTAGATGACTGTTGATTGTGGAATGTCTAAATAGATTGTGGTATATGAATGGAATGGAATATTACTCTCCAGCAAGAAATTATATGTAGTGGATACAGAAAAACATGGAAATATCTATCTGAATTAATGGAGAATGAAGTAAGTAGAGCCAAAAAAACAGTATACCAGTAACTACAACAGTGGAAATGGAAAACACAATTATGTACCAAATAATTAAAAGTAAAGCAATTTAAGCAAGAATTAAATGAAGAGATATGAAGCAACATTCCTAGGTCACCCCCTTTGTGGAGGTGGGACACAAAATGTTTTGGGGCTTTTCCCACTGTGTCAGTTGTACTGATTTTTTACTGTTTGTTTTATGGGAAGACTATCTGAAAAGGGCAAAGAGAGAGATGCTTGTGGTAAATATAATCATGTAAGAAACAGAATACATCAATTAAAACTAATTAAAAAGGAAAAATGGGAAATATAACAAAAATAAGATAAAAAATTAAAGCTTTCCAACAAGGGAATGAACTCCCTCATGAAGTAATAAACACTTCTTTGTTGGAAATATTCTTATAGTACTTGGATAACTATTAGAAGTTTAACAGAAAGGAGTCTTGCTTTTGAGAGAATTTTTGGCTAGGTAAATGACAAAGTTCCCTTTATCCCTGGATTCTGTGATCCCCTCTGACACCTTCATTTTTGACAAGAGAAAATTGAGATCCAGAGAGATTAATATTAAGTGACTTGATAAAGGTTACACAAATTATAATTTTCATTGGTGAGATTTGAATTCAGGTTCTCTGACTCAAAAACCTGAGCTTTTTCTGCTTTGAGATAGAGTAGATTTCTAGGGAGGATACCAACCCTTTCGGGAGATCACAAATGAATATTTGCAATTTTATTAGGACTTCAAAAAGGAGGTCTGGCAGTGATGTATATGCTAATAGTAGCTCAAATTTATATAGTACTTTAAAGTTTAAAAAAAATATTTGGATCACATTTGATCATTTGGATCCTTATAACAACCCTGCGGGGTAGGAGTTGTTGTTGTCTCCATTTTACAGATGAATAAATCAGGGCTTATAAACCTTAATTTACTTGCCCAAGGTAGAATAACTAATAAACGAGATCTGAACATAGATCTTTTTGACTTTCCAAGCTCAGTACTCTTTATTATACCACACTGCAAAGAGGGAATATATAAGTCTTTTAGCACAATGAACATATTATCTGCAAATCACTATGCTTGGTGGTTATGAGGGATGCAAATATAAGACCTAGTCTTTCTTCTTTCTAGCTCCCTCACAATCTAATTGCAGAGAGAAGGTACACATACACAGAAGCTGATGTTGTGAGGTAGTATATAGTAGGTGCCAAAGGAATAATACAGACACTTTGTTGTTGGATGTAAGGAAAAATCACTATAGGATGGAGTAGTTTGGGAAGGCATCACATAGGACATGGGATTTGCACAAGGCTTGAAGAGAGAATAAAGGTTATTGGGAGGATGAGCAAAGTCTTGGAGGTAGAACTGTATAAGGTGGGCTTTGAGGGGAGTGAGGATGCTATTGGAGAAAATGTCAGAGCATAGATTTTCATTTCAATGTAATTGCTTTACTGTAGTAACCATCAGTATGTAGAGTTTAGAAGAGAAATAGTGAAATAACAATTTGTAGGTACAGTCAGTAGTCTTCATATACTTCAGTTTTTCTTTGCTTTCTCTGAAATACATGAGTGATAGGATTCATTATCCTATCTTTTCTCTTCCCTTTCCTGTTTTTTTCTCTTCCTTTTTCCATTATTCCCTCTCCCCCTCCCCCCCAATTTATGTATGGCATGTTTATAGGAGGTCATCCATATCCCTTTATTCCTCCTTTTGCATGTTTTAGTGGTCCTGGCTGCCACTTGCTCCACAATGTTGGCTACTAGGTAGTAAGATGTCACACTCAGAAAGAACTTGTTTGAAGTTTGAGAGCCATTGTCTGCACTGATTAATCAGTATTTTCTCACTGAGAGGCAGTAGAGCTATTCCAGAGCAGGCGCTGGGGTATCCTTCCTTTTTATCCATTGTCTAAATCCCAGGCAGTTTTGCCTTTTACCCTTCTGTGAAGGCTAAATCCCACACAGTGGTGCTCCAAGCTTGGGGGAAGGAGGCAGAGAGAATAAATAATGTCAAATGAACCTTTATCTTGACTGTAGCTAGGCTGGACCTAATAAAAGTACCTTAAAGTGCCAAAAACTTAGTGTTGCCTGGGATGAAAAACTCACTGATTTCATAATAGAGGGGACCCCCGAGGGCATACATGAAGTAGTCTTATACCCTAGAAACAGCTTAGTGAACCTGAAGTCAGGGAGAGCATATCTTCTGGCAGACAGACTTTGCCAGTTGGAACCATGATAGATTCTGGTGCCTCTGGCACAAAACCAAGGGGCCCAAACTGAAGTGCCAATAAAGGTTAAGGGTCATACAGTGCTAGTAGAAGCAAATAAAAGACCTAGTTTCTCAGTGGTTCAGACTGGGCTGGAGGGTCAGATACATTGGTTGGTTACAGGGTTCAAAAGTTTGGAATAGGAGGAATAGGAGTCAGTTGTTCCAATGGGAACAGCTGAGGTTTCAGAGGGATCAACACTGACTGTCAGACAATAGTTAGTCATCTTAAACTTAGGGACAATGTGGTTAAGATAAATTGGTGAAAGTCAATGTCTGGGGGAAAAAGATAGTGGGAACTAGGGACACAGGTACAGAGGAGCTGGACAATGAGTCAGTTTGTTAGTCAATAAACATTTATGAGTTATTCATTGTGCTAAATTCTGATGGGGAGAGGAAAGAAGTACCCATAATGGAGCATGGTGACTAAGTCCAAAGGATCAGAGATGGCAGGTTTGAGGCCCTTCCCCAAAACAGAGGCTCAAGGAAGGATTAACCAGTGGAAGAGGGGCTCTTAGGAATGATATAAGGAGTCACCTGAAGCAATAAATATTAGGAATCCTAATCACAGAGTGAAGGAGCCACAAGGATGAGAATGTAGATCCAAGCTTAAGACAAAACACATAGAATATCTGAGCAACAAGGATGAGAACCCAGATACCAGAAAACTGGGGTACAACACTGAGGGGCTGGGTAATGGATCAGAACTTAAATATTGAGAGGTTAGATAATTAGGAACCCATTCAGTAGAGTACAGTGGGTTAGGGATCTGGACACAAAAACACAGAGGAAGAATATAATGAGGATAAAAAAAAAATTAGTCAGACACTATGAGATATGGAGACAGGATAGCAAGAGTCAATGGCCAGATATTGAGAGATAGCATAACAGATACAGTGGGAACAAGTGGCAGGAATGACTTGATGTGAAACCAAGATCTAGTGAAGGAAGGACTCTAGCCAAAACTAATATGGAGGTCATGTTTGGTTCTACTTTAGCCCAAAGACCAGGGAAAATGCATATCTATCTAACCAGGGTTAGGCAGGGAGTAAGAATGTTCCTCCAAATGAGAAGAGGTTCCTCTCCCTTTATGTCCAGAGATTGCACCTTCCTCCTGTGTGCAGAAGAGAACAGTTTATCATGGATGACTATACATTTATTGAAGCAGGCATCCTTTTGAATGTGATTTATTTTAAAGAGAACCTCACTGGAAGTACTGGTCACACACATGCAATTCTGAATACAAAATGTTTCTCCAAGAATCTCTAGTATATCCGGAGTGTCCACACTGAACCTTTAGGTAGGCATGTTCAAAGATGATCACAGTGATACACACAAATATACATACACTCTTTCTCTGGAAGTTGTAGAGGGAAGGAAGTGTGGGAAGAAGAAAGAGTGCTAGAATTGGAGTCAGAAGGGCCTCTGGTTAGAAGAGCATGAGAAATCACTTCATCTCTTTCAGGCTCAGTTTACTCATCTAAAAAATGGAGATAATAGTAGCTATGCTACTTGTCTCATATAATGGTAGTGAGATGTCATTAAGACCAAATGATTGGTCAGGGTATGTGTGGCGGGGAGGTGGCATAATAGGCAGAGTGCTATGACTAAAGGCAAAAAGACAGTTCAAATTTGACCTTAGTTACTTACTAGCTGTTTCACCCTGAGTAAGTCACTTGACCTTTGTCTGCCTCAGATTCTTCATTTGTAAAATCAGGATAAGAGTAGCATCTAATTCTCAGAACTTCTGTGAGACTCAAATGAGAGAATATTTTAAGGCATTTTGCAAACTTGAAAGCAATATATAAATGCTAACAATTATTATTATTATGTGAATACTATTCTTTAGGCACCAGAATCTCAGATTTTGAAAGATCCACAGAAGTGGCACCCACTTGTATTTGAACAAAAATCTCCTCTACAGTAAGCATGACATATGATCATCCATCTAGATATGCACAAATAACACATAGACATGTGCCATGTGTATGTATGTTTGTATCTAATACATATGCAATTGGGGCTTGTATTTTCACTAGTGCAAGGAAGGTGGTGGTAAAGAATTCTTAACCTCTTTTTGTGCTCCTTTGATAGGTGAAGCCTATGGACCTATTCTCAAAATAAAGTTTTTAAATTCATAAAATGAAATATGTAGGATCACAAAGGAAACCAAATACATTGAAATACAGATGTCAGAATATTACAGTACAAAAAAGGAGACGCTTGTGGATCCCAGGTTAAGTACCAGGAGTAGGCTTTCCCTTTGAGGAAGCTTTGTGCCAGTATAGATCTACAGCTGTTCCTCACCTAAGGAGGAGTCTGACGTGGGACTTGATCTCAGATCTTTCATACTCTAAGGCTGGGCCACTATCTGACTACCTCTCCACCAAAAACTAGCCCCAAATGAACAAAATAAGAGTGCCTCTGTTTGGATGCCAGGCATAGAATGTGAAATCAGAGGGGCATCATCCCCATCCCCCTCATTTTGCTTTCTTTCCTGTCTTGCCATTACTAAAGTTACAGGTTGAACTCTCTGATTAAGAAATTAGTGAAATGCAGTAGTACAATCTCCTACTGCTTCATACCCACCCCTTGCTTAATAAGACTTCCTGAGAGAGCCTTAGGATATTTTCTTGTGCTTAGGATTAGGTAGGGTCCTCTCCTCACCCAACTAGTATCTTTATTTCTTACCAGCTTTGAACAGACAAGTACCTGAAGGAACCCATGTTTAGCAGACCTGGCTTTTTCCCTGGACTTCATTTTTTTGTTGCTCTGATATGTTCAAGCTATAAGGCATGTAGGCCTAAAGAACAGCCTGACAATGAGCTTATCTTCCTGGTTAGTTTCTGTGTGTCTCATTACCGGCACTCTTCTTCTCTTGATCTTGTCCAAGCCAACTTCTCTACAGACATTTTTTGGCATGTAAACTGTGGCTAATTTTTTTTTCTTTTCTGTTGAATTGTGATCACATAATTTATGATTGTCTCATATAACATACTGCCAATAAGGAGGGCAAGTAGGAACTTCCTGCCAGGAACTCTCAAAGATTAGAATCCAGGTGTGCATACTTTGTATTCTGAATTTAGGAGGGCTGTTTAATTTGACCTTTGACAGTTTCATTTCCTCCAGGATAAGGATATTAACCATTTTCAAATATTGCAAATTTTGAAAATGAGGGAAAAGTAATGACAAAGCAGAATTACATCTACTTTGTAAATTAAAAGTTTTTTTTTAAAGCTCAATTCCCTAGAAAGGGTACCTAAGTGATAAAATCAGTAGTTTTCTGTGATCCCATAGCATAAAAAGGGAGTGAACAACTGAATCAGGGTTCATTTCTGTGGATAGTAAATGAATAGATTTTCTTTCTGTTGTTGTTGCTTTTAAACAATCAGTATTTTGAGTAAGACGGAGCTGATAATAGAGAAAGTCAATCAATTTATTCTTTTATCTTTTTTTATTTTCTCATTTAATTTAGATTGATTCTGATGTTTTTCTATCACTATCATCATGATGGATAATACTTCTTGTAAGAAAGTAGATCCAGGAAGATATGTGTTAATGAAAGCTCAGTGGAGATTCAATGTAAGCTATATAGTTTAACTCAAGAAGGGAAATGGGCTCTACCAGAGAGTGAAAGTAAAATTTATATAGAAACAAAAAGACTTCATTGATGGGAAATTAAGACAGATAACAGGGAACTGCTGTTCTATGAAGGACAAAAAAGCAATAACATTTTTGTAGATCAGAACTTAATTATTAGATGTTGTACAAAGGGCTTAGCCTAGAAGGAAAAATGAGGATTAGGGATTGGTTTAGGTAGATTTAAATCACCATACTGAGTAAATAGAATATATTGGATATTGATGAAAGTGACAGATAAGAGAGTTCTAATTGACTTTGGTGAGCAGTAAGAAAGCATAAATTCTGATGTTCTTTATATGTGCTTGATTTTGTTGTTGCTTAGTCATTGCTGACATTTTGTGACCCCAATTTGGGGTTTTCTTGGTAAAAATACTGGAAGGTTTTATTTCCTTTTCCAGATCATTTTATGGATGAGGAAACTGAGGCAAATGGGGTTAAGCGATTTGCCAGAGTCACAAAGCTAATAAGTGTCTGAGGCCAGATTTGAACTCACAAAGATGGATCTTCCTGATTTCAAGCTAGCTGCCCTTGTGTGTTTGATATGTAACCTAATTGGTCCAAGTTTTCTTCAACAAGCTATTTAAAAGACCTTTAACACTGCTTGTCTGCAGTATCTTTGTGCTATAAATTTGGAAATCGCCTTCAGTGTTGAATTATAATATGACTTGATAGCCTCATCCCAAAGTTAGTTGGGAGAGTAGTTATCTCTAAGCAATGAATATAGGAACCAATGGTGCCCTGACTACTTTTCTTTAGAGGTTATCTGATTTCATCATTATTCTAGTAGTGGAGATGAATGGGACACCTGGATTGGTTCTGAACGTGTGCTTCCCCTCTATCTCCTCTAGTATTTTTCCTGTGTCTTCCTTTAAAACATCACTCTATATTAGGGATTCTTTACCTGATATCCTCAGATGCCTGGGCTTAGATTTTGGGACATCTGTGAACTTGAATGGGAAAAAAAATGACATCTTAATTTTGCTATCTCCACTGAAATTTATCATTTCCTTCAGTCCTTTAAATACATTAGAGGCCTATCTTAACCAGATTGCCAAAAGGCTCTATGACCCAAATAAGTGTAAGAAACTACCAAATACCTAAACAGTGGCCTTCAGGTTTAAGAATATCAAAGTTCCTTCTGGGAAGCAAAATATCAGACACTGTACAGGTCTTTGTTGGTGGCAATCAGCTCTGCTCCCAATGTGCCCACCCTTTGCCTCCTTCATGTGACAGTAGCACATGAGTGTTGTGGCATCCTAGCCTAGTGACATACCATTCACATTCCTCATTGAGGCAGACAGACTCAGGCTCAACATGTGTTATTTGTAGCCATTTGTGGAACTCTGGGCACTCTGAGCATGTAAGAAATGGTAGACAGAATAAAATGCAACATTTATAGTTCAGCACTGTATATTCTTGTGATTAAAAATAATGAATTTAATTCTATGGCCCAGAGAAACCCTTAGTGTGCTAGTGAAGTGGGAGAAAGAAGTTAGGAAATGAATATCTTTTCCATTCCTCTTTGATTCCATAAATAGAATATATTATTTGGCTACATTCTCACTCAGAATTTAGGAAGGCAAGGACTATTCACATCTCCCAGAGACTCTGCATTGCAGAATAATGATCTTCAAATGTTCACTGCCTCCCTTGTATGTGTGAAATATCAGAGTTGGATGTTAGAAAGGAAAATTTATTTCACCCCTTCCAAACAAGGCAATACATGCTTCCTGGTACCCGTGGAAAGAGCATAAAGACTGGACCTATTATTTCATTGATATAGGACAAAAGTTTCCTGTGTGAAGAAATAGGAAAAGTAAATATGCTTATTGCCAAATCTTTGATTCATAATGATATTTGACAGTTAAGGTGTTAGACATCAAAGGAAAGGAGAGAATGAGTAACTGTTGTAAGAATGATATATTTTTGTGAAGGGAAAGTATTAGGGTTCCAAATTGAGTGCAGAGGATGATAGAATCATAAAAATTGAAGGAATCTTAAAAGTCACAGAATCATTCCTCTTCATTTTGGACCTGAGGCCCAGAGAAGTTGAGGAATTTGTACAAGGTCACATAGGTAGTAACAAAAACAGAATTCAAGCTGAGATCTTCTTTCTCCAAAGGCAGTGTTTTTCCCATTAAACTACACTAAAATAACCAGATATTGTTAAATCTAGTACTTATGTTTATTCAGGAGATTCCTGTGAATCAAATTGTTTGTATTTCTCTTTAGTCAATCACAAATGATAAGTGCTAACCTTGACCTTACCTGTCAAGGGGGAAGATTGTTTCCTCTGATAGGTAGGCAAAAGGGAGAAAGCCCTTCCACTATTCTTCTCCCACTTTCATTGGGTGTAGTAGATACTGCTACAACCACTGGTTGGAAAAATGAGAGAAACAAATGATAAAGAATATAATTTCTGGAGGGCAGCTAGATAGGTGGTTCAGTGAATTGAGAGCCATGTCTAGATATGGGAAGTCCTGGGTTCATATCTGGCCTGAGATACTTTCTAACTGAGTGACCCTGGGCAAGTCATTTAACCTCTATTACCTAGCCCTTATTACTCTTCTACCTTGGAACTAATACACAGTATTGATTCTAAGATTTCCATCTTAGGTAAGGGTTTAAAAAAATATATTGTTCCTAATATCCCAAAGCATTTCCTACTGCTTTGGGGAAAGAACAAAGGTGAGATCTTTTTTTCCATTCCAAAAATATACATAAATTTTTAAAAACAATCACGCTTCTTGCTTGTTTAAAAAAATCAAACTCAATCCTCAAGACTTATCTCAAATTCTTTTCCCTGATTTTCTATTTTTCCAAACTTTAAAATAAAATTTCCATTTTTTACAAATTCTTATAGTATTTTGTTTGTGCTTCTCATTCATTCATCATACTTTCCCCCTATTATATTTATTTCTACAAGTTTTCTTTCATAGATTGCACAATTCTTGAAAACAGTGTCAAAGTCAGTCTTTTTCTGTTACAATTTCTTCTATGTATAATAAAGGGGAGTGGATCAGATTATCCATATTATCTCTAAGGTCCCTTCCTGATCTAAGAAGTTAAAGTCTCCTATTTGGACAGCAACCAAGCTAGCATGGGAAATTATTTGGCCCAAGCCTGTTGCAGCAGTGGTTTTATTTTTTGTACACACACACACACACACACACACACACACACACACACACACACACACACACCCCTCTCTCTCTTTAGGTACCATTCTTTCTATTTCCTCTCTTAAAGCTTTTAGCTCTGGAAAATATCTCACGTTTTTATTCTTTCACCTTTTATGATGCTGACTGGGCTTATCATGCCTACAAACCTTGCGTGATGTCCCTGTTTTCTCCCACTAGCAAGTCTAAGAGGGTCACTTGAAAAGGCTACCTACACTTTTTTTTCCCCTGCTAATACCTCTCCTGTAAAACCTAGATTTCTATGATTCCCGAGATAGGAATGAGTCTTATAATTGGTCTGCCACCCTCTTGTTGAAGGAACTTGTGCCTCCTTCAAGCATGTTTCCACTAGCTCCTACCTGAGCTTGTTTGCCAGGTGTGTTGTGGCCTGTCGAGGTCTGCTGGTTTCCTTGTAGCCAGTCTTCTGTTATGAAACTTCTTTCTTCTCTGGTAGTCTCTTTTTCTTGCATTGGGTCTTTAAGACCTAGTCACATTCTACTAGTGTCTCCAAGTGCCTTGGCTATCCCACCATGTATAACCACCTAGTGGGATCATAATGGGGTCAGGCCATGTAATTAAATCCCATCTCTAGTGCTTCATGCATTTTTTGCATCCAAAAATGAGTAGTACCTACAGAATACTTACGTCTAGGAAAAAATCACTGGTTTTTAAGTGAATTTTATATAATAAAGTCTATATAATAAAGTCTAAATGCTATCAACCTCCAAAGATTCCTGAAGTTTCCTTCAGCATCTCCCTAGGCACTTCCTTTGATCTCTTTATACTTATCTAAGTATATCTACATGTCCACAAGTACCTACTGTCAAGATGAATAAGAAATATTTTAAAATATACTCTCATTGTGTTAGAGAAAACTAAAAAAAATACATGAAGGAAGCTCCTCCTTTATAATGTTAGTTGTTAATTTTAAGGGTTAAATAATAGAATGTTAAAACTATAAGGGAATTCAGAACTCATTTAAGCCTCATTAGTTTTGCATTCTCCTGTTTTTTCATTTGCAGATATATGATATTTCAGAATTTTAGATTCATCAAATCATAAGATTTAGAGCTAGAAAGATCTTAGAAATTATCCAGCATTTTGAAGATAAGGAAACTTTAGCCCAAAAGAGATTAAATAATATATATAAAAATCAATACTGTGTATTGGTTCCAAGGCAAAAAAGCAGTCAGGGCTCAGCATTTGAGGTGAAATGACTGCCTCAGGTACAAAGTGTCTGAGGTCAAATTTGAAACCAAGACCTCTTTTCTCTAGGCCTTGCTCTCATTCCACCAAGCCACCTAGCTGCCCCATTAACAGATTTTTGTAGATTAGCCTTGGATCTTATTTTCACCTCCAATTGCTGTTATAACATGAGAAAATTGTGTTCTGCAGTCTAAGACAGCTAACATCCACATTAACCTTTGTTACCCATTTTTAAGTAGGGAGAGACAGTCTAAATCACAAACGTGTCCTCTAGTCTACATAAATAGGTAAATGTCAAGTTCACAGAAAAGGACATTGCCCAAAGCTATATGACTTTTCAGCATCAGTGGAGTGGGAAACCTGACTGAGAAGTATTATAATGAGGGAATAGGTAGCTCCCTTATATGTATTGACTAAGATAACCATCCACACTATAAGCACTGCTGAGTACTTCTATTAAGTGTTATTGACTCAAAGATGCAAAAGATCATTTCAGTAGATCAGAGAACAGACTGTACATTGTCACAATTTAGAAAAGACTGACCACAATTTTATCTTCTCTAAAACACTCTTACATGTTGATTGTGATCCTCACTAAAATACAGCATATTAATAAAAGTTCATTTATTTCTATGATGCATGCATAGCTTTTCCTGCCTTTCTTTTATCTTTGATTTTATTCCTTTTTCTTTATTTTCTGTCCTCTGTTTTCCGGTCATTTTGTCATTCCAATACTTTCCATCTTTTTTCATTTCTAGATTTTAGAGGTAGAGCTTTCTCTGTATTTCTTCTTCCTTTCTAATAATATTGCTTTGTAAACTTTAGGGCACAATATATTATGTTATTCCTCAAATAATCTCTGATTCTAAGGTTTGTAAGATGTCATTTAGATGCAACTTAGAGCAAAGAACTGAAGGAACAATAGAGTAGAATCAAAGTGGTAAACATGTATTGCTTCTAGAAATCAAGTGAGAAGCACAGGTTATTGTGTGTCATGAGGGAGATGAAATGAATTCCATATTTGACTATAGCTCTCTGGGAAAACAACTCCACCAGCAGCAGCAGCACCAACAAAAACAACAGCAATGTTCTTGGCAATTTGCATCTTAGACTTCACTGTGTCAGCACAATGCCTTGTATGGATGGTGGTGGTGTAGATTCATAGTTGAAGGCTATAATTTATGAGAAAAACCTTCAAAAATACATAAACATGAGCATAAGATGCAGCAAACAGGTGTTCCATTGAATCTTGAACACAGATGGACAGATTGTATACTGGCTCTATAGTAGAATAGTCCTGATGAAACAATACAACAAGAGACTAAGATTTAGAAAAAACAGGTTTGGTTAAAGTGCTTCTCAGAACAGTATGTGACTAACTGTTCAAGTGTGGCTCCTGGAGCTGGTTCAGAGACTTTCCTTAACATTTTGTTGTTAGAAAGGCAGATTCTGATGAGTTTGAAAATTTTTTGCATAAAAATAGGGTGTGGTTTTCCTTAATACCAGAATTTCCCTTTGAGTGCTGATCAACATCATGTTGTCTTCCACCTAATAGATAGGTGTAAATATAGGTAGTCAGGCTAATGTACATCTTGTCATTTGTTCCAATATACATCTTATCTTGTAGTAAATACTGTATTACATCTTTGGGAAATTGTAATAAAAATGTATTCCCTATTCTAAATGGGAAAATGGGGCTCGATATGTGTCATTTCTGTTTACAGATTGTTTCAGAATAAATTCAGAATTAGGATAACTTCAAAAGCAATCTAATTCAACTTGCACCTTAACTAGAGTTCCCTCTATAAAATATCTGACAAGTGACATCCAACTTTGCTTGAAGATATCCAATGAGTTGGAACTCTATCCAGAGGAAGCCCATTTGCAATCTTGGAGAATTATTAATGTTAAGAAGTTCTTCCTTTCATCAAGCCTAAATTTTCCTCTTTTCAACTTCCACTCTTTGCTCCTCATTCTGTCCTTTGGGATCAAGCAGTGCAAATCTGATTCCTCTTCTTAAAAATAGTGATTACATTCTCCTTAAGTTTTCTCTTTGCAGACTAAAACATTCCCAGTTCCTTCAGTAATGACATAATCTTGAAGGTCTTCCTTCTGGTTACCCTTTTCTGGAAACTTTCCAGCTTATCCATGTCCTTTCTAAAATGTGGTATTCAAAACTGAACAAAGTATTCCCTATCTGGTGTGATCAGGACAGAATATAATGGGACTATCACTATGTCTCTCTTTATATGTTAAAATCACATTAGTGTTTAGAGTTGTTAGAGCAGTCCATCAAAACCCCTAGTTTTTTTTTAAAGAATAATTGCCATCAAGTCATGCCTCCCCTAGTTCTACTTTTTGACTTAATTTTGTGAATCCAAGTTTAAGGCTTTATATTTATACTTATTAAATTCCATATTAATAAATTTGACCCATATACATATATCTTTTGGATCCTGATTCTGTCATGTGTTAGTTAATTCTTCTACTTTTAGTCATTAGTAGTTTAGATAATCAGAGCATCTGTGAATTTATCCAAGCCCATGATAAAAGTGTTAAACAACACAAGACTAGGTACAATTTGATGGAGATACTCTATTAAATAAAGACTTCCTTCTAAATTGATATTAACCCTTCAATGATTACTTTTTGGATCAGACTCTAGCCAGTTTTGAATTCATCTGTTTGTGTTGTCTAGTCCAGCCCACATCTCTTCATCTTTTTTTACGAGATTAGCATTAGGAACTTTGTTAAACTGCTTTGCTAAAAATCTAGATAAATTATATCTGTACTACTGCTTTGGTCTCTCAATTAATAACTTCCACAAAAAGAAAATGACGTTTATCTGGCATGGTTTAATTCTTGATGAGCCATGCTGGCTTTTTGAGGTTTTTTTTCCTTTTCTGTATGTTCACTAACCATACCTTAAGTAATATGTTCTAGAATTTTACTAGGAATTTTGTCAAGTTCACTGACCTATTCTTTTTAGGTTCCATTCTCTTCTCTTTTTTTGAGAAACAGGACATTTGTCCTTCTCTGGTCTTATAGTAATAATGTCACCAGAGACTGATTGTAGCACTTTTAAATTTGCAAAATATTTGAAATTCACTCCAACCTCATGAGGTAGTTATCATGAGTATTATCCCCATTTTTACAGATGAGGAAGTTGAACCTCAAAAAGAGTAAATGATTTACTTCAGTGTCACATATTTGGTAAGCATCAGAGCCAGAATTTAACCTAGATCTTTTTTATTCCAAATCTAGCACTTTGTGATATACGAAAGATATCTCATTAGTTTCCCACAAGCATATGTATACTCTAAGTTTAGGGATATCTTTTTGCATGTAACATTGTGATTATACTAGTAGCATCAGAATGAGAGATTGAAAACATAGTTACAAATCTTAATTCAACCTTTAAGAAACACTCCTAAGGATACAAAAATATTGACTTATACTTCTTACCTTTTGAATTAACCTCTGACCCATATTAAGACTCACTTTTAGCTTCAATGTTAGCTAAAGTTTTTAAAAATAAATGGATAAATAGAAACTAAATGTAAATGATAGCAGATGACAAAAATGTTTTAAAAGTTTGTATATACTACTACCTGCAGATGTAATTATAGTAATTTTTCTGCTCAGAAATTTCTAGAGTCTTCTCTTTTCCTCCTACATAAGATCCATATCCCTTGGGTTGGTATTCAGGATCCTACACAATTTCTTACTGTATCTTTCTAACTCTATATCATGCTGTTTTCTCACATGCTATGTATGCTCCAGGCAAATCCATCTCCTTCATATTCCTGAGTGCTAGACCAGGATTCAAAAGATCTGGCCATAAGTACTAATATGATTTGCTGTCCATGTGATGAAGAAGCTAGATGACTCAACTCTGGACCTGGAGTTGGGAAGATCTGAGTTCAATTCTGACCTAAGACCGTTATTATCTGTGTGAGCCTGGGCAATTCACTTAACCTCTATTTGCCTTAATCCAAGGTATCTCATGGGGTAATGAAAAATTCGACAGGACTGAACAACCACAATGCATGTGACTAAACGATTCCAGCTCACTGAGTCTCAGTTGCTTCTTTTGTAAGATATGGATAACAATACTTGCATTATTTTCCTTGCAGGGATATTCTATAGAAAGCATTTTACAAAACTATAGAATGTTATACATCAGTGGTTCCCAAACTTTTTTGACCTACTGCCCCCTTTCCAGAAAAAAATTACTTAGCACCCCTGGAAATTAATTTTTAAAAAAATTTTAATAGCAATTAATAGGAAAGGTAAATGCACCTGTAGCCATCACCTCTTCCCTGGATTGCTGCAGCACCCACCAGGGGGCGGTGGCTCCCACTTTGGGAATCACTGTTATACATAGATGAGTTGTCTCCCATCCTGCTGTGACCATGCTGTTTGCTAAGTGTATAATGCCTTACTCCCATCTCTTTCTTTCAAGACTGTTCAACCAATACCTCCTGTATTTGGTTTTCCCTGATATTTTAGCCTAAGATAATCTCTCTTTTGAACTCATGGAACTTTCTACCTCTCATGTACTTGTACCCGTTTTATATTTATTTTTACATATGTTCATACTCAACTTTGCTCTTTTGCCTCGTTCCTCCCCCAATTTGTCTATAAGCTTCTTGGGGACAGAGACTGTATGGTTCATCTTTTTCTATTTTTCAGTAACTTGTATTTAGTCAGCATTAAATAAATATTTGTTAATTTCAATTGTATATTTTGTGGTTCTCAGATTTTTCAAAATGATGTGGGTCAGAAACTTTGACTATTCCAATTTAGGGTATATCAAGAAAGTGTAATGGTAGAATTTAGGATTGTGTCCTAAATCTTGGAGACAATATGTTTTGGAATCAGAAGTATAAGGGCCATAGAGAAATTAGTTCTTTATATGTTGATGTAAGAAAGAAACATCATTTTAATCTTTATTAAAAACTTTTATGTTTCCTTCTTTAGTTTAATCAGACTATTACCAGTGTTGCAAGAAAGTTTAATCAGACTATTACCAGTGTTGCAAGAAGTGATGTCCTTTTCATATTTCATAGAACTTTGCTTTGATTACATCACCAAGTTTATTTAGAAGAGGACAAAATTGAAACACTGCCAGATCCTTTCTAAATTCATTTCTAAAAGGACAACTAACATTTTAGGCCAAAATTTGGGTGTATCAGGCAGAATGATGGGAGACTGATTCACAGTTCTTTACTATACCTAAGAGGGTATGAAAATAGAAATTTGTTAATCTTTGTATGTTCTATTAACAGTACAGGATGAATCTGTTTGTCTCTTGCTTCAGAGAAGCACTGTAGTTTCATTTAGAAACAAAACTGCTACATTGCTTTCAATTGTCCTTTACTCACTTTAGAGTTCTTGACTAATTCTCATATGGCCACAGGATCTTTAGAATATTTTAGGGCAAAGCAAAGAATGAGGCATGTTTCTTAGGGAAGAAAGATGAAAAATGAAAACATTTTTTAAAATGCAATTCAGCAAACATTTATTAGCTGATTGTTTTGTGACAAGCTCAGAGACAAAAATGAAACAGTCTCTGCCATCAAATATTTTATATCCTATTGGAAGGAAACAAAACAAACACAAGAAAGTAAATGTAAAATTTATACAGAGTAATTACTAAGTAATGAGTTGGGGGGAAGGGTGGAGAAAGCATATTCAGAATGTTCAGTTTGATAAGATCAATTCACAATTCCACCAGCACTCTATTAGTAGTCCCATTTTTCCCTACATCCCTTCCATCACTTATCATTTTCCTTTTTTTTTTTTGTCATATTAGTGAATCTGCTAGGTAGTACCTTGGAGTTGTTTTAATTTGCCTTTATCTAATCAATAATAACTTGGAACATTTTTTTCATATGCCTATAGATAGCTTTGCTTTCTTAATCTGAAAAGATACTAGCTTTAAGTTTCTCTACCAATGCAACTTCTCTATCAATCTACCCTTCTCCTATTTCATTATTCTACTGGATATCTTACCAAAACCTGAAACTTCAAATTTTGAAAAATAAGATGATCATTTTGTTCTTCAATTTTCACCGTCATTATCAAATGCCTCATCTAATTCCTGCTTCTTCAGATTAGTCTTGGACTAATGTTCAGTTCACTTGCTCTGCTTTTGCTTTCCTCTTCAGCTTCCTTATCAACTTATCCACTGCCCACACCAAACTGTGTTCTAAAAGAACTTTTGAACTGATAGTAATGCTCTTATGATTGTTGACTACTCCTTTGGAGCACTGTCCTCTCAGGCCACTTCATCTTTAGCCTTTTCCTCTCTCTTCCACTTCTGGAACCATGATCAAGTTAAATATCATTGGTCCTGGATGGGGTGTCAGTCTGATCCCTTTTGGCCCCGCTTACCCAATATCATTGTAACTTTGCAGACTAAAATGACCCTCTCTAACCCACCATTCTTCCTTGGGTATTACTTTCTCCACTAAAATGTAAGATCCTTGTGGATAGGGATAGGTTTTTTTTCTTTTGTTTTTATATCCCTAGAACTTAGTACAGTACTTGGAATATACTGAGCACTTAATAAATGCTTATTTATCCCATTCCTCTTTCTCCTTTGCTTTTCTCATCTCACCTGTCACTACATTTTTACCTCTTCTTCCTTCAAAAGGTATTATGTATCTGATCCTTCTCAGTTCAATTAAATGAAGGTTATTAAGCAACTGTAGTGAGTAGGTAATGCTTTCATTACCTCTCTCATGGGTTGCTAGAATAATCTCTTTTAAGGCCTCCTTTACTTTGTCAGCATGATGTGGGGAGAGGCTACAGGTTAGTGTGCAAAACACTGGCTTTGGTGTCAGAGGTTGGGTCCTTGGTTTGAATACTGACAAGGTGACTTACTACTTGAGGCAATTAGAGTATGCCACTGGGCCTCAGGGTCCTCATCTGTCAAATGAGAGATTAGATGGCACAAATGATTTATAGATTCCATTCACCTCTAAATTCAATCAGAATATTTTTCCAGTACTATTATAAAAATCCATTATTGTGCCATATGGATTCATACATTTTTGTGTTGTGTCTTCTCTTCTACTGTTACCAGTTGGGCATGCCTCTGATGGTTCCTCCTCTGCCCCTTTTCTGATTTGTTACTTCTAAGCTACTGAAGACAGAAAAATCAGGTAACTAAATGTGTTGTCAGGGAAGCTTAGTGTTAAGGCCCAGGAATTAAAATACATGACTTTAGTACAAAAATTTTACTTTACTTATTTTGGGTATTCCAAATGCCTATATTTCTATTTTGAGCAATTGGGCCTGTGGCTATTAAGAGTTACAATTATAATACTGGCTTCTGGATATATAAAATATTATTCTGTTTATTACAAATTGGTCCAAATATAGGCTGGAGGCTTGTTTTTAAATAAGTAACTCATTATGCATTCCATTTTAAGGAATAGCCGAGGATCTTGGACTTTGAACTGGAAGGAGTCTTAAAACCAGTTAAAGTCAGACTAAAACTTAAACTTTCTGAAATAGCCTCTATTATACAGATAGCTATAACAATTTTCCATTTACTTCCTCCTTCAACTTTCTTTTCCTTTGTCCATCCAATTCCCACTGTGTTAGTCTGTTTTCTTTTTATTTGGTCCCATTCAGTGTGTATACTGATCTTCCAGTTCTATTCTTTCATTTCACATTATTTTGTAATATTTTTCTATAATTCATTATATACTTTATTTTTTTAAATTGTAATCAATTTATTTAAAAAGATGATTGATTAGGCATCTGTAATAATGACTTCAACTTCTACACCTGGTTCAGTGCTTATAGAAGTGATCTATTTAGCAATTTCAGGACTATGCAAATCAATGACTTGTTCATGGATTCTCATCTGGAACCACTCCCAAGTCTTTGAACGTTCTCCGCAAGGAGTTTTTCTAGTTGTGATTTGTAAGTGTCTTGACAGGCATTTGAATAGGTCCCTTCACTTTCTTTTTTAAAAAAAAAATTATTTATTTGATTCAATCCCTCTCCTTACCACACTATAGAAAGTATCATCTGGCAAAATAAAAGATTATGTCATTTGTGTTCCCATTTCTCAGAGTTCATTCTCTGGAAGTGAATAAACATTCACAAGTTATTTTGCAAATATTAAATCTGCCACTATATATAATGTTCTCTTCTACTAACTTCATTCTCCATTATCTCATGTAGTTCTTTAATTTCTTATGGTGTAGTAGTATTCCATCACAATCATATGCCACAATTTGCATAGCCATTTCCTATTTGATGGAATTCCAGTTCTTTGCCATCATAGAAAGCTGCTATATATATTTTGGAACATATAGTTTCTTTTCCTTTTCCCCTGATCTCCTTGGGAAATAGACCCAGCTGGGTCAGAGGATATGCACAGTTTTATAGCTCTTTGGACATGATTCCAAATTGCTTTTCAGAATGGTTGGATCAGCTCAAGTATATAAGCATTTCTGCTTTTCTACATCTACTCCAATATTTGTCCTGTTGCCCTTTTGTCATTTTAGCCAATCTGATGGGTATGAGGTGGTGCCTCGTTGGTTTGGTTTGTATTTCTCTGCCATTAGTAATTTAGAGCATTTATTCACATATCTATACATCTGGCTTTGATCTCTTTATCTGAAAACTGTGTTCATATCTTTTGCCCATTTATCAGCTGAGGGATGGTTCTTATTTCTACAAATTTGACAAAATTCTCTAGATATTTTAGATATGAGACCACTATCTGAAAGACAGACTATGAAAAATCTCCCCTAGTTTTCTACTTTCTTATCTTGGCAATATTTGTTTTACTTGTACAGAAACTTTTCAGTTTAATGTACTGAAAATTATCCATTTTACATTTCACAATGCTCTCCATCTCTTGTTTACTCATAAATTCCTCTTCTATCTGTAAAATCTGAAAGGTAATATTTTCCCTGTTCTAATTTGCTTATATTTCTTTTTATGTCTACCTTATGTATTCATTTCACTCTTATTGTAGTGAATGGGGTAAGTAAGAATGGTCTATATCTTGTTTCTGCCAAACTGCTTTCCAGTTGTTCCAGCAATTTTTACCAAACAGTGATTTCTTTACCTATAGCCTGGGTCTATATTTTTGTCAAATACAAGGTTACTATAATCTTTTAGTTCTAGTTATTTTATGTCTGTTCTGTTCCACTGATCTTCTATTATATTTCTTAGGCGGTGCCAGATAATTTTGATAATTACTGCTTTATAATAAAGTCCCTTCACTTTTAAATTCTTTTCTTTGGCTCCTCTAATTGGATCAGCTCACCTTCTCAAATGATTTGACCAAGGAGAGAATGGGTTTTTCAGGGAGGACTTGCACTTCTGGTGTGAGGGCTTGCTGAGCCCTTTTCAGAGTTACTTATCCACTATTGGTGTCTACCTTTCACCCAACTCTCATCTGTGGATCCAAAAGCTGTAGCATGTGCAGCATGCCATACCTTTGAGAACCTTGGCTAAACCAGATTGAGGGTAACTGATAGGCATCAAACTCATCAGTGAGTTAAGGAGATGTCTACCTCTAGCATGTGGAGACTTCCCCTAGATGGAATGGACAGATCAGAACAGTTTGTTCCAATAACCATAAAAGCAGCTAAAGCAGGTGCTATGGAGCATTTAAGGCCTGGTCAGACATCAGAGATGCCAAGGTCATTTGTTGCATACAAGGCCACTGCCGGGCATCTTGACTTTTGCCCTGCTACTGGATTTGGATGACTCTGGAGGCTGACGACTTTGTGTACCACTGCCTCACTTAAACCAATTCATTCTAGAGTCAAGATATCATTGTGATGTCATTGTCCTCTCCAAAAAGAAGGATGAATAACAACATATACTTAATATTAGAAACATAAGATGGTAGATTTAGACCTGGAAGGGAATTTACAAGTCACTTCATCTAACTCTATTGATTTATAATTGAGATAGGTGCCTGAGGCTCAAAGAGGTTCATTTACTTGTCCACAGTAGTTCATAGCAGAATCAGATTTAAATGCCAAGCCCTTTATCTCAAATTCATTGTTCTTTCCACAGTGCAAGAGTTTCTATTAAATATCCATACAATCATTTAAATTTGCTTTGCAACTATTTACATTCAAAATCAATTCCCACATTAATTTTAGTTATAACTTTTCACTTGGGTTCTCCTTTGGGTGAATTTTCCCCCTTTGTTCCCTTTTTCCTTTTATGCCCTCATATCTGTGAATATGCCTTATTCTTCTTATTTTGTTTTTGTTGTTGTTTGCCTTTTACTTTATAACATTTCCTAACTAACCAAATTTCTTTATACTCATAATTTTAGATCCCAATTGCAACATAGTGCTCCACTACACTAGTGTACTATACTTTATTTAATCATTTCCTTACTATTAGACAATTAATTGGCTTCTACTTTTATACTTTTACAAATAATACTATACAAATCTGAAACTTTTTCATTTTGTTAACATTCTCAAGGTATGTTCAGTGGTGGAACTGTAGGGTCAAAGGAATTAAGTATTTTGGTAATGTTTACTATGTTCTGCCCCAGAAAGATTCTACTAGTTTATAATTCTGTCTGAAATGAACAGGTGTACTTATTTCATGTTAGCCTCTCTAATGTTAGGTTTGTCATATTTAATTATTTTTTGCCAATTTGGTATATATGAGGGCATACCATAGAACTGCTTTTAATTTATATCTTTTTGCTTGTTGATGAGTTTTAAGTATTTATTCAAGTATTTATTGAAATTTTTGCTTTATTCTCTTTTGAAACTATCCATATCCATTAACTATTTAGCTTTTGGAGGCTATGAGTTGAAAATTTTAAACTTTTTCGTATGTGTCTTAAAAGTCATTTTTTTAATATTTATTTTTTAGAAAAGTTAACATGGTTACATGATTCATGCTCTTACTTTCCCCTTCACCCCCTAACCTCCCCCCCCCCATAGCCGCTGTGCATTTCCACTGGTTTTAACATGTGTCGTTGATCAAGACCCATTTCCAAATTGTTGATAGTTGCATTGTGGTAGTTTCCAGACTACATTCCCCAATCATGTCTGCTTCAACCCATGTGTTCAAGCAGTTGCCCCTCTTCTGTGTTTCCACTCCCGCAGTTCTTCCTCTGAATGTGGGTAGTATTCTTTTCCATAAATCCCTCAGAATTGTCCTGGGTCAAAGTCCACCACATTCTATTTTACCACAGTGTATTGGTCTCTGTGTACAATGTTCTTCTGGCTCTGCGCCTTTCATTCTGCATCAATTCCTGGAGGTCTTTCCAGTTCACATGGAATTTCTCCAGTTTATTATTCCTTTGAGTGCAATAGTATTCCATCACCAGCATATACCACAGTTTGTTCAGTTGAAGGGCATACCCTCATTTTCCAGTTTTTTGCCACCACAAAAAGCACGGTTATAAATATTTTCATACAAGTCTATTTATCTATGATCTCTTTGGGGTACAAACCCAACAATGGTATGGCTGGATCAGAGGGCAGTCATTCTTTTATATAGCCCTTTGAGCATAGTTCCAAATTGCCATCCAAAATGGTTGGATCAATTCACAACTCCACCAGCAATGCATTAATGTCCCAATTTTGCTACATCCCCTCCAACATTCATTACTCTCCCCTTCTATCATTTTAGCCAATCTGCTAAGTGTGAGGTGATACCTCAGAGTTATTTTGATTTGCATTTCTCTAATTATTAGAGATTTAGAACACTTTCTCATGTGCTTATTGATACTTTTGATTTCTTTATCTGAAAATTGCCTATTCATGTCCCTTGCCCATTTATCAATTGGGGAATGGCTTGATTTTTTTATACAATTGATTTAGCTCCTTGTATAATTGAGTAATTAGACCCTTGTCAGAGTTTTTTGTTATAAAGATTTTTTCCCAGTTTGTTGTTTCCCTTCTGATTTTGGCTGCATTGTTTTTGTTTGTACAAAAGCTTTTTAGTTTAATATAATCAAAGTAATTTATTTTACATTTTGTAATTTTCTCTAACTCTTGCTTGGTTTTAAAATCTTTACTTTCCCAGAGATCTGAAAAGTATACTATTCTGTGTTCACTTAATTTGTTTATAGTTTCCCTCTTTATATTCAAGTCATTCACCCATTCTGAATTTATCTTGGTGTAGGGTGTGAGATGCTGATATAAGCCTAATCTCTCCCATATTGTTTTCCAAATTTCCCAGCAGTTTTTGTCAAATCGTGGATTTTTGTCCCAAAAGTTGGACTATTTGGGTTTATCATACACTGTCTTGCTGACATCACTTAACCCAAGTCTATTCCACTGATCCTCCCTTCTGTCTCTTAGCCAGTACCATACCGTTTTGATGGCCACTGCTTTATAGTATAGTTTAATATCTGGTACTGCTAGGCCCCCTTCCTTCACATTTTTTTTCATTATTTCTCTTGATATTCTTGATCTTTTATTATTCCATATGAACTTTGTTATAGTTTTTTCTAATTCAGTAAAAAAGTTTTTTGGTAGTTTGATAGATATGGCGCTAAATAGGTAAATTAATTTGGGTAGAATGGTAATTTTTATTATGTTAGCTCATCCTACCCATGAGCAATTTAAAAGTCATTTTTGAGAAAAATAAAAGTTATTTTTATTTTTCTCACATGACTTCCTTTTTCTTTTTATTGTGGTCTTGACAAAAAATATTTTAATTTATTCAAACTCATCGATGTGTTTCCCTAATAATTCCTTTTTTTTGTTCAATTGAAACAAAATTATGTCCCCTTTATACTGAGATAAATACCTTTTTTTCTTGTTAAAGCAGATCCACCAACTCTTACTTTTCTAATGTTTTTTTACATATTTAAAAATCATAAAGTGGAATAAAATATTTTACAGTTTAGATTTTTTACTAATTCATACAGAAACTGCCTATTCAAAATTAAAGAGATTGGTATAGCAGAAATTTGACCCTGGACCAAGAATCAGAAGGTCTGGATTTAAATTCTGGTTCTATTCTTCACTATCTGTATAACCTTAGCAAGTCATTAAGTCTCTCTGGTTTTCATTTTTACTAATCTGTCAAGGTAAGAGATTGGCTTAGATGATCATCAGGATTCCTTCTTATTCTAAATCTGTGATCTGTAATTCATGTATCATGTTATGCTTTAAGGCAATTTCTCATTAATAGCAGAAATGAATTTCTTTTTGTGGACTCCTTTTCTCCGGTAAATTTACCTCTCTTGGATTCCCAAATATTTTTTACTTGACAAGGAAAGTATGTAAGACAGATTTCAGTAAATTAGAAATTTAGCAACCCATTGCAACATGGTGTTCACAAGCTGTTTCTATTTGATCATTTGATATACTTCTAAGGGGTAGGTAATAGATTACACATGCCAATTAAAAGAAATATTTAAGTATTTGGATTGGTGAAAGTTTATCTACTTCTTCTCATGAACTTTGATAACACTTTTCCTATATTGTTTATTTTTTTAAAGCATTTCTTTTCCCCCTCTTTTATTTTCCCTGCTGGGAAAATCCCCTAAACTGTTGTAACAAATACGTAGTCAAACAAAGAAATAAAAATTGACCATATCCAAAAATGTGTGTTTCTTTCTGAATCTTGAGTCTATCACTTCTTGCTTTCTCATGAGACCTTTGTAACTGTGATTACTCATTGAATTGATCAGAATTCTTAAATCTTTCACAGTTATTTGTTATATTGTTTTGTTGCTAACATTGTTGGATGTATAGTTCTCCAAGTTCTGCTCACTTTACTCTGGAGGAATTCATACAAGACTTGCCAGATTTCACTGAAACTTTCCTTTCCATATTTCTTAAGGTACAATAGTATTTTATTAATATTCCTATGCCATAATTTTTTCAGTTATTCCCCAATTGATGGGCCTTCTTCAGTTTCTAGTTCTTTGCCAATACAAAAAGAGCTGTTATAAGAACATTGATCATGCTACATCCTGAATTCATCACCTCCCTGTTAGGAGGTAGACAACATTCCCTATCATCAATATTCCAGAATTATGGATTGGTTATAGCATTTATTGGAGTTTTTAAGTCTTTCTAAGTTGTTTATCTTAACAGTGTTGTTACTGTAAAAATTGTTTGCATGGTTCTTTTTACCTCACTTTGCTTGAGTTCACACAAGTTTTCCTCCACTACTCTGAAACCAGCCCTGTCAGTCAGTCAATAAGCATTTATTAAGTATTTACTGTGTGGTTAGATGTTATGCTGAATGGTGGAGAATACAACTATCAGTAAGAAGAAGACTTCATTCTCTAATGAAGGAAGATAACACATAAAAGAAAGCTGAAAATCAGCAGGTGAGGAGACAAAAGTACATTATGGGAAGTTGAGCTTGTTAAAGAAGTCCAGAGTACAGCCTAGGGAAGAATGAAATATGGCTTGCCTTGGCGACCTCTTTAAATGGAAGTGCTAGGAGAGTACACAAGGTTGAGAAATATTTCCAGTGTTTCAGTTCTAGCACTGGAGTGAGGCTTTAAGATGAAGAGCTAGGGCATGGTAGAAGAGGTCCACTGTGCAGTCTGTAGAGGAATGTCATCATATCTAATGGCACAATGATATTTCATTACATTCATATACCATAATTTATTTAGTCATTTCTCATTAGGCACACTTTAGCTTCCCAGTCTTTGCCATTACAAAAAGAGCTACAAATATTTTGCACATGAACCCTTTTCCTTGAGCTCATTGGGGTATAGACCTAGTAGTCATGTCTCTATGTCAGAGGATATATGCAGTTTGGCAGCTTTGAGGGCATAATTCCAAATGGTATTTCAGAATAGCTGGACCAATTCAGTTCTGCAAGAAGTATCTTGATGTGCTTTTTTTTCTCCACGTCCCTCCAACATTTATCATTTTCCTTTTTCTTCATCCTTCTCAATTGACAGGTATAAGATAGAACTTTAGAATTGCTTTCTATCTAATTTTTTGGAATTTTTTTCATATTTCTATTGAATAGCTTGAATTTCTTGCTTTGAATTCCTGCTCATATCTTTGACTATTTATCATTTGGAGATTGGATCTATTTCTTATAAATTTGAATCATTTCCATTTACATCTTGGAAAAGAGATTCTTATTAGAGAAATTTGCTGCAAGGATTTCCCTCTCCCTCCCTCAGTTAACAGTTACTCCTCTAAGGTTAATTGCCTTCAATGTACATGCTTTTTACATTTTTATTTTATTTTTTCAATTGATGAAAATCCATCTGCTGTTTCTCCCAGCTCCCCTCCTCTCATTGAAAAAGAAACCCTTGTTAATGAATATGCATAGTCAAGCCCAACAAATTACCCACATTGGCCATGTCTAATCAGCATCCTGCTTTTATCTCAAATTTCATCATGAGTCTTCCAGAATTGTGTCACTGAGGTGATTAGAGTTTCCCTATACCCTCTTTATAAAGAAGAGGGTGATGAGAGAAGGGTACTCAGCACTGATGATCTAGGTTTAATGCATGTATTAAACAAAAATGTTGAACAAAGTAATATTGGTGACTACATTGTCTCTGTGCTACAGGCTAGAAAGGCATATATTTTTAAATGGTCTCTTTACAAAATAGCCTTGTTGTATGCTTTTAAAAAGTAAGAAAATGAAGATTAAAAGAAATGTTGTGATATTACGTTTAATGATTAGTTATAATGACTGTCATTACATTCTCCTCAGAATGGTTGAGGTGCCTTTAGGTTTTTTCCTATGCCACCAATATCTTGCTTCTGAGAAGCTTATTAGTTTATATATGGATTGAAATGTTCAGTGGGGGGAAAGGCAAAACATTTAAACAAATGATTTGGATGGTCCTGTTTGGGATAGTTGGTTAATAGATATATATCATACCAAGTTGCTTTTACATAAAACCCAGGTTTCAAACATCATCAGGAAGGAGACAGTGACGTTCCCATTAACTCACAATGCTCAATTGGAAAGAGAGTAATAAATAGTTTTTTGAAGATCCAAGAAGAAATTCATGCTATTTATTTATTTTATTTTGCCATCAAAGAACTCTTAGTTGATGCTGGCAGTAATGCAGAGTGACAAAACAGCAAATAGTAGCAAAGACATCTCAAGCCAATAGAAGCTCTGAACAAAGTCTGGGACTTTTTTATGGCTGAAGTAACCTAAAAAAAAAAATGAGGTTTGGCTTAAAAGAGAAAAATGAATACCAAATTAGAGACTAAACATTTTTATGCTATCTTGATAGTTTCATGTTATAGTTTAATTTTTAAAAATTATCTTGATTACATGTTTTCACTACTTTGATACATATTTGTGAAAAACCTAGCTAGTTAGTTCATTCAGGTAAACCCAAGAGCTTTACCTAGTGATAGCAACCTAAATTCTCCATCTGTGAGGAAATCATTTTGTAAAACTATTTTAAAACTATTCTGTTTTCAAAATGTATTTTAAATTATCAGAAAGGGAGGAAGAAGAGGTTGGCCCCTTTTAAAAGAGCATCTAGAAAGCAGCAGCTTTGAAACTGCATTTGTAAGAAGGTAGGTATCAGAAAGTCAAATTTACATTTTAATACTTCAAAAAATGTGATTCTATTGGTTGGATATCCATCCAGCAATGCAGATTGTACCTTCTTCATACTCAATTGACTATTTCTTAAGTTGCTGTAGCCAAAAGAAGCATCCCTTGGGGCCCAGCTTTTTATTGGTAAACCTCTAAATTTAGTTAGACCCATCATGAGGGTCCATATTCAAAACATCTCTCATTTTGTAGGATCTCCTAGAGTTTATGCATTGTTTTTGTAGACTCAAAGAACCTACGACCACATCTATATCATGGGGCATCTTATAGGACTTTAGCGGTGGGAAATGCAAGATTTTAGTTAAATAAATTCTTTAGTGTGAATCATCTATTCATTAGAAAGGAGGAAGGCTCCTTGAGGAATAAGAAACTGAGAGAGAGACTATAGGGAGCTTCCTGTCTCAGTAACATAGTCACCCAGGTAACCAAGTCCTGATTGGAAGGTGAGAAACACAGCCTATATTGGTTCCATGTTCTTTGGGGTCTTTCAGTTCTGATTGTGAAAGGAACAGGAACTGAGAGAAAGAAGCAGTTAGTGGAGAAAACGTGTGCAGTGGGCTAAGTTGCTGGATAAGTAACTAGAGAGCATCATCTCAGTTAACACAGCAGGGAGAAAGCTGCTGGGAAGGCGTTTGATTCCGTATTCCGATAAGATGAGCAGCTTGTTGATGGCTAAGGGCAGGCTCAGGTAGCTAAAGACAGACCATAGCTAGAGCTTTTTGAGAGTTTTAAAGAGTTTTCGGAGAGGATAAAGGAGAAAATCAGAAGTAAGTTAACCCTTTATGGCTTGACTTTCTGTATATTAACAGAATCTAAAGTTAAACATTTAAACATAAAGTTAAACATATGGAAAGGGAATTTCAACAGAAAAGTAAATGCCTTTTCATTGTTTTATTAGGATTTATTGTTGTCAGTGTGATCTACCAGCCCTAATAGGTTATTCTGCACTTACTTTGCCATATGCACATACATTTTCAGATGGTATTTGGTTATTTTATTTCTTTATTTTATGTGACTTGATTATTATGTCTATATATTTACTAGTTACATAAAATCTTAAATTCTTTTTTGTTGTCAAGAACAATTCTTTAAAATTCAAATACATCATTTCATGAAAAAGTCCTATTTTTCTTTATGCATGGTGGATCTAAAAAAGCAGTTCTTTTATTCACACAAAGTAAAACCTTATAGTGTGTTCCTGGAATGTGGCTTAGATTCAACTTTGTGAGAAGCTCACAATTCATATTCTTTCACATTTCATTGGTTCTTTTGGAGACTAACTGGCCAGTGCCAACCTTAATTTTTGGCCTTTTCTTGTTCCTCATACAGGGTCCTCCTTTCTTCCTCATTGTAGGTGAAATGACTGTGGATATTAAATCTTACTTCATTTCCCCTCATGTTTTGGCAAGCATTTTGCCTTCTCAGTAAATCTTAAATATTTTTATTTGAAATTTAAGAATGGAATTTCACTGGAGAGTTCTAAATAAATACTAGATGAATGAACATGGAAAGGGGTTAAATTTATTAATGGTTATAAAAATCAAGCATCCCCACCCCACAAAAAGACTACAAATGAAGCACAATACTAAAAAAGAAATTTAAAGATATTTATGCATGCAATAATATAAAAAAAGAAGTTAAAATATTTAGACATTTAGTATCGATATTTATTTAGAGGGGTGTCATTATCTTTAATGGCAGCTTTGTTGCTGTGGTTTCCTCATATATATACAAAGAGTTTCTGCCATTTGATAGGATGGTTAGAGGAATCAGCTGGCATTAGGGATTAGTGAACAGTGATTAACAGGGAAGGAGGAAGTCAGCAAAACCAAGCCTTGAAAATTGGGGCAGGTGTGATCAAAAACAATTATAACTGGTCCAAAAATCAAAGTCAGAAATCTATGAGATAATAGATTGAGAAGATAAAGCAGGAGAATTTAGCCTGAGTTTGGGAACAGTAGGCCCAAAGCTAGGGAGTTACTTTCAAAGAGTCAGGTTAAGGAAACAACACACCAGAAACAACAGGTACAATGAGAGAGAGAGAGACAAAAACAAAGAGAGAGAGGAGACAGAGGAGGAAGGAGGGAAACAGAGGAAATGAGGGAGAGAGAGAACGAACATTAAATAAGCATTTATTATGTGCCAAGGCAATGTACTAAGCCCTGGAGATATGAAAAGCAAAACAGGCCCTGTTCACAAGGAACTTTCATTCTAATAGGAGAAAACAAAACATAGAAGGGAGCTTGAAGCAGGAGGATTCACTTAAAAAGAATGATGTCAGGAGTTCAGGGGCATAGTTTGGAAATGGTGGCCTGTAGAGGCAAGATTCCCATTATCCCAGAAGGCTAGCAACATAGATTTTTTAAGTTCTGATGATTTCTAAAAGGGATATTATTTAGAACTTTCATGGTACTACATTGTTCCTAGTTTTTTTTTTTTAATTTCCCTTTTTATTGTATTTCTATGTTTATTTACCCTATTTTGTGCTATAATTATCTTTGTTATTATTTCGATAGAAGATGAAATTTTAATGGGAAAAAAGCTTGTTGAAGTATGAGATATTTTGAATTAACTAGTCTGTCTTAAAGTAAAAAACTTATGAGAAACTGCTACCCTTGACTGAAAGAACCATGGTGAAATCTATTGAAATTACAAGCATAGTTTAAGGAAGGAAGGAAGGTAATGAACAAATATTTTGAGAGCATACTTGGCAATTTTAGCTTGTTTTAATACTGGCATATTGTCCAGAAGGAAATACCCTTTATAGAGCAATGCTTGAAAATATAATCATTAAAATACTGCAAATATTTCAAATTAATAGGTGTTGTCTATAAAAACACTATGAAACCAGACTTTTCCAGAAATATTCACATTTCACTTTGAAATTGGATAAAAAGAAAATTGATGTTTCAAATAGATTTGTGTTTGGATCTCAAGGAAAAAAACCTGACCATAGTAGATAAATTTTAAACTAGATACATCTCACTGAAGCCTTTGCATGCATATACCATCCCATGTCTCCCCATTCAGTAAGACTCTTGTCCATCTGCTCTTTAAGTTTCCACAGAAAATTTACTCATCGTGCTAGGGATCTTTTTCAAGAAATTCTAAAATCATGAAGCTGCCGTTGGGAGTGTATAAACTATCCATTAGTTATCCTTCACTTTTGTCATGTGACTGTCCATTCTTGGAATGCACATTAATGTAATATCCTTTGGGCCACTTCTCATTTGAATTTCTCATTTGTAGTATGTTACCGTGTTCCTTTTTACCATATGCCTTTTCATTGCTGACCTTCAACTTCAGTTTTTTGGAGACTGTAATGTTCATAGCCATACAACATTACCAAAAGAAAATAGGTATCAAAAAGAGAGTCTTTGTTTTAAGAGAAGTTTGGGGGTGGGGCAGCTGGGTAGCCCAGTGGATGGAGAGCCAGGCCTAGAGATGGGAGGTCCTAGGTCCAAATCTGCCCTCAGACACTTCCCAGCTGTGTGACCCTGGGCAAGTCACTTGACCCCCATTGCCTAGCCCTTACCACTCTTCTGCCTTGGAGCCAATACACAGTATTAACTCCAAGTTGGAAGATAAGGGTTTAAAAAAAAAAGAGAGAGAGAGAGAGAAGTTTGGAAATCATTAAAAAGAACTTTGTAGTTTTCTAAAAATAGTCCAACCCACTTATGTCCTCTTGTTCAATTCTGGGCCCAAGTTATCCAGTTGAAGTTTTTAGCCAAGTTATATATAATGATTGATAAACTCTGTAGGTCCTCCTTGCATATGTTTCTCATAGTCTAGATATTAAACATTCTTCATCCATTTTTCTGTGTGGATAATCAAGTGGAATTATTTTATTTGATTTTATTTTTAAATTCTAATCAATCAATTAATTAAAAGTATTTTCCCATGGTTGCATAATTTATGTTCTTTTTTCTCCCCTCCTCTCACCCCACTCCAGTAGCCAGCATGCAATTCAAGTGGAATTATTTTAGATAATTATGGATCTTGTTTTGGAGACTCTGCACTGTTATAGGGCTTGATTCAATCCACCAAATACCATTGACATACAGGAGTAGCTGAAAGACTTTACCATTTACATTTAGGGAATCTCTCTTAAACTCAGCCTTGGATTTTTTTTTCCATGACATTGGTGAACAACTTTTGATAATCCTATAACTTACTATTAAAAAAAATTCTTACCTTCTGTCTTAGAATAGATGCATGTATCAGTTCCAAGCCAGAAAAGCAGCAAGGGGTAGGCAAATAGGGCCAAATGTCTTGCCCAGTGTCACACAGCTAGGAAATATCTGAAGCCACATTTGAACCCTGGGCCTCCCTCACTCTCTAGATTCACTGAGCTATCTAGCTGCCCCAGCTCTCTTAAACATTAGAACATTAAAAAGGCATCAGACAAGGTTGTCTCTATTCTGTCTTTCAAGGAACATTTTGACAAATTCTTAAGTGATATCTAGTGGAAGGGAAACCATTAATACAGCATTTTACACTACTTAATCAAATGTTTTTGGGTTTTTTTTTCTAGTTAATGTGGTCCAGGGTAGTACTTCTCGCAAAAGCCTATTTGTTCCCATTTAATTTGGGGGGAATATTTGATCTGTGAGTTCATTCATTTAGGAACTCTTGGTGAGGCATTCAGATCAGCACCTGTTCTGCAACTTTGTGGATTGTTTGTTTTTTTAAGTTTTATTGATATGTTTTATTTTTACATTACAAACATTATACATGACTCTACTCTGAGAAGTCTTTTGTCACAAAGTAAAATTAACAATATAATGATCAAACCTGAAAATATATGCAGCATTCTGCATCTGTAGAACAACTCCTACCACTTCTCTATTTAAAAATTAATAGCAAGGTATTTATTTTGCTCTCTACCTTCTACCACCTTAGGGGAAAAAAAAGAAAAGACAAAAAATCATTGGAATAAATAATATTGATGTTATAAATTGTTCTGGTCCTGCTTACTTCACTTTTTATCAATTCATATAATTCTTTCAGGATCTCTTTGAAATAATTTATTTCCTTATTTCTTGGAGCACAACAGCATTCTATTATATTTGCATGCCATTCAGCCATTCTTCAATTGATAGACATCCCTTTAATTTTCAGTTTTTTTGCCACCATGAAAAGAACCATTCTAAATATTTTTGTACAAATAAGAGCCTTTCTTCTTTCTTTTTTCTTTTTCAGGTTTGGTCCCAGAAGCAGTGGTATAGCTGGGTGAAAGGACATGTACTGTTTAGCATCTTTTTATGAATAATTGCAAATCACTTTCCAGAATGATTATATTCACTCATAGACCAACCAGTGGTACATTATGCATCTATTTTCCCATAGCCCTTCCAACATTTGTATTTTCTTTTTTTTTTTTGTCATCTTTGCCAGTCTGATGGGTATGAGGAAGAATTTCAGAATTACTCTAATTTGCATTTCTCTAATTAGTAGTGATTTTGAACTTTTTTTAATGTAGATATAGCCTGAGTTTCTTTCCTTAAGAACTACCTGTTCATATCCTTAGACCATTTGTCAACTGAAGAATAGTTCTTAGTTTTATAAATTTGAATTTGTTCCTTATTTATCTTGGAAGTTAGTCCTTTATCAGAGAAAACTATTGCAAAGATTTTTTTTTTCCCAGTTAATTTTAATCCTTTTCATCTTGGCTCTATTTTATGCAGGCAGCTAAGTGGTACTTTAAATAGTATTGAACCAGGAGTCAAGAAGAATTGAATTCAAATCTGGTCTCAGACTCTTACTACCTATGTGACTTTGGGCAGGTTGTTTAACTTATGTCTGCCTCAGTTTCCTTAGCTTCAAAATGGATATAATAATACCTACCATCCAGGATTGTTTTAAGAATAAATTGGGATAATAGCTGTTAAATGCTTTGCAAACCTTAAAGCACTATATATAAGCATTATCTATGATCATCAGCAGCAGTGGCATCATTATTAGATTTGCTTTTGCCACTTTAATTTTACATAGCCAAAAGTATCCATTTTATCTTCTGTAAATAATCTTCTGTATCCCGTGTTTGTCATGAACTTTTCTTCCTTTAGTAGATCTGCTGGTGATTTCCCCCACATGTCTAATTTGTTTAAGATGCAACCTTCTTATCTTTAGTCCATTTATCCATTTGGAGCTTATCTTGGTGTAAGGTTTGACATATTTCTTCCCTGCTGCTATCCAGATGACCCAGACTTTTGTGTCAGATAATGAGTTCTTATCTCAGTAGATGGGGTATTTTATGTTTATGGGATACTTGGTACTAGATACATTTTCTCCTATCTGTTCTATATCTAATCTGTTTCAGTGATTGAGATCTATCTGTTGTAGCCAGCACCCCGTCTTAGAGAGTTGTTTGTGGTCTTGAAAGGCTATGTGGTTTTTTATAACCCATCTCTCAGATTTAGGGCCTGAATGTGAGTCTTCCTGCCTCTGAGGCCAATTTTCTATCCACAAGATCCCTTAGATGCCAAATTCAGTAGCCTTTTCTCAAGCTTCCCCTTTCTTCACTTCTACAGTATTTGGCACTGTTGCTCAGCTTTTTCTTGGTACTCTTCTTTTCTCTAGGTTCTCTCCTGGCTCTCCCTTTATCTGTCTCACTGTTCTTTGTCTGCTTTGCTGGATCTTCATTTACATCATGCCATCTAGCAGTCGGGGTTCCCTAGATCTTTGGACTGGGTCCTCTTTTCTTCCTCTATACTGTTTTGTTCAGTGAGCTTATCAGGTCCCATGTTTTTAGTAATCATCTCTATGTAGATAACTCTAAGATCTACTTGTCCAGCCCTCACCTCTCACTTGAACTAGTCTCACATTTCCAATTGCCTTGTTGTGTTGCCTCCATCATAACTCCTCTCTCTATGCTTTCCCCCATCTTTGTTGTTCCCTCTAATAGCACATTCAGGATAATTATGTTAAGGCTCTTATATTTTGTTATAAAAATCAGTGCTGATATTTTCTATCTTCATCCGCCTTCCTGTTCCTTCACTGACTTTGCTTATCTGGATCTCTCATCAAATTCCCTTCAACCTTTTTCCCCCCTCCCCTTCTCTCACTTTTGATTGAGCAGATTATGCTCACAATCTTCTACCCTCTCGTTTCTAAGGAGTTTAAATTCCAATTTAATGTTTCCCTCAACTGCAAACTCTCCCTCCTTGAAAGAGAAAAAAAAGAAAACTAATTCACAATAGTTATTGCATTTTTGTCACTTCAGTAGTTAATTAGCAATGGATAGGGACCATATTTTTTGTGTGTACATCTTTAGAATTTGTTGGTGTATTAATTTTATGATAATGAAAAATGAATCAATAGAGGTCAGAGGTTGCATTCTTGTCTGTTTCATCCAAACCACTGAAACAAAAAAATAGAGAAAAAGCTTAATCTAGTACTTGGGGCAGACTTAAGTACTAAATCAGATCAGTTTACAAAGCTGGCCTAGCTAACTATAGAATTCTCTGAAATTCTATCTAGGAGAGAAAAAAATTTTGTACAGTCAAAAAGTATTAATTTATAGGTTGTATACCAATATGATTTTAATTGGTGCCATTTTCCCTAAAAATAAGTTAGCCTGGTAATTTTAGCCTAGTATTCCTAGTCTCATTTTGCAGCTGTGGGCCTGACTTACTCTTAAATATTTGACTAGAGCAATAAGGCTTTCACTTGTGACAAGTTGGAGAGACATTCCATTAGGGAGTTATGAAAAAGCTCTGTTCCTTGACCTATCAAATGACACTGACAAGTTAAGTGATATTTATTTCTATTTTCTGAAAGATCAATTCTTTCATCTTTTTATGTTTTCCCTACCCTGATGCAAACTCCAATCCCCTTCTGGGCTGTTTTGTGGATTGTTGTGGACTCACTACCCACACTGCCAAAAAATGTTTGATCATGAGCTTTTCCAACTTAGTTAGCTTGGTCTTTAAATGAAGCCTTCATCACTTTAAACATTTTTGGCTTGGTGGAGCACATGTTAAAATGTGTACTGTGTTGGCAAAGCCTTTGAGAACCCTAAGGTTACCCTCATGGCATGATGGGGCATTGGAATAAGACTTTAGTGGAAGAAAAGAAGCCTAGATCTATTCACTTTCTTCCATATCCATGTCCTGGCAGCCCTCTTTGACTCTACTCTTAGAATTTAAAAAAAATTTTTAATGACAGCAGGTGAAATGCTTTGAGCTATTAAGTCTTTATTTTTATCAGTAGTTAAAGATGTTTCATAGGACCCAAACCATTAAAAGGGAAATGGTTCATCTAAACTTACTTGTGGTAAAAGAGATTTAAATAGCTTTTATACTTTCCCTTCATTTTTCTTTTAGGTATGGCCTCACATGTGCAAGTTTTCTCCCCTCACACCCTTCAATCAAGTGCCTTCTGTAGTGTGAAGAAACTTAAAGTGGAACCAAGTTCCAACTGGGATATGACCGGGTACGGCACACACAGTAAAGTCTACAGCCAGAGCAAAAACGTACAGCCCTCACAACCAGCCACCACTACTGTCAGCACCTCCCTGCAAATCCCCAACCCCAGCCTACCTTACGAGCAGACCATCATCTTTCCAGGAAGCACTGGGCACATCGTAGTAACATCTGCAAGTAGCACTTCTGTCTCTGGGCAAGCCCTTGGTGGACCACACAACCTGATGCGTCGAAGCACTGTGAGCCTTCTTGACACCTACCAAAAATGTGGACTCAAGCGTAAGAGTGAGGAGATTGAAAACACAAGCAGCGTGCAGATCATCGAAGAACACCCACCCATGATTCAAAATAATGCAAGTGGGGCCACTGTAGCCACTGCCACCACATCTACTGCCACCTCCAAAAATAGTGGCTCCAATAGTGAAGGTGATTATCAGCTAGTCCAGCATGAGGTCCTCTGCTCCATGACTAACACATATGAGGTCTTAGAGTTCCTTGGCCGAGGAACATTTGGACAAGTGGTCAAGTGCTGGAAACGTGGCACCAATGAAATTGTGGCTATCAAAATCTTAAAGAACCACCCGTCTTATGCCCGACAGGGTCAGATTGAAGTGAGCATCCTGGCCCGCCTGAGTACTGAGAGTGCAGATGACTACAACTTTGTCCGAGCTTATGAGTGCTTCCAACATAAAAACCATACCTGCTTGGTTTTTGAAATGCTAGAACAGAACCTCTATGATTTCCTGAAGCAGAACAAGTTTAGCCCCTTGCCCCTCAAATACATCCGCCCTGTCCTCCAGCAGGTAGCCACAGCCCTGATGAAATTAAAGAGCTTGGGTCTCATCCATGCAGATCTCAAGCCAGAGAACATTATGCTGGTTGATCCATCCAGACAGCCATACAGGGTCAAGGTCATCGATTTTGGTTCAGCTAGCCACGTGTCAAAGGCTGTGTGTTCTACTTACCTTCAGTCCAGATATTATAGGTAAGAAAAAAATAGGCAGCCATGCAGTGGTTGTTTATTGAATGCCTACCATGTATCAGGTCACTGTGCTGGGTGCATGTAAAGTCAGTTTATGATAAATGATAAATATATAGACACTAAGTATTACAGGCTTTCAGAGGAGAAAGAATTCTCTGGAGACTAGGGTGCTTAGTAAAGGCTTTACAAAGAAGGTTTGTCTTTCTTTGCCTCCTCAGTGACAGGTAGAATTTGGATATGTGAGGGGGTATTCTAGTTAAGGCAGTGGAGAAGCAAAATTACAAAGATGGGAGATTTATTTAGGAGATAATGAATAGACCAACTTCATGGTGGAAGGTGGAAGTTTGTGTTAGTGAGAAATGGGAGATAAGGTTGAAAAGAGGGTAGGATCAAATTATGGAGGACCTCCAGTATAGGCTAAGTAGTTTGGCATTGGGGAGCCATTTATAGTTTTTGTGGAAGAGAATGACATGATGAAAATGGCATATTGGGATAATAAATCTGTTAGTAATGTACAAAGTGGATTAGAGCAGAGAGAGCTAGAGTCAGGAGTTCCAGCCATGTAGCTAACAATAATAGCTAGCATTTATAGATAGATTGATAGATAGATCGATAGATAGATCATACATACATACATACAAGCTTGTTATACACAAGGCATTATGCTAAGAGTTTGGCAAATCTTTTCTCATTTGATCCTCACAACAGCTCTGAGAGGAAAATGCTATTATCCCCATTTTATGAGGAAACCTAGACAAACAGAGGTGTTAGTGCCTTGCTCTGGGCCACATAGTAAGTTTTGAGTCACTAATCAAAAAGTAAGGTAAAGAGAACCTGGACTGTAAGTGTTGGCAGTGGGAATAGATAAAAAGAAATAAGACAGAGATAGTTTTTTTTTTTTTAATGCACTGATTAGCTGTGACAAGGAGAGCTAATTTTTAAGGTTTTCAGCCTAGGTAACTAGGAGAATGGCCATACTATTAACAGAAACAGAAAATCAGAAGAGAGCAGATATTTTTCAAGGAATGCGATTAGTTGAGTCTTTTACATTTGAAGTATCTAGGAAATGTTTGGTGATATTAGAGTTCAGATCAGGAGACAATATGGAGTTGTAAATTTTCACATAAAAAAGATAAATGTTGAAAATGTAAGAGTGAATGAGTTCTTTAGTGGATAAAATAAAGAAAAACATTGAGAGAAACCTGTAAAAGAAAGAGAAGGAATGAGAAAAATATTTAGGGGAAGCAGGATAATATTGTGTTACAGGAAGCCAAAGAAGTAGATCATTTCTAAAAAGATGGATAGTTATTTGAGAAAAAGTCAAGGAAAATGAGAATCATCATGAAAAAAAATACTGGATTTGTTAATTACCTTGTCAATGGTGACTTTTGAAAGTATAATTCCAATAAAATAGTGGGAATAGAAATCAAATTTCATAGAGGGGATGGAAAGGAAATAAGAACAGCAGATACAAATTACTCATTTAAGAAGTTTGGCAATGAAAGGAATCAGAAATAAGACAGTGGCTAGGAGGAGGGTGATGTGGACAGGGGTGTGTGTGTGTGTGTGTGTGTGTGTGTGTGTGTGTGTGTGTGTGTGTTTAAGATGAACTAGGCCTGGGCACATGTGAAAGAAGCTGAAGCTTCTTTCATGGAAATGGGAAATACTGAAAGTGCCAGAAAGAGAGAAATAATTAAGGAAGCAAGATCCTAGATGGTATGGGAAAGATGAGGGGGGAAAAAACTATAGGAAAAGAATTTCACTTTAGATAGGAGGGGAAGAGGTTTGTTCCTCAGATGAGAAAAATTGAAGAGCAACAGACCTTAGCTAGTACTTTCAGGCTAAAAGGAAGGTAGATGAGGGGACTCATGCCACCTTGGCTTAGAGGGATCAGCTGCTGAGGCCCAAAGGAATTGGCAAGCCAGCCCTTGAGGACATACTTAATATTATATTAGTAAATTGGTTACTTAACTTCCACACCCAAACCAAGAACATTAGAGGTGTTTTTGTTTTTACTAAGTGGAAAAGCAGACCTTACTTCCAGTATTTTTAAGTAGATAGCAAGGTAAATGGAGGGAAATCATGTCAGATAGGCTTAATCTCAGTGATATAAGAGGTGGGATCCTCTGTTGAGATTAGCCTGGGAAATGGAGGAGAGTTGGGAAGATGTAAGCAAACCACCTTGAAAGTCCCGTTAATATTAAATAGCATGCATTTGTAATAGATTGTATTAGTAAATTCTCCAAAAAAAAAAACCAAAAAAAAAAAACCTGAAATTCTCCAACAAAACTCTGAGGTCTTCAGGAACAGTGGAAGCATATCCTAAATTGAAGAGTACAGTGGAAGGGCTAAGTTGTGAGGGAGTCTAGAGTTTTATTAAGGACCAGAATTAGACTGACCATGGAGTCCCCATGATGAAAAGGGACTCAAGCTTATCAAACTTGGGCATAGTCTGGGTAATGAGGGAGTGGTATAGTAAGTAAATAGAGGTCCTAACAAATATAAAGACCAAATTTGTTTGTGTGAGAGACCGATAGGTAAAGAGAATGCCATTAATTGGGAGATAAAATGAGGAAGATGAAGACCAGGAACTAAAATCATTGAGAACAATAGTGTGTTTTAGTAGTAGATATCCCCAACAGGTGGATAGTCAATTCAGTTGATAAAACATTTTTAAGTACCTACTATGGATTAGCCACTACACTGAACTTAGAGGATATAAAGAAAGGCAAGAGACAGTCCCTGCTCTCAAGGAACTCAAAGAGGAAAAGAAAGAAACAACATTCAAACAACTGTGTACAAACAAATAATCAACAGAAAGAAAGGCATTAGCATGAGGTGATGTTAGGAAAGCCTTACTATAGAGGTAGGATTTTATTTAATTGTATTTTTTTTAAACCCTCACTTTCTGTCTTAAAATCAATACTGTGTATTGTTTCCAAGGTAGAAGAGTAGTAAGGTCTAGGCAAATTGGGGGTTAAATGTCTTGCCCAGGGTCACACAGCTAGGAAGTGTCTGAGGCCAGAGGCCACATTTGAACCAAAGCCCTCCCATCTCTGAGTCTGGCTCTCAATCCACTGAACCACCTAGTTGCCCCATAAAAGGGGAATTTAAGAATTTAGGAATTTTAGCTGAAATGTGAAGGAAGGCGGTAGTGGGGGATAAGGAAGGAGAGCATTTTAGGCATGAATGATAGCCAGTGAAAATGCTCATAAGTCTTTAGACATAGTGTCTTGAGTGAGAAACAACAAAGAGGCCAGTATAACTGGATCTCACTGTATGGAGGGAACAGGGTGTAAGGTATAAGAAGACTCAAAAGGCAAGAAGGAGCCAGATTCTGAAAGGTTTTGGATGTTAGGGAATTTTATATTTGATCCTGGCAGTGATAAGAAGTCTGTGGAGTTTATTGAGCAGGGGGAAAGACGTGGTCAGATCTATATTTTAGGAAGCTCACAGCTGATTATCCTCTGATGGACTGGAGTGGGACTAGATTTGTGGCAAGGAGACCAATCAGCAGGCTATTTTGATAAATATGATGAGAGCCTACACTAAAGTGGTGACAATGTCAGAAAAGAGAAAGGAATATATGGGAGAAATGTTACAGAGTAAAATCAACAAACTTTGGCTATGGGTGTGGAGAGGAGCATGAGAGAGAGAGTGAGAAGTCAAGGTTGACTTCTAGTTTCTAAATCTAGGTGACTGGGAGGATAGTGGTAAAGGAGAAGTTAGGGAAAGGAGAGTGAAGAGAAAGATAATGATCTCAGTTTGGGGCAAGTTGAGGTTAAGATGTCTATTGGCCATCCAGTCCAAGATATCCAGTAGGCAGTTGGAGATTCTGTGTGGATGTTGGATGAAGAAGAGAGGAATGATGGTGTTTTCTCATTGGTCTGGCAAAGAGAAAAGGACTTAGATGCCAATTCCCCATTTGTGCCTTGATTTGGAAGGAGTAAGAAACAATGAGGCTAAAATGGAAGAGCTCAGTGAAGAAATGCAATGTTTAAAGGAGGCCAGATTTCAATTATTAGGTAAATGAGATAGGAAAGTACTGATAGAAACATGAGAATAAAGAGGACTTTGCCAGCTGTAGAAAGGGCATTCCACCAGACTTGGGTGAAAGGAATTAGGGAAGAGACAGATAAGAGCTTTGCTGATGCTATAATACATTAGAATGAGAATTTGGAAGGTGATAACATTGTGGTGAGATTTGTGCTGGGAATTGTAGGAAGGGATAAGAGAGTGGACTGGATGCCTTAGAATATCCAGAAGATAATCACTACAGTAGAATACATTGCTTCCATTGGGAAAGTGTCTGACACTTGTTTGAAAAAAAGGTATATTATGTATCATCAGTGGGTTAACACCTTTAAGAGGGTGAAAGCCTCAGGCTCACTTTCAAGACAAGTATGTTGTTAATGGTATTGTTTTATATTTAAATTGTAAATTCATTCAAAGAGCTGCTAATTCCTTTTGATTGTTTTGCTTGTAATTAAAGTACAATGCCAGCAGGTGAAAAGCAATGCCTTAGTTATGACCATTTTTTTGTCAATACAGTTAAGCTTCAGTCATATAGATATTATTAATTGAAAAAAATATGAATACTCTTTGAGTATCCTCAAATATCGAGTTCCCTTTCAAAGAAAAACAAAAATCATTTCCTTTAAAACAGTTAAAACAATTGTAGCAAAATTAAGGAACATCATATTTTAAAATATTTTCCTCAATTATATATAAAGAAAAATGTTTAACATATATTTTTTAACTTTTCTTTTTTTTTCAATTACAAGCACAAACAATTTTTGACAATTTTTTCCTGACATTTCTTAATTCAGATTCTCTCCTCTTCCCTCCCCTCCTCATCTCACAAGAGGTAAATAGTCTGATATAAGATATGTCAGTTCTTTCAAACAAAATATATTTCCATATTGCCTATGCTTTGACAGAAGACATATATCACAATACAATTAAAAAAAACTCAGGAAGGAAATAAAGCAGATGATGATCTGCAATCAGACTCTTAACAGTTCCTTCTTTGGCTGTGGATAGTGTTTTTCATCATGAGTCCCTTGTGGATATGTGGAATACTCTGCTGATAATAGTTTAATCCTTCACAGTTGATCATTGTACAATATTTCTTTTACTGTATGCAGTGTTCTGGTTCTGCTTACTTCATTTTGTATCAGTTCATTTAAGTCTTTCCAAGTTTAATAGCATTCCCACTGTAACCATATACCACAATTTGTTTAGCCATTCCCAATTGATGGACATCCCCTTACTTTCCAATTCTTTGTCACTACAAAAAGAGCTGCTATAAATATTTTGTACACGTAGGTCCTTTTCTCTTTTTTTCCCCCTTAAATCTCTTTGAGATAGAAATTTCTTAGCGGTATTTCTGGGTCAGAGTATGCACAGTTTTACAGCCCGAGAGGCACCAAAGAACAGCAAATTTAAAAGATGAAACACATAGAGAACAAGATTTAAAGACATGAACACCTACGTATAATTTGGTACCTTAATCTGCTTGATCATGTCTTGGTACCATATTTTCACTAGGAATTAAAGTATAAGTCCCTACAGTGTCTTTCATAGCTATGGTTATAACTGTTTCATAGCCTCTCTCTTGTATAAGCAGAGGGTTGATTAGGAGCAGGGGTAGGGTGGAGAAGATGCCACCTGACTCTCCACTAATAAAGGAAGTAGTCAGACATGGGAGGTATTTAAGGACTAGAAAGGCAAATTCATTTTTTTTTTCCCTTTGGCTTTCTTTCTTGAGACTTCTAGTTTTTCTCTATGCCAGTAGTCTCCAGATGTTTTTGGTCATGCATCTGATCAGCAAAAATATTTTGTGTCTTCATTCCCAGTATATACTTACTTATTTATAAAATATTTAGTACTATTATGCTAGTAATTTTGTACATTATAAAACTTATTTAAAAATTAAGATGGAATCAGGCAAATGAGGTAAATACTTGATCCTAGTCAATAGGGAGCCAGTAGAGTTTACTGAGAAAGGAAGGGACATGGTTTAAATGATTCAGATAAGTCCCCTTGGCAGCTCTGTGGAGGATGGATTGAAGTGGGAAGATGCCTGAAGTGGGAAGATCAAATAGATGACTATTGTTGCAATCCAAGTGAGGAGTGACCCTGCCTTCTTACCTTCTGACCAATCCGATCCTCTCCATTTTGGGTTCTAGCTAGAGCCCACATTTTGGAGACCACTGTCATATGCCACAAAAAACAAAGAATATCACACTCAATTCAGCAAACACATTAAGTGTTTTTTATGTGCAAGGTACTGTGTGAGGCATAGGCGATACAAAGATTAAAGCTTAGAAATCTAACTCATTCCAAACTGAATGGCGACTAGTTTTCAAAGTGAATACTTCATTAAAGCTTGTCATGTGAGGTTGGAAGCTGCATACTTCTGCATCCATTTCCCTAGTAGATGGGTTTTAGTTTTGCATCAACAATTTGAAATCTTGCAAAAGAGTCTCTTAAAGATGGAAATAATTGTATCCTTATCCAGCCCTATCAAGTATATCCTTCATGAATCATCATGAAGAAGTGGCCTAAAAGTGCCATTCAAGGTTTATCCTCTAGAACAGGAGTCGGCAACCTTTTTGACCATGAGAGCCATAAACACCACATTTTTTAAAATGTAATTTTGTGAGGGTCGTACAATGCTTACAGTGCGAGCTCCTGTAACAGCACCTGAAAAAAAATTGACTTTATGGCTCCTGCAGAAAGAGCCAGATATGGCTCGAGAGCCATACGTTGCTGACCCCTGTCATAGAGTATACAAAGTGTTATGACCATATACACATAGTCACATATTTCTTTCCATAGATAATCTATAGATATGTAGATAGATATTTGGATCTATAGATTATGGTTTTTCAGATTAAGCTGCCATTTTTCTGACTTGGACCTTCCTGCCTCCTTTTTGACCCAAGGGAGAGGTTTGGAAGGAAGATAAGAAACAGGATTCCATAATTATTAGTGGTAGCCCTACCTTGGAAGGGGCATGCAAGTATGATGAACAAAAGTATTTTAGATTGCCAATGTTGATCTAATTTTGTGAAATGAGGGCCAGTATCAGAGGCCCTTACAGAAATTTCTTCTGCACTTAGAACCCAAAAAGTTAAACCAAACTTACCGCAATAATGATGGCAAATCATAACTATGTGCCTGTATAGTTTATAATAACCAATAGTCACAAATACTTTCCAGAATGCCTGATAACATGCTGTGCTCTCAGCAGTGCTTTAAACTAAAGCCTAGGTTTTTTTGTTTGATGACAAGCACTTGTCATGGTGGACATGCATCCCACAATTATACCTAAATTGGGGGAGCATGAGTCCACAAAATTGTTGCATTAGAACCTCAATCTAGGTTGTCGTTACCATAGTCTTTCTTCCTAGGAAAATATATGGATTCAGCTAAGTAGAAAAAGTTCAATCTATTCCCCTTCTTAGAACATTGAATTTTATGCATCATACAATACTCTGTAATTTTCCTCTTCCTTTGAATTGGTTCCTTCCCCTAGACAAAAATTAAATCGTAGTACAGCTGGCCCAAGAGATCACATTGATACTCAGGTTCCTGTTATATACATTCTACAGCTTTCTTCCTAATGATCTCCTTAGATGTTTTACATTTAATCTAAAAGTCAGTAGACACATTTTAGCTCTGTCCTTGTTCTCAGTAGTAATGGTATTTCTAGTCATTTCACAAACCTATAAAGTTTACATTTGCATTTGGCTTGGGGTAAGGGGCATTACTTTAACTAACATTAAAATTCAGGAGGCAACTAGGTGGCTCAGTGGATTGAGAGCCAGGCTCAGAGGTGGGAGGGCTTGGGTTCAACTGTGGCATCAGATACTTCCTAGCTATGTGACCCTGGGCAAGTCACTTAACCCCCATTGCCTACCCCTTACTGCCCTTCTGCCTTGGGACCAATACATAGTATTGCTTCTAAGACAGAAGGTAAGAGTTTTTAAAAAGGCTATAGGAATCCAGCCATAGTTTCTCTTTAGAGTTTCAGCCCCACACCAATTCAAGTCTCTCCCTTCTCCAGGACAACCTTTTCACAGCTGCCAAAGTGATTTTTTTTTTTTTTAAGTTTAGGCCTGACCATATCAATCTCCTGCAGACAAGGTGCTATGTAAAGAGCCAATGGGAAAACATCTTTACTGATGAATGAGTTGAGGTAAACAGAAATTGGTGTTAAGATTATTTTACTTTCCTTTTTGGTATCTGAGTCAAAATTAAATTGTAACTATTTCATTGTAAGAAATTTGGTTGTGAGGGAGAGACATACTTGTTACTACTTTGAAAGAATTACCCTAGTTTGAGATATGAGGAGAAGGGATAGAGTGTTATACCATGGGTCCATTTTCATTACCAGACTTTAGCCTCTAAGAGGGACTATACCAATTCTTTCTCTCCACAGTCTGTTTCTCCTCCCTTTGCCATTCTATCAACATACTCAATTCATCTTCTTTTCAGTTATTTGCTTGCAGCCCTGTTTATCTAAATGTGAACCATTTTGTTCCCATTTCCTCCATCCTGATGGCATAAAAAAGAAATATTATGTAAAGTGATCTGGCTTTACACTGCTCTGCCCGGAGGTAGATGAAAAACAAGATGAGATGACAAGGGAAAGAAAGGCTTTCCTCAGAGTGATGATCACCATTAGAATCTTAACTCTTCTATATTTTAAGATGTGCTTTTGTTACTATAGTTTCTGGTTTGGAAAACTGAGGCTGCTTCTTTGACACTACCTTTAGAGGCTATCAGAGTGCCACAGTAATACTTTGTATGACATTGAAAAGGCACTCAGATCTAATAGGAAAAAAAAGTCATTGCTATCACTTTTAACATTACCAAAAGTTCTGCTTTAATTCCCACCTGGAGTGGGAAAGTGATCCTGTCTTCTTACAAGTTATTCTAGCTATGTAAACTCTTTTTAAAAAACCCTTACCTTTTGTCTGTCTTAGAATCAATACCAATTCTATGGCAACAAAGTGGTAAGGGCTAGGTAATTGGGCTTATGTGATTTGCCCAGGGTCAAGTGTCTGAGGTCAAATTTAAACCCAGGTCCTCCCAACTTCAGACCTGGCTCTCTATCCACAGTACTACATAGTTGCCCCTAGCTGTGTAAACTCTTAACAAGTTCTACCAAGTTAGAAAGCTTCAAGTATAGATCCAATAAAAATATAGTGTGTCTGCTAATCAAGGGCTAACAGAGAGGTTGAGAGAGGAACATCACTGTTAGCTACAAGACGATTCACTTTTTAGTATACACGGAACAGATACACTATAACTACAGAATAAGTGCCTACCGTGAGCTTAATTACTCAAGGCCTGAGGAAACCAGACTACTGGCATGGACTCCCTGCCATCCCCCTCAACTCCCCAGAGTTCTGACACTTAGAACTTTTGTTACCTTTGTGTTTTTTTTTTTAAACCTTTACCTTTTGTCTTGGAATCAATACTGTGTATTGGCTCCAAGGCAGAAGAGTGGTAAGGGTAGGCAATGGGGGTTAAGTGACTTGCCCAGGGTCACACAGCTAGGAGGTGTCTGAGGCCAGATTTGAGCGTAGGACCTCCCTTCTCTAGGCCTGACTCTCAATCCATGAGCTACCCAGCTGCCCCTCTTTTGTTACCTTTGTGACCTTGGCTAAATCACTTAATCTGCCTGGGCCTCAGTTTCTTTTACTGTAAAATGAAGAAATTGGATTACATGTACTTCCTGCTTTGTAGTAATGATCTCATGATTCACACTGACCTCCCCAGTCATAGTACCTAGAAAGTGAGAGGTCCCAACCAAGTGGCATCTATGAGTAGCAAATCTGCACCTCCTGCTTTCCCAGGCTCAGTGATTCAGTCACCATCTCCTAGAATGAAAGCCCCCATAGCCTTCTCTACATACTCTCCTCACCAACTAGCTCAGTCCCACTATTATCCATTCCTCTCCTCCTTTGCCCTTCCTTTCCATTGAGTCCTCTGAAACTAAGAGCATGAAATTGTAAGACTAACTTTCTTTTATATGATTTGAGCTTGGTTTCATTAGCACCAAGTTCTAACCAACTAGGCTGACTAGCCCAGAACTAGAATTCCATAAAATTCTAATGTATAAGCAGGGAACATACCCCAGATAAAAAAGACTGCTAAAAGGCTGAAACTACAAATAGGCTCATGAAGGGTTTAGATATTCATGGATTAAAGATCTGTAAATGGTTATTAAGGGGTAGTTAGATATGACTTTGAAGGGAGCTTTGACAGTAGTAGCATTGTAGGAGTTGTTTTTTTAATCTATTTGTCCTTGCTTCTGATGGAGGCAGAAAAAGAGTTGCTGGTTTACCCTTCAGAAGAGGCTTATTAAATGAAATATTCCACCCACCAACAGTCTCAGACTCCTAGGGAGATGGTAGAAGTTATAAATATGTGAAAGCTTTTAGGCTTGCAATTACTTTGCTGGGTAGAAGCAATAAATAAATAAATATAAATAAGTAAATAAAAGTGTAATCTGGGCATTATGTTGTTAGGTTATCTGAGATTCTGCATTACATGTCTCTAGGGCCCAGAGCTACCAGATGAAAGAAGTCTAAATGAAAAATTTCATAGGAAAAAGTAATCAAAGTGGAAAGCTGTCAGTATGGGTATTTGAGAGTGTACATCTTTACAAATATATTCAAGTATGCTCCCACAAAAAAATCCCACTGGTCCAGGCAAATGAAAGCATATGCATACCCAGACATACATAGGTACATACATAGTGGTCTATGGAATCATACATAGAAACAGATACATCCATCACTTCATAGAAATATACCCCTATACAGATGTGCATACTTAAGTTCACATACATACATGTCTCTACTTATATTTATACTTAATATTTCCAAGCTCCAATTTCTTCATAAAATGGGGGAATTGGATTAGATGATCTCAAAGGTGCCTTCAGGTTCTGACTTCCTGATGATATATACATCTATACAAAATATAACTGTAGCTATAGAAACATACCCACAGATTCTGGGAACTCACCAGGAAGCACCCATTGGCTTGCTGAAGGAAGAACATTTGCTAGGAGATGCCCTGGTAGGTGTTCTCTCTGTGTGCACTGCCCTCAGCTTTTCCTAGATTTAGATCAGTAGCTCAGGAAGGTGCTAGAACTTCTGGGCCTCATGGCTTTTTCAGAGGAAAGCTTTTCTCCCAACCTGTGGTTAGGTGCAGGGGTGCAGGCAAGGGCAGGCTGAAACCAACTCATAGCAGCTCTCTGGAGCTGGTTTTCATTTTGAGCATTTATACTTTGGAAATCAGGAAACACTACAAATCAGGGCTTGACTTATTATTTTGTTTAGACTTATGAACAGAGATGGAATAATGCAGATTAAACTTAAAAGTGTGTCATATGTGCACTTTTTTCTTCTTCTGGAGAACAGATTGTTCAACATGTTAAAAGTTAGCAGTTGTTAACACCCTAATGGGTGCAGGGCAGGTTGAAACTCCCTGGTATTGACTGTTCTCCAAATGACACCCACTTATGATACTCTTGGTCATATAGAGACACATAGGAACATCTGAGTGTGGACAAATTGAAGTTATTTCACTGAGTGGGTAGATGGTGGGAGGAATAAAGGCTTAGAGTGGTAGAGAAGAGACAAGTGAAAAGCAGAGAAGAGGCATCATGCAAAGAATATGGCTTAGATCCAGAAGACTTTGCTCTGAGTCTTTGTCCCTCCACTTCCTGTTGATGGGACTGTGATCCTTTCACCCCAAGTGTCAGTTTGATTATCACTAACGTAGAAATAAGGATGTGTTGAAAGAAAATCACTTTATGAACCCTTAAAAATTATATAAATGTTGAGCTATCATTCATAATTGATGTTATTTTTGTTCAGTCCTTTTTTTTAACCCTTCTCTTCCATCTTGGAATCAACACTGTGTACTGGTTCTAAGGCAGAAGAGTGATGAGGGCTAGGCAAGGGGATTAAGTGACTTGCCCAGAATCACACACCTAGGAAGTGTCTGAGATCAAATTTGAACCCAGGACTTCCCATCTCTAGGCCTCACTCTCAATCCACTGTGTCACTACTGTGTTTGTTATTTTTTCACATTATCAGCATCTATTGTAGAATTACTGCTTGTTGACTTTTGACTTCTTCCTAAAGTTTGCCCTTTTGTTGTGTTTGTTTTAAATTCAGGGAAATGTATAGCAGATTCCCTATGGACATATGGGAGACTTTGAAACTACATTTCCCATGATTCCTCATGGCAAACAGGAAGTATGATGATGTAAGAGAGGGGATAAGTCTCCTGGGTCAGGAGGAAGTGGCAATTTAAAACAGTTGGGACTAGGAAAATCACCATAATGGATTGAGGGGGTCTAGTTGATTGTCTCAGGCTTCTACTGCTGTCCTCACATGGTCTCTCACAAGAGACATTCTCTCTATGTCTGTGCCTGTCTCTGCCTCTTTTCTTCCTTCTCTTCCTTTCCCAACCTCATTCCTTGGTGTATGTGTGTGCATTTAAGTCCTAGGGTTTATATATTTTTAAAAAATGTTATAACTGCATTCCAGTATATATTGTTTTCCTTTGTCATCTTATGTATATATAGATATATTATTTTAGGTATTTAAAAACAAAGAAGCCTAAGAATTTCTGCTCAAGGGGACGTAGAAACCATCTGCCCATTGCTCCTATCTCTCATGGCTCCAAAGGCATTCTTTATTTAGGGAACCGAGCTCCATGGAGAGTGGGTGGCCATTAAACTTTCCCATTCACAACGGGCACGGGCAACCATCTTCCCTCTGTCTCCTATTGGCGGTTGGAACGGATTGTGCCTGAGGTGCCGGGGAAGGCAGGTTTCGGTGGTGAAGGAGAGAAGGCGCCGTGGTGGCTGGCCTGTGTACGGGCTCTCTTGGGGATGTTGGCTCTGGATCCCTTCTGCAAAGTAAGGAGAGGTGTGGATGTCGCTTGGAGAACAGTCGCTAGAAAACGCTGGCAGCTACCGTCCTCCTTCCAGGCAGGGGTCGCAGTTCCGAGGGGAGGCTTCTCTACAGAAAGTTTCCGAGCCGCTGGCTCTCCTGAGACCCCGACTTGGAAACTGCCCTGACAGCTGCCGTGTTGGGAAGGGTGAGCCGAGTCACTAGCTAAAGACCAAGAGAGTATCCTCCGGTTTCAGCCCGATCGCCCGGGAGCCGGCTGTTTAGCGGAGTGGGTGCGGGGGCATGCGCACGCGCACAGGAGGGCGTCCCTGGCGTGTCCCTAGAACCTGCGAGTTGAAGGGGAGAAGGGCCATGACGTAAGAGTTAGGGTGGCCACAGAGATGGGGTCCGGCACTTTCTTCTGTTCCAGCAGACTTTCTGTGTCTTTCATTCTAGTCCTCCTCTTCCTCCTTCTGGTCACGCACAACAGGCACACGATAGCAGATCTCCGGACCCCACGTTCAGATGCTGCCTTGAATGTCACCCACGTTCATACACCTTCCCAAGCCTTTTCTCTTTCACACATTCCTAGAAATACTTACACCGTCCATCTTGGACTCTAGACCTTAAAGCACGGCCTCCACAATTTCCTGTGGCACCATTTCCATTTACTGAATGCCACCTTTCCTGAATTATTACAACTTTGTTCGCTTCTTACCGAATCCATTCTCCCCACCTTTGTATCCCACATTTGGGTCATGATGTGCACCTGCTCATTCGAGAAGCACCTAAAAGTCTTTCTAAATAGAGATAGAACCTGGAGTCAAGTCTGGGCCTGTGATTTCTTGGGCACTAGGCATAGCCAGTGGAGGACCCTTCTTCTAACAAGGCAGCTTCACACCTTCTTTGTACCTTTTTGGGTCCTAGATAGTTGGCTTGAACACTGGGAGCTCAAGTCTTTGCCAGAGTCACCAAGCCAGTCCATATCAGAAGCAGGACTCACTCTCTGAGATGGTCCTCCTGAGCTCTGAGGCCAGCACAGTATCCTCTAGGCCAGTGATGGGCAAACTATTCCCGCCAGCCAGATCCAGGCTTTAGAATCTCAAATAAAACTTTAATTTTTCTTAAGAAGAAATTAGACGAAGGCAAGATTTGAACTTAAAACCTCAAGGGCCAGAAGTACCTGACATAACATAGAAACTATCAGCTAACCAGAGGCTCAAAACTAAATAGACATTCTAGAATTGTTCCCTTTAATTTAATGTTCGTATTTGAAAATGGAATGTCTAAAGAACTCTTGGAGATGGAAGGGGGAAATATAGGAGAAAGATAACCTCCAGAATCAGGAAGAGATAGAACCTGGGGCACAAGTGGAGGGCAGAGCTTAGAGGAGAGGATGAAGCTGCCTCCTCTGAAACTGGAAAGAAACAAAGAGGATCTTTGTAAAGAGAGATATGCTGAGGTTGGGGCAAAGGTGGCTATGATTCGGCTGCCACTGACTCTGCTTTACTTTGGCTCTGGCCATTGGAAGGGAGAAGATAGAAACTGAAGGCCCAGAAAAACCCCACTGAAAGAGATCTCATATGATGCTTTGTTACTTCTCTCTCTCCTGCCATTCCTTAGGAATATGTGCACAGCCTCGCAAGGGGCACTTGTAAGAGTTGGTTGGCCAAGAATGGGGCCCTTCCAAGGACGCTGCCCCTAAAGAATACCCCTAAGATGAAGGCACGTGAGGGGCAGGAGAGGAAGGGAAGTGCCTGCTTCCCAGGAGCTCACAGTCATGACTATAGACTAGAGCAAGGCTTCCTACCATTTGCAGAATGGAGAAACTCTACAAGTTTCTTTGGGAATTAAGTGAGTGGGTGTTTGCATTTTAACAGCAGGAAGAAGAATGGTATCCAGAGCTTTCCTAAAGATGCTAAAGAAAAGATTGAAAGAAGTATTCAAAAGAAAACAAATAAGACTTGGGGATTATTTGCCCCTAGATCTTGGGAAGGTATTGTGAAGCATTCCTCACCATGGGATGTTTGGCTTAGAGGTTCTTAACCTCAGGGTAAGCTAGATTTTAGGGAGTCTGGAAAGTTGAGTGGACTCCCTTTCCAAACCTTTTAATACATTGTCAAAAGGTGCTAAAAGTATGTATTTAATTTTCCACAAGTCTTTATTACCTCATTGATAGAATAGGCCCAAATATCAGTGCTTCCTTTTTTATCTGTATAAACTGGAGTGTTAACCTAAACTCCATTGTTGAATATTTAATCATGTACTTCATACTGCTGTAATTTTTTTTAAACCCCCTTACTTTCCATCTTAGAATCAGTACTATGTATAGGATCTACGGCAGAAGAACAGTAAGGGCTAGGCAATAGGAGGTAAGTGACTTGCTGAGGATTGCACAGCTAGGAAGTGCCTGAGACCAGATTTGAACCCAGGACCTCCTATCTCTAGGCCTGGCTCTCAATCCACTGAGCCACCTAGTTGCTCCTCTACTGTTATTTCAATTATTATTATTACTAATGAAATATAAGGTCTTTTGTTAGATTGGAGAGAAAGGCACATATTTTCTCCCAAAGACATGTGAGTTGTTTTCAATATATAGACCTTACCATGATTCTTTTTTTTTACCTGATTACTTTTTATTTCATCCAAAGGGGATATTTTTGTTCATTTCCATTAATGGGATACCGGGATTGGGGTAGTCATGTTTGGATATAGCAGGGTAAAAAATAATCTATATTGATTGCTCTGATGAAATAGATTATACTATGGTATTTATTTCATATGCTGCTTCACTTATAGGTCCTATGACCTAGAGACTGATTGTCTAAAAGTAACTAGAGGCCTCTGGAAATGGCCATATAACAAATTGTTACATCTGAAACATCTGCACTTGGAAGTTCAGGAAGAATAGTTATAATGGAGTTTTGTAAATCATATTTTACTATGCAAAAAATTTGGTCCATAATGTCATACTCATTGTTTTTGCATGTTTATGCCAATGTTGTATGCATTCAGGTATCTGATATCTTTGCACATTAAAACTGGTTACTAATAGTTATCCTAAAATCAGTTCTTCACCATAACTTTATGACATATTTTTCATGGTTGGTTACAGTAAGATAGCTAGTTTTTTAAGACAAAATTTTTTTTTTGGACACAAAAAGGTTTTACATATATGGATTGTTGCCACCTCCCCCCTCCCACCACTTCATCTCCTCTAAATGAGATATCTTCAAAATATTTTGTCTCTTTTATCTACATCACAGTAGATGTACTTTTGGGAGTCAATGTCCTTATCCCTGGGGTGATATCATAAGATGATGGCATGCATATCTAGCAAAGAAATCTGGGGTACACCACAACCATCAGGATACAGCTTCAGACACTGTTGGTGTGATGTAAAAATGTTATCCTGTCTCCTTAAAAAAAAGAGGGTCTGTGTTATGCAAACGTTTCTTCCAATACTAAGCTTCCTTTAAATGGAAAGCAGCAAGCTCAAGAATATCATCATCATCATCATCATCAATATTATTATTGGTGAAACTTGTCATGGTGAGAAGCCAGTGTTCAGGAAACCTGTTTAATGTAGGAAAGGCACAAAAATCGACTTGAGTGCCATTGTTAACCTACTCTTGCATGGTATGTCATACCAAAAAAGATCTTTCTGTGGAACTATTCTAAATAGTCAGTTGCTTTATACTAGTTAAAAACAGGGAGTTAATAATAGAAATTGTCCTTGACTTTCTACTTTCTTTGATGCATAAGAGGCTTTCTCATTGTAGAGCCTCTCAAAAGTTCCCTCCATGGTAGTTAGACTTTTGCTCTTTTGGTTGCAATTGGAATGCAGATGCAGATGACCCTGGAAATCCATACTCCTTAAAATGACTTTTTAAACCCTCCCAATTTCTTCTTCCATGTTTATCCCTCATTATTCCCCTTCATCAGGGGTTCTGAGCATGAGCTTGTTTTCGAAATATTTAAAGACTCTATTTCAATATAATTAGATTTTTTTAATCCTATTATCCTATTTGATTCATTTCAAAACATTATTCTAAGAAAGGATCCATAGGCTTCAGAAGACTTCCAAAGGGTTCCATGATACAAAAAACCTCTGCCCTACATGAATTTTCAGGTCCTAGCTACCAAATTGAACTGCTAATTATCCTTCAAACATGCCACTTGTTTTCCACCTTCAGGCTTTTTGTTTTTTTCTGTCCTGTTCACCACCATCCTTGGAGTCCTCTGACCTCTGCTCTTCACATCCGGCCCCATCCACCCATTAAAACTCATCTCAAATGCTGTTTATTTTGTGATATAAAAGCCTGTGTGAAATATAATTCCTTGTGAAACAGAAAAAAGGTTCCTCCTTTGAATATTTATAACATTTATCTCTACTAGTCATTTAGTGCTTCAATGCTGCCCTTTGTAAGTTATTTTTATTTTGAATATAGCTTAATTGCCGTTTCTAGATGATAAATTTTTAGAAGTCAAAATCCATGTCTCGTGTTTCTTTTTCATCCCCTTGGGTGCCTAATATAATAGGGTATACTTAGTGAATGTTTCTTAATTTGACTAATTGATCTCCAACCCTGACCTCTCTCACCAGTGTATAGAGCTAGTTGAATTGGTTCTTTATATTTCTCTACTCACTGGCTATTTTAATTCCTAGGACTCTCAAGTCTATATTTTCACAGCAAAAAAAGAGAAAAGGGAATTTCTAGACATAGTCCAAGCCAAATATTAGGGCAGACTATACTAAGAGTTTTGGGGAAGATACAAAGGAAAGAGATAACTTATGATCCTTATCTTTAAGGGATTTACAATCTCTTTGAGAAAACACGGCTGCTTTATGTACCCATGGCATTTGCTGGAAACTCTTGGAGAAAAAAAAAATACCAAGGGAATTAGTAAAACCACTGACCTGACCTATAGCTTACCTTAAAGGAAAAGGACATAGTGCAGTGTAGTGGGTAGGGTACTGGGCTTGGAGTCAGGAAGACTTGAGTTTAATGCCTTCCTATGACACTGGCTATGTGATCCTGCTTAAGTCTAATCTGTCTGTGTCTAGGGCAACTGCCTAGATCATATCTACTAAATCCAAGACAGGATTGATCTGTTTTGGTGACAGAATTTGCACAGGCAGAATTCTCCTCAAGGAAGAGATATGGAAAAAAGAACTGAACTTTTCAGAGAAGGGCATATGTGATATGGAAGGCAGCATTTTACAGGGGAAAAGTACTAACTGAGAAGTCAAAGGATCTGGGTTCAAATATCTGAGCTTATTACCTGTGTGACTTGAGGCAAGTCATTTAACCTCCCTGGGCCTCAGTTTCCTCATCTGTAATATGAGAGATTTAGATTAGATGGTTTCTTAAGTCTCTTCCACCTTTAAACCTATGCTGCTTTGATAAAGAGTTGAGAAAAAAAGTTGACATAAGGGTGTGAGGAAAGCTTACCTATGAAGTATAGATTTCAAAATTTATATATGTGTGTGTCTGTATACACACACACACACACACACACACACACACACACACACACACAGGATTCCTATTTAAAGAGAGCTGTGCTACATGTAGGTTTTATTAGTATATATTTGGTTAGATGGGCCTTTAGGTCTAATAATGAAAATATGACCACCACATATATTTGTATAGGATTTGACAGTTTTCCTAGCTCTTTCACATACATTTTGATCCTTAAAACAATTCTTTGAGATGTTTCAGGACAAGTATTTTCAGTGTTTTATAGCTGGAGCAGACACAGAGCCATTACATATTAGGCTCAAGGTCAACTAGCTAATAAATGGTAAAGCTTAGACAAGAACATATTTTCTGGTCCCAGATTGGTAATTTTACTATACCACACTGGGTGGAAGTGATTTTAGTACTTAGAAGATATTAAATTATTTTATTCAAATGTCTTCTGCTGAGAAACTATGTTTTTAAATGATGGTTTCCATCTACTTTGCTTCTTGAATCTAAGAGGGAAAGAGGGATTATTTATTTGATCATAGATTACAAGTAAAAGAAAAATTTCAAGTAATATTTTAACTGTTCTATTTGGAATAATGCTGCAGGACTTCAATTTTAAAAGAAAAATGGTCAATTTCATGATGATTGCAATTGCAAGAGTAATTAGTAGCCTGATTCAATGTATTCAGTCTTCATAAAAATGGCCTTGATAACCTTCTTCTGAGTGGTTGGTACAGTAAATGAACGATGTGAAGGCTTGTTTGCTTCATGAAAAATGACAATGAAAGAGAACAAAAGGTACAGCCTTTTAGATTAGAGAATGGCTACACAAGAAATACTGGAGGGATAGATTGGTCTGGCTAATCTAAAAACTTGATATTTTCAAATGTTCTTTTCTTTCATTTGGCTGTCATAGAAAAGTTTTTAAATGTGCTCATATCATCCTAATCATAGACTTTTTATAGCTTTTTAATTTCATCACTCAATTTTGGCTATTAAAAATAAGATTAAGATGCTTAAAAACAAACCCCCAAAATTTCCATTTGTAAACTAACCCTTATGAAACCTCAGAGCTTTATCCCTGATTTGACTAATGACTTCTAAATGTGAAATGTTTCTCTTGATGTTGCCAGAATGCAAGAATAAAAGAACTACTCATTTCCCACTTCTAATGAGATTTTTACATTGTTACATTACATTTTACATTGTTGTTCTCACAAATCAAACAAAAGAGCCAGAGGTTTTTCAACATTCATTCTACATAAACATCTGTATTCCCCACAGTAGGTATGAGCTTCATAGAGGAGAAGCTGTAGGGAAGTTCTAGAGTAAAAAAACCCAGGCCAAAAAGTACAGGTTAACCTTTGGACACCTCTGGTCCACCCATTGGAGGTCCTGCTTATATCACATGATATAAGCCATGTCACATCAGTTAGTAGGTAATGTGCAAGGTCTGATGTGAATTATTCTTCTAGGTGTAGCCTGTTGGTAGATGCCTACTCATTTCCAAACTGAACTGAAAGGAATCTGTGAAATTCATCCTATTTAGAATTCCTTCCCTGCCCTTTCACAATTGGCTATGGCCCCTTGATGTGATCTGTAGTTGTAGGGTGGCCCCAGGGGCTCCCAGAGCTGACATACGGACCCTCATAATTTGTTGTTGGTATAACAATTTATAGAATGCTATATGTTTTCAAAGCACTTTCATATAAATTATTCTATTTGATCCTCAAAACAACCTCACCCAGTAGCTAGGACAGGTGGCCATCCTCCTTATTTTTATGGCTGAGATGAGCTTTAAGTCAACTGCCTAAAATTACTTAGGCAGGTGGTGACTGAACTAGGAGTAGGACATGGGATTCCTGACCCCTGGTCCACTGTTCTAATGCCTACACCGTTGAAAAAGTAATGGATAATTTGATACTCCCAGTTTGCACTATTATGGGGTGTTGATTAATACAGATATCATTTCTGATGTCTGTCATACTGGATCTCATATTTTCTAGAAGATGGATTTGGATTTAAATGTCTCCTTCCCTTCCCCCAGTCTGACTCAGAGAAGTATCTTGTCCTCCTGAGAGTCTGAATTACCATTTGTTCTCTTGGTCACATTGGGAATAACATGCTTTGTTTTGCAGGGAATTATGTAGATTTGCATTCTTGTTTTGGTGTGACTGTTGCTTTCTCCTTCCTCTCCCCTATCCTTAGAGGCAGAGGAGCACAGGCTCTGCCCAAGTATGTCATCATTTAGAATCTGTCACCTGAGGTCATCTGAAGATGCTTTGAAATTCTATGAGTACATTCTTGATGAAGAAAATGTGCCTCTGCACCTGCCAGTCTATACCCATGCATTTTCACAATGGTAGTTTGCCTAGGACAGTGGAAAGAGCACTGGATTTAGAGTCAGAAGCCTAGCTTCTGGTCTCAAATCTGTCACTCCATATCTGTTTCACTTAACTTCCCTGAAACTCAGTTTCCTTATCTGTAAAACGTGGATAATAATCCTTTCATCATCTAGCTCATGGAGTTGTTGTGAGGGTCAAATGGAATAATGGATGTCCATCTCTTTGTCAATTGTACTCACTAGAGAAATTAAACTGTTTTTATTATGTCTCTGTCAAGTGAAGACTTTCAGCATAGATGGATTTTTGTCTGAATCTTTTTAGAGAAAAACTATCTAGAACATTAATCTATAACGGGTATAAACCATGGAGCTCAACTCATTGTAGCCCAACGAATGAGGAAACCAAGGCCCAGAGAGATTAAGTAACAGAGATGGCAGAGTCAGGATTTAGAACCTAGATGTTTGAAAGAAAAAAAGTTACTTATTAGAGTGTTTTTTAAATGTTTGTTAGAAGTACTCCCTTCCTAAATCAAAATACATAGCTTTGCCATCAGAGAGAGCTGCTATGAATATAGGTTCTTTTCCTTTTTCTTTGATCATCTTGGGGGGAACAGATGCAATAGTGGTGTTGTTGGATCTAAGGATTTATATTGTTTTATAACTCTGGGCATAAACCCAGGTTGCTCTCCAAAATACTTGGATTAGTTCACAATTCAACCAACAGTCTATTAGTGTCACCACCTTTCTTCATCACCTCCAATATTTGTCATTTTGCTCTTTTATTATTTTAGCAATCTGATAGGTGTAAGGTCATATCTAAGAACTACTTAGATTTGCATTTCTCTAATCAGTAATGAATTTAGAACACTTTTTTCATATGACTACATATGGCTTCAATTTCTTTGTCCAGAAATTGTCTGTTTATATTTTTTCACCATTTCTCAATTGGGGAATGGCTCATATTCTTTTTTTCACCTAATTTACTTTTAATATCACTCTTTACATTTAAGTCATATACCCATTTTGAATTTATCTTGGTATAGGGTATGAGATATTGATCTAAACCTAATTTTGGCCATACTATTTTCCAATTTTCCCAGGAGTTTTTGTCAAATAGTGAGTTTTTCTCCCAAAAGCTGAGATCTTTGGGTTTATCGAACATTAGATTGCTGAGGTCAATGACTCATTCTCATAAATTTGACAAAAGTTCTCTATATATTTTAGATATGAGACCTCTACCTGAGAAAGTGTCTATACATTTTTCTCCAATTTTTTGCTGTCCTTCAAATCTCGACTATATTTGTTTTATTGGTATAAAAATTTTAATTTAATGTAATCACAAATACTTATTTTATATCTCACAATGTTCTCTTGTTTATTCATAAATTCCTTTTCTACTTCTAAATCTGTTAGGTAATATATTCCCTAGTCTTCTAATTTGCTTATGATGTCTCCCTTTATGTTACGGTCATATATCTATTTGATCTTATATTAATAAATTTGGCTTTTCACTTAATACATTTCCTCTTCCCCTCTCTCACTTCACAGTTTTTATTATTATTCAATCATTTTTTGGTTATGTCTGACTCTTCATGATCCATTGGGAGTTTTCTTGGCAAAGATATTAGAGTGATTTGCCATTTCCTTCTCATTTTACTGATGAGGAAACTGAGGCAAATAAGATTAAGTGACTTTCCCAGGGTCACACAGCTAGTAAGTGACTGAAGTCATATTTGAACACATGAAGATTGTCTTCTGACTCCAGACCCAGCACTCTATCCATTGAAGCACTTAATTGTCCCACTTCACAATACTCATCCTCTAAACCATTAATGGAGGAGCAGAGAAGTATTATCAGCCTGGAACTTGAGTCATGGATTGGGGGGAGAGAGGAAGGAGGGATGGATGTCCAGGAACCACTCTGGTTTCTTTTATTTTCTACACTAAGTTATGTTTCTAATCCTATCCCTGAAAGCAGTGGAGTCATACCCAGGATATTCACTCCAAATTGCCTAGTGGCAAGATTGGCTTTTAATGCTGACTGTATTTTTGCAGCATAAATAGATATCACTGCATAGGAATGTGAATAACTACACCCGAGGTATCATGTCTATTCATCTAATTATTGAATAGAAACAGACTTTTTGCATATGGCAAACAAGATTCATCATATTTAAAACATCAACATTTGTAGAACTTTTTTCTCATGTCCTTGAAATGATTGTCTGAATATTATCTCTCCCTCAAATTCTCCTAGATTCTACTCCCTTAAGTATGTTGTCTTCATCCCTTCTTTGGTCCTGTTACATTCTATCCTATCTTATGCAGCTTTATGTATATATTTTATATCTGCCCCATGATGACCATTTGCCAGGGTTGTTATCCATAAATGGGATATGATTTGATAATAGGGCTCAACTAGATGAACTCTAAAGACATCTAAAACTTTAGGTCAATAAGTCTATAAATTCCCTGGGCTTTTCTTGAGGTATTAGGGTTGGAATAATGATAATTTCAATCATTTCCTCCCTTAAATTTTTCTGTGGCTGCTTTTGTTCAATGGAAAGACCCGGGGTCTTTCAGCCAGAAGATTTGAGTTTAAGTTCTAATTCTAACATTTAAGTAGCTATGTGATCCTGGGCAAGTGATTTTAAGTCTTTTAGTCTGACTTGTGAGAAAACTATTTTGTAGATCTTGTTGTTGGTTGTGGTTGTTTAGTTGTTTCAGTCCTGTCAGATTCTTTGTGACCCCATTTCAAGTTTTATTGGTAGAGATACTTGAGTGGTTTGCCATTTCCTTCCTCAGCTCATCTTACAGATGAGGAACTGAGGCAAACTGGGGTTAAGTAACTTGCCCAGGGACACACAGCTAAAAAGTATCTGAGGAGGTCTGATTTGAACTCAAAATTCCCGGGGCCAGCACTCCATCCCCTGTACCTCCTAGCTGCCCCTTTTGTAGATCATACAATTCTGTACACATGTTTTGTTAGGCCTAAATTCAATTCAACAACACTTTATCAAAGGACAGACATATACTGGTCACTGTGGCTGACTCTGGAGATATTAAAAAACAAAATGATCTCTACCTTTTAGGAGCTTTCATGTTATTTGTACATGGCATCTCAAAAGTCTTGATGCAGTTTTTAGATATTAAAGCTTTAAGCTATAACTAGTATCTTAGGGTTAGGGTTGTAGGGTAGAGGACTTGATATGCTATACTAATGCAAAGGCATATCCTGTCTTGATTTGGAAAATGTTCCAAAAGCAACTTTTAAGGGCTTTAAAAACATTTTAAGCCCCAGGCTATAGCTCTTGAATAAGTGCTATTTTCTTTGCTAGAAGAAGGAAAGAACAGATTCTTCCAGCAGTTTCTTTCTTTGAGGCACATAGATGCACTCAGTTTTTTTTTTTTTAAGTGAATTTTAGTGTTAAGTTGACAGCCTTGGAGACCAGAATCCTTATTTATCTGAATGTGAAGTGCAGCCAGTGAAATTATAGGTAAGTTCTCCAGCCTGGGCAGGGAACCAGGAATTTTACTGAGCTAGGCATACTTATAGGTCAGCTTCCTTTATAGCCCAACGTATTTCTTCACTGATGTCGGGTATCTCATCTCTAAAATGGGCTGATGATATTTGCCTCTCTAAACAAAAGCTCTTATATTTTAATACAAATAAAGTAGTTTAAGAATTAAGTATGACAAAAAAAAAAGGTACCACTGATGAGCTGAGTCATATTCCAGACTTTGCTCTAAGGCAGTGGTCAGAATTCCAAATCTCAGAGAATGTGCCCACTTTCACTGGCAGAGGGAGTTTCCTCATCCAAGAGCTTTTCTCATGTCAATAAAATCACACATCTATGCCCTATTTATGTGTTTACTTTTTCTTCCATTATCAAACAAGACCAACTACATTTCTGCAAACATAATATATTAATAGTTTATAAATCTAATGGGCCTAAACAATTGCTTTCCCTTCATCATTTTCGGTCTCTTAATTTTTCTAATCTGTTCTACCTTCTGACTAGTTCTCTTCTTGTCTTCTGTTAATTTTTAGAATTCAGCATTTCTACTGTCACAGACACCTCATCCCTGAGACCAAAATTGTTTGTTCTTTCCCATTCTCCTTTTTCATTTAACAAGACCAATCTTTGTAACTGTAGAGTGTCATTGTGCCCCCAGGTCCCTTCATATTTCTGGTTAACTAGCTCCAGAGGCACACCTTGTCTTTGGCATGTTCAGCTACAGCTTTATTCCTCCCTCCCCACTCCTTTGCAAGTGTTGTCTCTCCAGTTCTGGACCTCTGTATTAATTTTAACTATTAATTTGTTATAGAAAAAGTCCCATATGACCTTTGCCTGATAACTTCTGTTTCCTGGCAGGAGCTTGAACATCTTTCTAACATCCTCATTTTGAAATATATCAATTCCTGCTTTATAAGTATATTTTATTTCAGACCTGTGAGGGAATTAGGGCTGGCATTATTATTCCCATTTCAGAGCTAGAGAAGTCAAGACCTATTAAGGTTAAGTGATTTGTTCAATGTCACACAGATTGGAATGGAAAATTGGAGATTAGAACTCTAATTCAGACTAACATATAAAAGATAGTGTCAGCTATTAAGCAGAGGTATAATTACCATGTAAATAACCCATATAATGCTTAGGATATCTAAAAAGAAGTTCTCCCCCAATCCTAATGTGTATTGTAGGCATTTTAGTGGAGGAATGTTGTGATAGAAAATGAGAACCCATCCTACACTATATTTTTCTGAGTACAGGGACCTCAGATTTATACTTTTGCCATTAATTACATGTGGTCCTTAGCACTTTGTCTAAAACTACACATTATGGTGATGGCTCTTATGATAAAAATTCCTTTTCACCGAGACTGAAAACAAGTTCTTTTTCCTCATGATACAGCATGTATAGCTCTTGCTAGTGAGAGACAGTATGAATATTAATAAACTATATTTCAATTTTATTATTTTTTTCATTAGGTTTTCATAGAGATATGTGTGAGTAAACTCAGTGCCTTTGGCTAAAGACAAACATTTTATTTTCTTGACTAAATAATAAACATAGAAGGTAGAAGGGGTCATCACATAGAGAGAAAATATAGCTCATATTTGTCAATGTTAGTAGAATGGTTTAAAAAAAAGCCTATATCCTGGATTTTCCTTTTAATCAATCTATGGGGCAGAGAAACAACAATGTTTTAGTAATTTTATGAACACTTCATGTGGTAGTTCCATTTTTTTAAATTATTAATGTCTCATTGATACATTTTGAGATATAATGTTCACATCACAACAAAATTTACCCAGTTGTATCCTCCTTTATTTTATTTCACATTATTTTAAAACTTCTTCATTGATATCTTTTGGTATCATCAATGTTTTACAAATATATTTTTTCCTTTGCCCCAAGAGCTATTAATAAAGAATTTTTAAAAAGAGGGGTGGAGGGGAAGAGTCAGGACTAAGCAACACATCAAAAAATTTGTTACATAAAGAATTCGACCTTCATAGACTTCCCCCACCTTATAAGAAGGGAGGAGATGCTTTCTCTTCTTTTCTTTTAAGCCAAACTAAGTTATAATTCCACAGCATTTAATTTTGACTATTTTGTGGAGTGTTTTTCTTTGTGTAATTGTAGTCATTCAGCATGCTATTTTCTGATGCTGCTTAATTTGCTTTGCATCAGTTCACATTAATCTTCCCATGCTTCCCTGTACTTGTCATATTCTTTGTTTCTTATAGGATAGTAATAGTCCATTATATTCATATGATACAGTTTGTTTTAGATATTACCAATTGATGAATATGTACTTTGATCCCAGTTCTTTGCTACTACAAAGAATGATCCTATAAACATTTTGGTGCCTATGCAGCCTTTTTATTATTGACCTCTTTGTAACCCTCCCTTTTAAAAAATTAAATAGTTATGCAAAACATATTGGGCTTATGACTCCCATGTTATGTTTGCTTCACTGTTTGTTCAAACTCCAGGAGGAAGGCCTCTTTTATTTCCTTTTACTTTAGAAGTCCAAGTATTCTATTAGGCTCCCCTAGTCTGTATGTAAATTATAGGCACTTCCTATTGTTGCTATTCTAAGTACATCACCTCTCCTAACTACCCACACATTTCCACATTACCCCCTGTACCTATACCATTCAACAGGTAATTCTCTTTTGAGTGTATCTATAAATTTGTGTGGCTATGGATTCTATAACTTTTTCTGCTTTGTTCAAGTTTTTTGTTTCCTGGTAGTGGCTTAGATATCTTTTTCATATTCTCAATATTGAAAAATATAAATTCTTTTTTATAGGTATATTGGTCTTCTAGATCTAAGTAAGACTTGCATTTTTAACTCCATTTCACACCTGAGTAAATTGAGATCTATAAAAGTTAAGTGACTTGTCCAAGTTAACACAGCAAGTAAATGGAAGAATAAGGACCAGGACCTTGGTCTTTCAGAATAATCTGATCTCTGAACCCTATGGCATAGGTTGGCAGTTGTTGGCAGGAAGCCATCATCTGAAAAGGTCCATGGTGTTTCCAGGGAGACTTGAAGCAGGTGATCCAACTAACAAGTTCCTCATTAGTCCTGGCATAAAGGGATGAGGGCCTACATGACAGGATACTGGCACTGGCAGTCACTCAGTAACATTTATTAAGCACCTGCTAAGTGCTGGAAAGATGAGGCAAAAGGCAGTCTGTGCCCTCAAGAAACTTAAAAGTTAAAGGGGTCAACAACAAGCAGACAGGCATCCACACCCAGGCTATTTTTAGAAAAGAAAGACACAATGAGGAGAGGGAAAGCTCTAGGATTTGTGTAGAGGTTGGGAAAGGCTTCCTGGAGAAAATGGAATTTTAGTTGAGACTTCAAGGAAGATAGGGAAGGCAGTAGGCAAAGATGAGGAGGGAGAACATTCACAGAGGAGGAAAGGTGATAAAATTCCCAGAGCCAAGGAGTGGAGTATCTTGTTTGCAGAGTAGCAAAGGAGGCCAGTGTCACTGGATGGAAGAGTAGGATGTAAGAAGACTGGAAAGGTGGGACTGAGCTAGGATAGAATGGACCTTGAATGCCAAACAGAGGATTTTGTATTTGATTCTGGAGGGAGCCGTGGAATTTATTGAGTGGAGAGGGAAGGGTGATACGGTCCCATCTGCACTTTAGGAAAAGCACTTTGGTTGCTAAATGGAGGATGAACTAGAATGAGAAGAGACTTGAGGTAGGCAGACCTATCAGCTATAAATTCAAACTGGAAGGAAAGTTTGTTTTTTTGTTTTTTTTTTAAACCCTTAACTTTCGGTGTATTGTCTCATAGGTGGAAGAGTGGTAAGGGTGGGCAATAGGGGTCAAGTGACTTGCCCAGGGTCACACAGCTGGGAAATGTCTGAGGCCGGATTTGAACCTAGGACCTCCTGTCTCTAGGCCTGACTCTCAATCCACTGAGCTACCCAGCTGCCCCCTGGAAGGAAAGTTTTAATATGAGAAAATAAAAATAAAGGAGGGGTTCATTGGGGAATTATTCATTCTTACAGTAGTGCCAGTGTGGAGTGATGAGGGTCTACACCAGCCAATCAATAAACATTTATTAAACACCTGTCATGCCAGGCACTGCTAAGCGCTGCAACATCAGAGGGAAAGAAGTGCATTCATGAAATGTCCCAGAGGTGAAATGGGCAACAGGTTGGAGATGAAGGTGAAAGATGGTGAGGGACCAGGATGACACCGAGGTTTCCAGCCTCAGGGCTTGAGAGGATTGTTGCCCTGGACAGTAATAGGGAAGTTGGTGGAGACGGAAGAAAGTGATTTAGATTTGGAACATATTGAGTTTAATGGCAGCTGGACATCCAGTTTGAGGTGTCTGAAAGGTAGTTGGAGATGCAAGACTAAAAGTCCTCAGAGGGATTAGGGCAAGAAAAGAAGATTTGAGAAATGAGAGTGGATCAAAGCACCAAGTTGTGATGAAGTTATCAAGAATGGGAGCCTCGGGGGAGGGTTTTTTGAAGATGGCAGACATGTGCATGTTTGTAGGTAGCAGGGAAGG